>NC_071573.1:25860993-26163826 GCF_024509145.1 Vidua macroura
TTGTAAATGGAACCCCCTCAGGAAGCACATACATGGAGAGAGGAGAAGGTATTCCCTTGAAAGTTATGTAGGAGCTGTCCAGGCTCCTAAGGCTTCAAATGAGGGTGCCTGGTCTAGTCAATAAGCAAAGCTGTACCATACTCCTAAGACTGTATTTTATGCTGGGGTGTTTTTTTGTTTGTTTTTTTTTTTTTTTTTGTTTTGTTTTTGTTTTTTTGGTGGTTTTTTTTTGTTTTTTTTTTAATTAAATCAATGGAAAAAACCCTACCTGTACCCTCTGAAACCTGTGGAAACCTCATTTCTTTGCATGCTGATCTCTGCAGCCTCATCAGACACATCTGGCCAGGTGAAGTGTCCTTCTATAGGGCATAAGCATCATGACACAAGTGTAAATCTCAATATAACCAATGTCTTGCACCAACACCAGGACTTAAAAAAAATGAAAACGTCAGACAATGTTGGCTTGTCCTGCACTTGCCAGGAAACTGATAAAAAGTCCCAAAACCCAGCAGCACTACCAGGTTCAGCTCCATAAGTAGTTGCAGCCATAGGACAGACAGCTTGCCTGTACCAACCACTTCAAGCATGCACAACTTTATTTGTGATCCTGGAAGAAATGCACATCTCCTTCACTGCCACATAAACATCCAGTGACCCATCTCTCTAAAAACCAACTTGACAGTTCTTTATTTTTTGTACAACTGAACAATAGGTTCAACATTTCAGTGAGGCCTTCTCTTTTGGTCACCCCGCAATAATAGAGCTTTTGGTTAGAAAATCACTCACACACCAGAAACATTTTGAAAGTACTAAAGAGATGCCACACTGTAAAGAGGGTCCAAAGAAAATCTCAAAAGACCTCTCTCTTTTTTCCCATTGACTGTGTGGCAGGAGCCCTGATTTACACCTCTCTACCTGTTCAAGTAACAAAGGTCAACAGAAAATTTCCAAAACGGAAACAAATCTTTAATTTTAGATACTACATTTCCAGAGATGAGGCCAACAATGTGACAAGATAGTATGCTGGTATGAAGGTGGATATTATTGTGAAATGGGTGGGAGGTCAAAAAGCAATCCCCAGGCTACAGGCAGGAGGTGACCAGTAGCACAGGTTCCACATCCCTGTGCCAGAAAAGCCAAACCAAAACATAAATCCTCACGTGCCTTTGCACATGTGCTGCAAACCAAGGTGTGGGACTCCTAAAGGGGCCATGCCGGTGCTGGTGTCACATCACAGACAGGACCTAAGGTCTGCCAAGAGACCTGCTACCTCCATTGTAAAGACAGCTTGCCAGATTTTTTATTTGAAAACCAAAAATTATACACTTTCTAGAGGAAAAAAAAAAAAAAAAGAGAGAGAGAGAAAAAGAAGAGAGTAAAATCTAGTTGACATAACAAAAAAAAATAGAGTACTGTGTTTCCAAGAGGGTCTAAATAAAAAGACACCCTGAAAACTTCACGTGAAACATCTCTGAGCATTTAGAGGTTTCTCATGCATTCTATTGTAAAACAGCAGCTCATTCTTTTCAGAGCAGCAGAGGTAAGAGCACACAAATGATTAAACAAGCAGGTTTAACTATCTTGCACTGATGAGGAATTTGTCAACATGGGCTCAGTATTTATGCAGCTCTGCAGCAAATACTGTGTGGCTGCAGGAGTCAAACAGCTGTCTGTCAATAAAGCTATTCTCCTCGCTGGAACATAATAGCACAGACTCAACATGACCCTCAGAGGCCTCTTTAAGCTGCCTGGCTGTCTCCTCCTTCCCCATCCCTCCAGAGTCCTTCACCAGCAAGCTCTGAATTAAAAGGGAGAGGGGAAAAAAAAAAAAGAAAGAAAAAAAGTATTAGAGTCTTTGCTATCAGTCTTAATATTAAAAGTGACTTAACCCTGAGCAAGTCAGTCTACACACACAAGCCTGAGCTAAAGCAAAGTTAGGGAAAGACAGCTTTGATTCACCGCACGTGAAGGGCTACTGACAATCCCTTTTAATAGGGCTTGCAACATTAATGTAGCCAGAGCCACATGTGACACCCATTAGGGCCAGGGAGAGCTCCCACGCATATATTTCAAGGAAGCAGTAGATTCCCCGGTCCCAGAAGCTGTCTTCATTACAAAAGTCTAATGCATTTTTTATTATTCAGCCTTCAGTGGAAATGTCACCTTTCTAAAGCAAGCTGTTATCGTGTGTTTCCCATGCCAAACACATGGCCTCTAAGGAGAGGGTTTTATCTCTACATTTTTTGTGATTTGTATTTCTCTTTCAAGGAGCTCCATGCCTTAAGGCACCTGAAACGCTCACAGCACAAGAAGGTGAGGTTACACAGGATGCTGCCGACGAGGACAAAAAAACCCAGGGCCGGGAGCCGGCACAGCTTCCAACAGTAGCCGCCCTAGCCGATAATTCACCTCCTTTAGCAGATTTAATTATTATCCCTGTTCTTAGTTGGGACCACATCCTCAAAGAAGCAGGGCGCCCACCAAGCGCCGCCACCACCGCCTGACAGCGCAGCCAGCACCACTGCCCGGCGCCTGCCAACCAGCCAGATGCTGCCACATATTGGCATCTGGGGCCTGGAAAAGCAACTGCGGGCTCCGTTTGGCGGCGAATCCTGACCCCGACAACTGAAGGAGACAAAAGGAAGATAGACGGGAGTGGGGGGCGGAAATCTCTCCTGACAATTTCACTGGTAAAGATTTAGACAAAAACCTATTGTTTCATCGCTCTCCAAATGAATAAGTTTCGAAGAGGAGAAGAAAGAAAACCGACCCGGCATATTCTAAATGCTGTCAGAGTCCAGGGTGCAAGGACAAGGGATTATTTATGAAAAGAAATAATGAGGAAACCAGATGCCTGCCTTTCTCAGCCCTCTGTGCTCCAGTCACCCTAACGGGGCTTGTGCAACCCTGCTCATCAAAGACTTCTCAGCCTTAAAACGCAGGGCAGGCTCTCAGTAACTCTTCCCATCTCTGCCACCAGGCAAAATGCCCTCCGTGTTTTATAGGGAGGCCCCCAATGTAAATCAGAGGCACAGCAAAGGCTGAGGGAAGACTAGCAGACCTCACCCCAGCCAGGGAGAGTAACTGAACAGCCATATTAACTGCACCCACCAGAATAGCAAAGAAAGCAAAACATTAAAAAAAAAACAAACCACAAAAACCGACCAAACAAAAAAACCCTACGCTTATTTCACTAACACCAGGACTGAAACTACATGGGTGTGCTTAAAGTAGGAAAGCAAACAAGCATTCTATATCTGTTTCCAATGAAATTGGCTTCTCTCTGTAATTGAAGGGTAAGCTCCTGACCTCAGAAAAGTCAATGGGAAAACTCCTAGTGATGGTGATGGGGTTGGGACTTCACACTGTGCAGTTGCTTTACCCTGGGAAGGTGATTAACTCAGGGCTCTGCAGTATCCCTGAGCACCTGTTGAGGGGCCTGCAAGGAGCCAGAGTAGCCAGGGTCCTTCTCAGGAGAACTCCCTTCTCACCTCACCCTATTGTGTTTGCTGGGCCTGGCAGGGGCTGGTGGCAGGGGAGTTCTCTGAGGCCAAAGAAGACATGATGCTGGAAAGGATGGAGACCAAGGTAGCGAAGTAGCAAATTTTAAAATCTGGAGAAAGGGTATGTGCCACTTGGCTCATGATCCATGCTGCTGAAATAGCTCTTCTCCATGCCTGGTTTGTAAAGGAACTATGAGCTGGCAAATGTCAGACCACAGAGCACAAGCATGACCCCAAGTGGAGCATAGCTGGCCAACGCCGTGCTCTAAATCATGGCACACCACCGATCTCTCTCATGGAGGCTCTTTCCTCGTTATCCCACCACCGCGCGAGGTGCCATAAAACTGTCGTTACTCACACACTGCTCTGGGGAAACCAATTTCCTAACGCTTTTACAATCCCTGTACTTTCATATTGTGGGAGTAATCCTCTCTCTTTGCTTCACCAATACATGGGGATAACAGCTGCATTTAATAATCTGCTCCTGTGTCCCAGCATTTTGGGGCAGCATTTCAGAATCAAGGGCACAGAAAGGGCAAGAAAATCTATGACGAAGGCTGGCTGAAGGACGTAACACAGGACACGGATGGAGAGAGATGAGCAAACCTAAAAAATACCCTGGAAATAAATGGCTCAAGCCATGGAAGGGGATGGGAGAAACTGGCACAAGTGAGGTTGCATCAATGCAAAACATCTCTTCTCCAAGGCAAAGCAAAACAAGGTTAGCAAGGCCTAAGGAAGGGCTAGCCCTAAGGAAGACTACTGACCCCAACAACTGCTCATTCCTTGTCTGGTCCATTTTTATCCAGCTCCACCACTTGGCAACAGCCTAGTCTAGCTTATTACCACCAAAAGACTTTTCTCAAACTTGTCACCCTTAGGATGTCAGCAGCAAAGCATCAAGGTGACCACCCACAGCCTACCCAAGACAACACCAATTCCCCACTGCCCAGAGCTGCACGTGTCCCCAGTCCTCCTGCGTATCACAGAGCCACTGCAGTCCTCTGGCAGCAGCACTAATCCCTCCTGATGGTCCCTGGGCCAAGAAGATGGAGACAGAGAGGCCTTTGGAGAAGGAGAGCCTCTGATCTGCCAAGAGACAGTAAGGTCCTGTTGGGGCAGCACATCAAGCTGTCACCCGCTGCCAGGAGTCTGGAGCATCCTCTCTGCTGTACCCTGATTAGCCTGCTCTGCCCCGCAGCAGGGGTGCAGGAGATTTCACTGCACAGCACCAGCAAACGGTGGGATCACTTCTACTGCTTTGCCACTCACAAGTTGGGATTTTCTTGAGGACAACACAACCTTTGGGCCAGGGCTGCCCAGCTCTGCTCATGCAGATGGCTCAGGCAGGAACCAGCCCTCCACTGTCCCTGCGGCGCAGCAGCCAGCCCTGTGCTGCCAGTCTCAACCCCTGCTGCCAGCAGCAGCTGCTCAGCACCTTTTAAGCAAGTCCCATTCCCCCTCTGGGAGTTGGCTCTGCCACCCCTTCCCAAATGGCAGCTGGAGCCACGTGAGGCACCCTGTCCTGGGGGCTGCCAGCATCCTTGCTGCTGGCAGGGATGCTGGTCCGATGCTGGCCCAGTCCCTCACTCCCCCCCCTCGCCCCCAGACTCATTCTCCGAAGCAGGAGCTACCCCCCAGCCTGGTGACCTTGCCACAGCCCTCGTCCCCATGCAGCGCCATGGTGTGACACCTGCAGGGGGCCCAGCCCTGGAGGCACAACCACATGGAAGGTCCTCAGGCATCGGGGTGGCCAAAGCCCCACATCTGGTCCTCACTACACCCCAACCACCTTTGTTGGTGGGCACATGCCAAACAACCACCATTAACATACGTGGTGCCATGAACCACTGCAGAGCAGAGCCTGTGGGAGGCTGCTGGGCAGGAGTGTGGCTGAGGGGAACAACAGGCCCTGGCCACACAAGGGGCCTCTCGAGCAGCATCTCCCATAGTCCCCTCAGGACACCATGCAGCAAGTGCAGCAGTCCTCAGGGAACAAGTCACCGAGGGGAGGGAATGGGCAACATTCAACAGGGCGCTGCTGCAGGCAAACAATCCTGCACACCAAACTTCTTGGGGCCTGCAAAAAGCCGTGGGGCTCTGATTTGAAAGCCACGGGTGTCTCAGCACTCACACAGAGCTGAGGGCTAGCTGCCAGAGGTGCTGCTGACTGGAGGAGGACGTTGGGTGCCCAGCCACAGGATGGCACGTGCCGGGGCCCAGGAAATGGCCCCTCACATGGAGCACAGGACCACGTAGTAGCCAGGAGCTACAGCACTCAGCTGACAGTACAGCCATCACAGAAAGCACAAACACAAAGAAACTAACAATTGTACTTTTTCATTTTATTGCTGAAATCCCTAGCATAAATCTCACCACAGAGGAAGTTTCTGTTTCTCCAGCTTCCTACTCAGCGTCCTTGAGAAAACAAATGATACCACACTCAAAAAAAAAAAAAAAAAAAAAAAAAAATCCCATAGTGGTTTACTTCACACTTCCCTGTACCTTGTTATGCTGAGTGCTTTATTTAGAGAGGGCTGACCTCCCCAGCCTTCTTCATCCCAGTGCCCTTCGCTGCGGGGACACACCAAGGAACAGGTTAGCACTGGAGAGAGGAGCCGGGTGGATGTTCCGGCGCAGGTAACCCTGCCAACTCAGCATCCCAAAGGTGCGCCCAGAGTCAGCGTGACAGTCACTGCTGTCTGCGAGGTGATTTTCACAGGAGACACAGGAGCTGTGCTACAAGAACAGAAACGGTGAATACAGCCATTCAAAGTTATGTCTCTTGTATTTCATGAGCTGCAGTTTCTCTTATAGGTCTGGGCAGGGGCCCAGCCTTACCTCATGGCAGTTCTACCCAGGGCAAGCTTGCAAACACTTTGTATCCCAGTTTTTCTTAGTAGGACACAAAGAATATTACAGGGTGGTTCCACGGGGTGCAAAGAATTAGCACTTTGAGATGCCCCAAGTGCGTAATCTGCTGTACCTGAGCATCCACAGGAGAATAGGAAAATCTATAGGTTTATTTTACCGTGTTTTACATAGACTGTAGGGGAATTCTTGTGGGGAAAAAAAAAGGCACTGGTATGTTTTGCTGTTAGCTATTAGGTTTAACAGGAGGAAGTGGGAATGAACAGTCATCCAAATGGAGATGTGCATCACAGGGCTTTGTAACAGGCACCAAAAAGAAGGTATCTAGAGCATTTCAACTCAATAAGCAAAGAACAAAAAGCATTGATCAGGTAAGGTCAGTCTTCAAGAACTAAATGTGAAGTTCAGAAAGCCAAGGTCTGAATTAGGTTTGAAAGGTTTTGTTTATTAAAGGAATACATGTAAACACCAATAAAACATAATACATGTTCAAGGAAAAAAAAATAAAAATAGAAGTAGGATTGGATTTGTGCAATTAACTCCAGACCGTGCTTCTCTTGACAAACAATTATCTGAGTCAGTGGTAATGTTACAAATCCTTGTAGCATCTCAAAAGCTCATTTCTGGCAAGTCCTATTGCCATTCCTTCTACTCTTCATGATTTAGATTTCCTCACTACTAACATACTTGACAAAAAAATATGTTGGTGTCATTAACTAAACCGAATGCTTTACAGTGAGAGTGACTGATCATCTGGTTTCTGCCAGAACAGGGTTCTCCTGCTGCTGCTCACTGAAACCAGCTTGTGCTCCCGTGCAATCTTATTCTGCCTTTGCTTACAGCCAGCACATGAGCACAACCTGAACAAAACAGCATTTCAAAGTAACATGGAAAATACTTTTTTGTACAGTTATCACCAGGCAAATGCAATGGGACAGATCAACACAGACAGTGGCATTATCTGGTGGCTGGGCTAGAGAGCCCCAGGGAGGGAGTCAGGTGGCCGAGGGGAGGGAGGCTTTCCTTGAGCAACGAGCCCTGTCCAAAGTCACAGCCAGGGCAGTGCTGGAAGGAAGCTCGGGATCAGCTTGGTCTCTGCATTAGAGATTTCCGACCCACTCGGCACAGGAAGTTGTTCCTGTGGCTCACCTGAGGGAGTTCCTGTTATGAAGCCAGAGGGTGGCGGGTTGAAACGCAGCTTCTGCGAGTGATGTAATCTTGGACGGCACTGGGTAGGCAGTGATACTAGTGACCGGTTACAGCCTGCAGTGTTGTGACAGCCCCTCTGCTGGCCTGGCGATCACAAGAAAGGGAAGAAAAAAAAAAAAGGAGGGGAGTGGAATAATTTTAAAAGGAAAAAAAAAGTTTCCAGATTTCCTTTGTTTAAGTGAAGCATTTTCCTTTTCCACTTTATTTGAATACATCAACCTGGTGTCTAACAGATGGAGACTGTACAGATGCACTTTTGGGAGTGCCCATAAAATACACTGCTAAAATACAAATGGAAGGATACCTTTTTTTTTTTTTCTGAGTTGTAAATTCAATAATTGTTGCTGTCACCTCACTTTCCCAAAGGAATTTGCCCTTTGTTCTCCGGATAAAGCTGGGCAGAAGAAGAAAAGAGGGGGGAAAAAAAGAGTGCAAGCAAAGGGAATATTTAGGAAAAAACCCATGGATACATACTCTGTACATTGCAGTGTACAGTGTTTGTACATCAGGAACCCATACAGGCATAGGTGCTTAGCAGCACTCAGCAAAATATTCTGCATGTCTTATATTCTTCTCCCATTCTCCAGACGTTTCTAGCAAACAAACAGGTCAGCTAATTGGCTCCTGCCCAAGTCTTACCCACTAGGGTTTGCTCAGAGATGTCACTTAGTCATTTGGCATGAGCAAATCCCAGGCTTCTTCCTGTTCAAGCAGCAGAGTGGGTGAAGGCTTTCTTTGATTTATTAGACTATTAACAAACAAACAAGGGAGTTCAGAAGCTTCCTCAAGCACAAGAACACGAGCAGAAAGGTTTTTTTCCTGAAGTAGCAGCTAAAAATAGGACACTTAGAGGAAGTAAAGTTCATTAAGTGATAAAGCAGTGGCTGCAGCGATGAAAGAAGAGTTTTTCCTTTTTTATCTATATATTTATTTAGTGTTATGTGTTCTTGCTCCTTATTAGAGTGCTAAAGCAGTGTTTATCCAGCTGAGGAAAAGAAGATTTCCCTTTCTGTAGTGACTTTAACATGTAGCTCATCAAATACAATAGTCAAGAGTTTTAAACAGACATTGCCAGCCAACAAAGTACAACATTTGACAGGATTATTTGCCTTTTATATGCTCTTTCTAGAATGGGAAATGATATGCTATTTTCAAGACACATTCCACAGTATTATGCAACAGCTTTCTTAATTTTTAACGGATATATTATTTTTAATGTGTCAACTTCTGCATAAAGCATTTTAGTATTTTATTTAGTATTTTCTTTAGCATATACCGTTAATAAATTATTTGCTTTTTCCTTCCCTACCCCCCCCAAGAGCTGCACTTAACATAGGGAAATGGTCTATTGACACAATAAAAAAATACTTTCAACTGGCACAGTCTATAGACACTTCCATCACCGGACAAGACACCAGGAGGACATTCCTGCCCTTGCTTATCTGGCAGTGCCAAACATGCTGCCCAGGAGTTGTCTCACAAACTTTCCTTTGATGAAAGGACTCACACACACGTAGCAACCAGCTGTCGTAGAAATAAGCCAGCAACCTGTACAACCAGTGATTCCTGTTAAAATGTGATTCCTGTTTGGCTCTGTTGCTTCACCATCCTTTGGCCATTACATCCAAGTGGTTGGAGACATCCAAAGGAAGCGAGTCAGGGTGCTCCTGTGCCAGAGAAACCCGTCCAGTTGACCTGAGTTTGTTCAGAGGGCACGTGCCTCTCATCTCTGCAGATCTGCCCATTCTATAAGGGCGAAAAATGGATGAGATTTGATGTCTTCAACACCAGCAACACCAGCACCAAGACGCTCCGCAGGATTAAACTGCAAAAGCTTGACATAAAAGAAAAAAACACATGATTCAGTGAGTAAGAACAAAAACAACTGCTTAAAAGTTCCAGAAAGGTCTAAGGTAAGGGACATCCTACTGTTTTCCTGCTCTATGAATTACTTTCAAGAGTGCAAAAGCATACTTGAAATTCCTAAAATCCAGTAAATGGAAGAAGACTCTCTTTTCCTTGAGTATCAGTCTTACAGTCTTCAGAGACTACTGATCACAGCATGCAATTCCCTGAAGCACTGCACACTGGGACTTCATTTTAAGTGTAACCTCATTTTAAAAGGAGACAGCAGCAGCCAGAGCCTGCATCAGTAGAACTCTGGACGCTGTACTTGCTTCATGTTAACCTTTGCTCACACCACTGTGTTATGGCTACATCAGGGATAGTGGTCTGTAACTTTCCGTTTCATAAATTTTGAGTCAGTCCTAAAATATCAGGATAACATAGCCAGCTCTCCATTTCCTAAAAAAAAAAAAAAAAAAGTTTTAAAGAGTCCTACAAATGGCCTAAAACTGAAAAGTCAAAACCTCAGTGAAAGAAACAAAACAGCCTAATGGCTTCATGGAAATTTCCTGAAATTCAGCACCTCGTTTGCTTTTTAGTTGTACATCACATGCTGAATTCATGTGAAAAGGAAATCACAATATTTACATCTGTTTAAAGATACCGATCCATATAAAAGGGAATGCAAAGATAAACTCCAAAGAGACTAATAAAGACACACAAACATATTTTGCAGTTTTCAAGAAGTGTTTATATGCTATTCAATTACAGCCAGTACAAAGGCATGATCTCTTGCTTGCTTTTTCTGCAACAGCTAATAGGATAACTTCTCCCAGTTGTCACTTGGAAAAATGTGTATTCATATCTCGATGCAGTTAACATCTAAGTGAGCCTACATCCATAAACATAGGAATGGCTCTGCTATTTGCAGTCATTGTCACACAGTAAAAGTACCTTGCTGACAGTGAATGGTGCTGCTCTGGTATCTCCCACAAGCCACAGATGCAGCCAGGGTGTATCTGCCTTCCCTGGAAATACAGGCAGCACCAGCACAGGGAAATCACACATGGTCACTTACTTTCTGAAGTTTGTCTTTCTAGAATAACTTTAATCTCGGAAAACAAATGTAAACTGAAACAGACACCTATTGAAAAGTCATATTGTATATTTTGTTGGTAGTAGAACTTGAAGGTTCCTGAAAACAAAAACCTGAGTGCAAAATACCTAACCAACATCAAAAAACAACTTTATCTTTCAGCAGAAATAAACAGATCTCTGTTTTTCAGATGCCGACTAAATGAAGATGATGTTCACAATGAAGTCACCTGGACTGGAAGCCACAGCAGGAGACAACGCCTGACACAATTTTCTGTATAGCTGAACACTGATCCCGGAGAGTTACTCTGTGATGTTTTGACCTGTTTACCCTCGGCAGTGGGGGGAAGGAAAGTCGCAATGACAAATTGCTATCCATGCCAAGAGAGCTCTCTTCCTTTTCCTGACAAGGCTTCCTCAACAATGAATGGCAGCTTCCTTGGATAGTCACACAACAAAAATGTGATTTACTGCTTCATATAGCCAAACCTCCACCAGATAAGTCACCACCCTACACTACACAGCTTGATCTAACAGGCACTAGGGAGACTGTTCTCTGAATAGACATGGCCTTGTAACACAGCTGTGAGTGGCAGAAATACATCTGCCACTTAAACCTACCAGTGGCAAAAGAGACATTCTATGGCAAATGTGAAAATAGGCAATACATTAGTCTACAGCAAAAAAACAATCCTGCACTGGCAGGGACACATGGACTGGATGACTTCATTTGTCTTCTAGTCTTAATGGGACGAATTCCCTTCATTAAAAGTGATTTTGCTTTCCTTCAGCTATTTGTCTCTTATAGCATCTGTGGATGAAGGTAAAAATTTGCTACCATCCAACTATATAAATGCAGATTATATAGAATGGGATTTTTCTTCAGTCATTTCCCTTTCTACCTTTGCCAGACATGTACTTTCACCTTCAGTGACTTCATGTCACTTAGTCAAAATAGGTGGCGTCCAAACATACAGTGCCATTTCCACTAATCATTTCACAGTAACAGCACAGAAATCAATCATCTGTCACTGGGCCTTCTCATTCACTGAGTTTTCAAAATCTGTTTCCTTTGTTTTCTTCACGAAATACTTTGTTCTCTCTGCTCTGTTTAAAACTGCATCTAAGTCATGCCACTATTTATGCACCCACTAGCATGATCCTCTTCAAAGCTGAACAGCATAATTCACATATATTGCTTCTTCTCAAGTGGAACAGATCAGATCTAGGCACCACTTCCACAGTTACGTCAAAATTAACTATCAGGAAGATTGCATTAACTGAATTTCAAGACCCTGTACTACATGTTCAGTTGTGACTACCTAAAGCTAAGAGTAAACTAAAACCATCAAACAGTACTATTCCCATTAATTTAAAAATGGTATATCAGGCTGGAAGCTTGTCTATATTTTACAATTTTGCCTTTTATCCAACCTACCCACTTATCTTCTGACTACAAAAGTCAATGTATTCACCATTTAAAATATTTTGCTTAAAAAATCACATCCAGAAGGTTTCCTGGAATAGAGCTACACACTTTCAACCACAGCGAGGTTGTAACTTCAAATCAGCGTGCTACAGGTTTCATAGCACTTTGAGCTATTTTGCCGAACTGGCATCAGCATTTTCACTTTAGTTCACGACAAATGTTTCCATGAACATTTAGGGCAGAATTCCTCAAATGTTCATGCATCACCAGCAGGTGTTTCCAAAGCATTTGCCAAACTTATTATTTGAAGAAATGGCAAAGCACTCCAGTTTTCTACAGACCCAGCTGGCAGCACAAGTCAAAGTTTGAAAATGCAACAAGACAACTGGGCAAAACTCATCAGGTGCTGACAAAAGGGCTATCCATGGTCCTAGCAGCAGCTTTCTGTTTTTACATTTACTTTACCAGAACAAGTTAGGTAAGTAAGTATTTGTCCCATCCACACATACACATAGAGAAAAAAAATCCTCCCCTCACCTACCTGCTGGATCAGTGATCTGGCCTCCTCTGATACATGGTCTGGTATATTCAAAGAAGTATGAGTGTTTATTCCTGATGGATGGCACTCAACCAGAGACTGGAGGAGAAAAGGAAGAAGGGAAAAAATAAAGCAGGAAGGCATGTTTATTAATTTCAAAATTGCAGTGTTGGATTATCTCCCACTATCCGTGCAAATTTAACACACAAAGCAAAAATTCAGTGCTTCCTAGTATGAAGTACTGGTTCTGGGAGGAATGGCTACAGGTGTTGATGAGCTCCCTGAGATAGAGCTTTAGAACATTTACATCTTAAGGCTTCTGTTTTATTGCTCACATTTGAAAAGGCTGGGAATTTGCTGGACTTTGCTTTCTTTGTGCAGAGCTGTCAACCAATCACCAGTTTGATTTGGTCGAGCATTCTTAGTCTCAAAATACTGAATTAATGTGTAACAGCAATATATGGCTTCTACACAGTTTCAGGAAATAATACTGGAAGTATTAGAGCAAAAGTTTTGTACATGTACAGATGGAACGTTAGAGAACTTGGATTTCACTGTAGCTAAGAGGGCAGCATAGTTTTGGTTTGTTTTTTTTTTAGTCCTTAGTTTGGTACAGCTCTATTAAGTTGTTCTGCTGAAGGCTGAACATGTTTTGTTTCTCTGGTCCCATGCAGACTAAGCAAATTGAGAGTGCTCAGGTTGGCAAAGCTCATCAGAGAAAGACAACCGAGGGAATTACACCTGGGCACACCACTGGTAAGAAACTACTGGCCAAGAAGTCACTTTTATTGAGTCACTTGCCCCCAGCCCTACCTTCCCAGTGAGGAGTTCAAAAAGAATGGCACCCAGGCTCCACCAGTCACAGGCTTCTGTCTCTTCTAGGATAGCACCAACCTCTAAACATGAGACATTTCAATTAATATTAAAAAGGTCACTTACACCTTCAAAATTAACATATATTTACAAGGTGACTGTTTAATGCTGACAGAACATATACTAAATACCACAGAGCTTTCATTATGCCTGCAATTTAGTTAGCCCTTTAGCCACCTACAGATTGCATTGTTCAAGCACAGCAACACCATACATTTCATGCATAATTTGTCTTTTCCATACATACACAGGCACTTCCGAGGCTTGTAGGCATTACAGTTATGATTTTTCTATTCTAGACAAAACTGAACAATGACAGACAGTAAAGCAAAGCATATTTAGAGAATTTACTGTGGCCAGAAGAGCTGGACAGATCAGTGGCCTAAAACATCCAGAAGAGCAGCACAAGGGAGGGAGCAGTAGTCTACTGCATGCCTTAGTTTTGCCTTTGAGGGTAGGATTTGTCTCAAGGCTAACCCACACCCTTTACTGGGATCCCCATGGAAGGCTTTTCACAATGGTCTCATAGAGAGATATCAAATCTGCTTCCCACAGCATAACCACAGCCAGTACTGTGTATCGCTACAGCCCAGCCCAAATTGTACATTGGTATGAAAAGTCGTTTCCCCTTGCATCCAACCCAACACTGCTATTGCTGCACAGGCACAAGGGACAGCAGGGAGGGGAGACAGGGGTGACAGTCCCTGGCCATACACACACACCTATTCAGTAGCATGATGTATGCAGAAAACTTGGCCTTCACTGACTCAGGCTTTAAACTACAAAAATTATTGAATACAAACATACCGCGCTGTCTGCTCTAAAACAGGCAAAAAATCAGATTGCAATGAAGATGAAATCTTCATTTTGACTGTCAAAAAATTGCAGAAGCTGCACTAAAATAGCTTTGGTGGCAAAAGCCACACCAGCTCCCCAGCAGAGGACAACAATTAGCATACAGTCACATAGCTGTTGCTGTGAAGAGCAGTATAGCATGGGCAGAAAAATCCTGCTCATCATTTTATGGAGCTTAGCATGAGCATGGCCAAGGAGAGCTCCAGATGAGTCCCAGCCCAGGGTCAGGGAGAGGGAGGCATCACCTCAGAGCTCCCCAGAGGCAAGGAACCACAGCCACGCTGAGCTCAGGGATGTGCAGCTGCCACACAAGCTGGAAGAGGCTCAGCACCTCACAGAACTAAGCTCAGGCTGCTGTTGCAAGAACAACAAGGAAGGATGGCTCATACTTTGTTTCTTGAGGTAGCACATCCCTCACACTGAAAAGCTGGCTACGTTTAACAGCCTTGGAATGACTGATACATTACTATAAGGGTGCCACACATCGGAATTTATTCCACTCCTTACAGATTAATGCTCCTATCAGCACCAAGAAACTTTTACAAAGATGCAACAGCAACCACATGAGGAACTGTATCAGGATAGTTACATTAATTTTTAAAATGTTATAAGATGCCATGCAAGCACCCAGATGAAGCTGAAATTACTGTAAATTGAGAGAATTTGGTAAAAACCAAAATGTGTTCTTGCAATTAATTTTAAAGTCCTTCAGAAAGGCAGAGCTTCTAAGTAGCAATCCTTTAAAAAAAGAAAAAAAAAACAAAAAAAAAAAAAAAAACAAAAAAAAAAAAAACCAAAAACAAAGTTGGGCCTTTCCACACAAACCAGCTGGTGAAAGGTTTTCACAGCATTTTTCACTGAAACCCACTAAATGGAAATGCCTTTTCAGTTCAAAGGAGCTTTCTTCCCAATAAGTGAAGATTTTTATTTCTAAATTAAATTACACACTTATTACAGAATAAGGACAGCAAAGCCAAGAATTAATAAGATTGACTACTACATTCTCAGTTCCATTAACTATCCCATATTGACACACCTTAAATTTTAGAATAATGCCACAGAAGGAAATAACCCATTTTTCCCAAAGGTCTTCAGTGGGAATGGGCCTTATGAGTTACAGCCCAACTGAAAAAAAAATAAATTACCTAAATGTGAAAGAAATACCTCATTCAGAGCACAGGGAAAGGAAATGCTACAAAAAAAAAATTACTCAGTTTTGCTTTATGTTGGCAATCAGAGATGCTGATCCAATTCCCTATAGAACCAAAGTTACACTGCCTTCTTTCACAGAACTGTTCAATACAGGAAGCAACACTGATGAAGAAAATCAACATATATAGAATAAGAGTCAAAAAGTAAACCAGAGTCCACTTCCTCAAAATCCAAGTTCATCTTTTCAACTGGAAGAACACTTTCAATATATGCCAAAACAAATGTCACTGCAGTTCTCTGACAAGAGCAGCACGGAACTGTTCCATCCACTTTTGGCCATGACCAAAATGATACAAGTGGAATAAATTAAGAACAGGCAAGTAACACAGATTTCTCCCAGGGCTGAAGGACTCTGCCTGTGTTCTCATGCACAAGCAGAAGCTGCATAACAAGTCATCTGAACCAACACAGAACACAAAATGGAAAACTCAGCTGAGGGCAACACCTGAGTCCCCTTCTTTAAAAAAAACTAAATTTTAGCTCAACTTTTTTCCTATTATGCAATGTCTGCCTTCCAGCTGCTTTCCCTAGGTTCCAAAGTTTCCTTATTTCAGGTTAAAATAAATGTTTTCTGAAAAAAAAAGAAAATTTAAAAATCACTGTGTACACTACAAATAAACATGTTGTTTATATTTCCTTCCTTCGAACAGGTTTCATGACTTCTGATGAAATACTGATCATAATAAGGCCAGGATACCACATCAATATTACTGCATTTTATCTTGACTAAACATCATGGGAAAATTTAGAAACTGTAGATTATGAAGTGCTTTTGAGGGACACAGAGTAGCTGGCTAATGTAATATACCACACAGGGCATATGCTTTTTTTAAAGCTTCTATACTGCAATAAATCTGAACTACAATATCTGCCTTCACTAAGAAAACATTTTCATCTCAATCCATCAGCAAAGTAATTTAGACAATAAATGGTAGTGACACATAAGCTTAAGTGAATAACATGGGGATATTTGTGCCAAACCTTTCCTCCATGAACCTTGAAATGAAGGACCTTACCCGGATTTGTACAAAAATAAACATGTGTACACATATGCACGGTGTTGGGGCTTCTAGGACTGGCAGAACAGCATTTGCAGAAAAACTCATTCCTATCATCCTCAGATAGAAAATCAGAGAAATAATGAAGTAGGGTGAAAAAAAGTCAATAGCTCTTCCAACTTTACTGCAATTTCATTAAAGAGAGAGCTTTCCTCTTTCTCCCTTCCCAAAGCATGGCCATGACATCCAGCACCACGAAGCACAAGTCAACAGCAATGCTAAATTCCTGCACAAAGCAATTCCAACAGCAGCCACTGGGATAACTGTGAAGGGAAGGAGATTTGTAAAATGCTATCAGGTTTAGACAGAGACAGATGGTGCAGGTAAACAGCTTCACTACCCTGCACTGTCCTCCTTCCAGAGCAGCTGGTCTCAACTGAAAGGCCATTTCTTTATGGTTTCCATACTTATCTCAATATTTGCATTATACACAGCAATGCCTTACTTCCTGATAAGAGACATAGCTGACAACATTCTGTATTTTAAACAGAAGTGCCAGTTCCAAAGAAAAAGCAGAACTTCCCCTCTCCTGAACACATATTCTCAATAAAGCTATCAATGGCAAACCAAAGCTTATTTTCTCACTCTTTACACAGCAACTTGAAATATATACTGTATATATACCCTTCTTGCTGAAGGATTTCAAAGGCTTTTAACTACCACACCTGCCACATTTTTTTCCAAACACAGTTCCCTCCAGGGCTGACAATAATGCCTCATGATCAGCACATGCAAACAGTAGTTAAGATGGAAGAAGCCAGGCTTGCAGGAGGCCTTAGACATTCATTGTGCAACTCAGGCCAGATGGCTCGTGAATCACCAAGAACAAAAACTTAATCAAAAATTTGGTAGGACAAACAGTAATATAAAAAAAAATGCATCTCCAGTCAGCTCACAGGAAAACTGGTTCTAGGTGGATGCAGCGCATCCCCAGACACCTAGGAGTAGGGAAAGGCTTTTCCCTTACCCCACATTGCAAGCAGAAACAGCACATTCTCAAGTACCATTTCTGCACTGATAAGAAAATAAGGACACCCATGTGAACTACCATCAGGTGTCTGAAACTGTCCATGAGGAATTGGACTTGTTCGATATCCTGAAAAGAAATACAATGTTTTCCCCTTCTGTGGCCATTAAAATAAGCATTGCATGAAAAACCATTAGAGACTCTGGAAATTCTATTTACCTTACACTCACTTAATTTTAAAAGATTACTGTTTTATCATATTTTGATATCTATATATGTAAAGAAACGTTTGCAGAGAATCAACTAAAATAATTTCAACCTAATTCACTCTCATCAGACTCAAGTCAGCCAAGATACCGTAAGATACAGTCACTAAATAAAACATTCCACAAGCAATCTGGCCATAATGCTTTGCCTAAAATGCTTCAGCAATTTATAAAGCACAGTATTGAACCATCTATATTTAACTATAAGAACTTTATCATGGTCTTTAAACAATAAAGTAGTGAGGCAAGTCCAATGAACATTTGCTAAGATCAAATGGAGTATGAAAATAGGAGGTTTCATTTAAAAGTTATTAAAAAACATATGAGCATCTGTGTTCCTCTCTGAAAAAAAAAAATAAAAAAAGAAGAAGAAAAAACTAATAGGATAGTGTTTGTTCTTTCTTTCTTTAAGTAGCCCAAGATGGAATCAAAACTTCCTCTAAAATAATCATGTGATGAAAGAGAAAAAGTTTTATTACTGTTCTGTTATCAAAACAAAGCAAACACTAATTAACCTCTGTTTATTTTCACAAGGCATCTTGTATGCTATCTTCAAGGTTTAGTCGCATCTGTAATATTAATACTACTAAAAAAAAATAGACATAAATAAACACAGGTAAAGTACAGTTTCTTCTGGAGTTAACAACTGGCTTTTATGACAGCCAGACTGAAACATCAGATTTTTAAAAATAAACAGCTTGGCTACATCTTACTGCTAATTATAGTTACAGAGTCTAAGAAAAACCACAAGATCTTGTACTTCACCTGAAACACGTTGTGTACTTACAAGCCTGAGATCCGATTTTTTTCAGAAAGTACCTGATACGCTCTCAAAACCTATGCTTTCAATTACCAACTCCAAGTTCATGACATTTTGCTGTTCTGGGAGCAGTCAGTTGTCACTGTTTTCTGTGGGACACTCTGGGGTCTTTAGAGAGCTGTCCCACTCCAAATGGTTGCTGTAAAACTGCTACCCCAAGCCTCACAGGAACTTTTTCTGCACATCCAGACCTCATTGACACCAGCCATGTATTTTTCATGTTTGTGTTTGATCCTGTTTCCTATTACCAGGGCTTTTCAAATCAAGCTAGCCCATCCTTCTGATTTTGAGGCCCAAAGCTCCTTCACCTACCCAGATTTTTTCTTTTATTTTTAGGATAACCCTGAGACATTAATGTCACACAAAAATCTAGGACAGAGTCAGAGATAAAAAGCAGGAAGTCCAGTCTTACACTATAACCAAGAGAGCAGCCCACCCCTCAACACCTCTCAGGGTCAATGGCACTTTAATCTACCACAGTTATTTTGTTTCTTAAACAATCTACTCAAATTAAATTACTACAATACAGAATAGCAGATTTAATGAGTGCCTGCAAACTCCTACTGAAAAACACATACACAAATAACATGCAGGTTTTTCTGCATCAAATGTGTATTTGGTAAACAGAGGCAAATAATCTTTTTCCTTATTCAGTAAATAAAAATTATAGCATGCAGGCTAATAATATCAACCAGCAATTTTTATTTTCATGCCATCTATTTTAGGTGACCAGCTGCACTTTGCATCTGTATTTTAAATTGTTTAAGAGCAAAAGTGACATCTTTATTTGGGAGTACAAAAATCAGGTTGCACATTGAAACATTTTTGTCTTTTTTTTTGGAACAAAATCCTTTACACACAATGCCTTCTTTTTGCTTGGGTTTTGCACTGTGCACAAGTAACAGCAGGTTACATAAAACCAAATTTACCATATATTTATGTGTAGGCTTCTGTGAATGCTAGTTTGTGTAAATAAGACTTGATTATAGCACACAGCTTATGAAAGCATCAGAATAATACGATGCATTACTGATGGCCAGTTTCCTACTTACATTTTCTAGGAAGCTAAGCTCCCCTTGGCTTTAGGATCTCAAGCAGCAAATCTCCAGTTTTTAGTAAACACAGTCTGGTGAAAACTTGTTTAAACAAAAAAGAAAAAAGACTCTAAAGGCAGCCCAGTTCTGAAACCTCATCCTCCAAAAACACTACAGGGATGCAACAGAAATCATCCCCGCTGCTGGAACAAGAACTCGGGGAGTGTAAATAAAACATCTCATTCACACATCATATTTACACAAGATGTCAGACCAGCAAGCCGCTTCTACAACATGACACTTCACAGGTTAGACTGAAAAAGTACCTTAAAGATTTCTCTTCATGAGAAAATCCTCAACTTAAATCTGCTTTAACCGAAGACAGCCTTGACTAGGCAACAGCTGTAGACAATTCTGTCTTTCTCACAGGTATTAACCATACTGAAAATGGCTTTTTATAAAAAAAAGTTACCAATTGTATTTTTAAAATTGTGACTGTCAAGAATGGAATACAATTATTACTGTATTTAAAAGTTAACAACTCTTTATATTTAAGATCACAATGTTGGCAAAACCAATACTTAAAATAACAGAAGGTGATAATTTGCATTTCAAAATTCATCTATCTTGCTTTTCTCTCAATTAGACCAAAACATGTTGATTCACAGGTTTGTGTGTGTGTGTGTGTTTCTTTTTTAAACTTATTTATAGAGCAGAATAATGGCCCCCCTGCTAGGCTGGCATTTGCTCAAGTTTCTGTCCATGTAAATTGAATCTGTTACTGGAATTTTCCCCCCTTCAGAATACCAAGGCACATTAACCAAGAGATAAAGAGATACATTGCTGATACAATCAGCCACCAGGCAGGTGGATAAAGCAAGGGATTTTTTGTTCGTTTTCGTGGGGATTTTTTGGACAAATATGTGATAAGAGTTCTCAGGGGGCATGGAGAGCAAAGGGCTGTTTAAACAGAAGTGAATCATTCTCATCTGATCTGCTAATAACTTTGTATTCAGACATCAGCTGCTCAGCACACTTTTAAATGTTCAGAAAACAAAATTACTATAAAGAGGAGGAAAGTTAAAGGAAACAAAACACATAAACCTCACTATAGTCACTTTAGCCATATTAACACAGCAGAAATTCTCAGTTACAAGTGCTTAATTTCTTATTTAAAAGCAAATAGGTCATTCTCAGCCAAACCCCCACAGTTTACTTGAAGTGGTGTTGAGTTTATATGTCTGATTTATAATCCTATGCTGCCCTTGTGAATTAGAGAAACAACATTTGACTTATCATAGGTGAACAGCAAAGATGTAGTTTGGGCATTAATCGAAGTATAGCACAGAAACTACTTTTAAGCATCTGCAGACACCTTTGTCGGTGCCAGAGTTGGTTCAGGAACTTTTGGGTTTGTTTTTTTTTAATTGAGCAGAACTGTACAGCAGTAAAGAGTTACCCAGCCACACCAACCGATTCAGCAGCACCGTAACAGACCGCGAGCTTACAAGCACAACTCTTGATGCGCAAATCATTACAAATGAGCCGCATCTTCGTCTCCAGCTCTTAGGAGAAGTTAAGCAAATTAGGGGCAGCCAGTGCGACAGCAACATCCATTAATGGTACAATGCCACCTCCCGTCGGCAGCGGGGAAGCGCCACTCCTGCAACAGATGCAGCCCTGCTCGTAACTTACGCACGATGCAAAATGACCACTGCTGTTTCTACAGAACTAATTATACAGCTCGCAGGGAGCGGGATGCAGCTTTTTTCAACTATTCCCTCTCCTCGTCTTTTTGACACTTCTGCATTTATAATCATTGCAGTTGTTCTGTTATTTTATATATGCACTGCATAATGTCTTTTTGGCATATGCATTCAAATTGCCTCTCCACTTTTTCTAAGACAGCAGGAGCTGAACAAGTCCCTG
The DNA here is from genome assembly GCF_024509145.1 of Vidua macroura. NCBI lineage: Eukaryota > Metazoa > Chordata > Aves > Passeriformes > Viduidae > Vidua > Vidua macroura. The sequence goes on from NC_071573.1 coordinate 25,882,498, forward strand.
CGCTTCACCAGGGCAGGGATCTGATCACTGTTGCTGTACCCACACTGCCTTGCTTTACCTTAATGCAAGGCTACACTCTGGTGCACAGAAAGCCTTAAACACAAAATCCTACATCCTGCAAGCAAGTTCCACATAGGTGAACCTCTATTCTCCCTTGGCCCTGCAAAGCTTCCACACTAATACATTACTATCCCTAGCCATTTCAGCAATTAGTTTTCAACATATAAATTGTAGAATTTAGACTTCATGTTTTTCTTCAACAAATAAAACAGCTTAAGATTTAAAGACATCTTCATGCACTTCACTGCAAATCACTTTATAACTTACACTGTGGAAAAGCAACATCTGCAACCTCAACAATTGAAAAGACACAATTGTTTCACATACATGTTTAAAATTTTCATATAACTCTGCAATACAATTTCCTATCTATTTTAAGCTGAAGAAATCCTGCAATGTGTTTAAATTTCACATTCATCCTCCCCTTTTTCTGCCTCCAAAATTTGCTCCTCAAAAATCCATGCAAAAAAGAACTGCAGCCCTAAATTCATCATCTGTTCTCAGTCTCCAACAGCAGACCCTAAAAAGCAATGTTTATTGATAGACACCTTTCCTTTCTTGCATACATTGAAAGAGTGCACTAAATTGTTGAAATCAGGTAGAATAGAAGTTATCATATCCAAATCTCAAATTCTGTTAAAAGCACACAGCAAGCTAAACACAAATTTTTTACAAGCCAAGTTTCAGTGCATCCTTCAGCAGGAGAGAAAAGGAGAAGGAAGGCTGACTACCCAGAGGCAGGGCAACACAGCACATAATCCTGAAAACACCAGGAAAATTCAAAACAAGATAAAGACTCACTTTGAGTCACTTATTTTAGACACTGTGTTTTATTACAGTGAGAAATCTTAAGACCTGATAAAATTTTGTGAAGATAACTGTTCACCTCTACAAAGCTACAGCATTTCCCTCAGAAAAAAAAAAAAAAGCAAAACCAAGATGTGAGGAACACTTATATTAAAAAGAAACTTTAAAAATAGTAATAAAACCTCAAAACTTGTTCCTAGTGTACTGAACAGAAGCACAAATATAATTTCAAAATCCTTACTCCAAGAAGCAGCTTGAGGAGCAATGCTTTCATGATAAAAGAGTTCCAGGGACATAGTACACTCCTCAAAATGAAAAAAATTGTCATCCTGTAATATTGGAACCTAGAGAAAGCTTATTAACGTGATTATTTCTTTTAACAGTGGTCAAAAGCTCTAAAGCAACATTTCTCAGCAGCAGTAGCCCTAAGAAAGCTGCTGTGGACACAGCTATACACCATTACTGAATCATTCCTCATAACAGAATGACACTTGACTCCAAATATATTTTGTGCTGCTAAATTATGCCAAGTATTACTCTCCTTCTAAAAATCAACATGGTACAGCTACAATAAAGTACAAGCATGCTTCACAGAGATAACACTAAGATCAAGAAGTATGAAATGCAAGAATCATGGAATGGTACCAATTCATCCACCTTGAATGTATCAAATACTTGCATTTGCAAATCTTCACCTTGCACACACACAAAGCAAATGCAGCCTGGGGTAGGGCAGAGAGGGCAGAGAGGGGAGGGCAACTTCAGTAAAAAAAACCCGGATGGGTACCACACCTGTGCTGTGAGGTGGAAATAATGATGGTGTGGAAAACTTTATTCTTGCATTCAGGGACTTCTAAATATTATTTCAACTGCTCCCTAAACACTTAATTACTGCAGGAGTTGGCTGGTTGGGGCTTTGGGGGCAAAAAGCACCTCTCTTTAGATCCTCATTAAAGTAGAGAAAAATTAAGCTTTGACTTTCACAGCTCATTAATGATGACAGGGTGGGAAAAGGCTGCACTTCCATCTTTGCTAGAACTCAACTGGGGAGCGCTTTGTTCGCGGCTGCGTCAGGGAGACAGGGAAACACCTCTTTCTAACAGGTCGTCATACATGTTGGCAACCAAGACAGCCATCTATTTAACAAACACAGTAATTGCTGGGATTCCCCAATTATTTTGTTCTTGAATAAAAGTGGCATGAGGGTAGAACGAAGGTGTTGAATTTACTTTGATAGGTGAAAAGAATTATTTTCTATAATACCTGCCCTTTGACTTGCATAGAAAAGATGTTATTTTTCATTTATCTCATGAAGTTGACATTCAAAGTTTGTTGAGACCCTACCACCTTTATTCACAGAGGCACTTCCTTGCTGCATTTCACTTGCGTAACAAAAGCACAGAAGAAACACCTGATGCCAAACTAAATTCAGAACTTCCATGGCTGGTAACTCTTATTCTAAATTTTTCTAAGCACATTTGCAGACTCTGAGCTTGAGGACTACCTGCATGCCAAGTTGCAATGCCTGGCCAGACCACGCACTCAGCAGAAAGTTATGTTGGCATTTCAAAGTTGGAATGAAAACACAGTAATTTCAACTCTAAACATAGTTTTTATAAGTTAACTATGAATTTTTGAAAATATGAAGCTGTATGTGGTACACCTGGCAGTCACTGCCAAAAATCACAGACCACTATATTAGCAGAAAATAAATTAGAAACAGGAAAAGAGGGAGGGTTCAGTTTCAAGTGCCATCCTTGCTATAAGATCCCAAGAGATATTGATTTTATTGCTCTCATGATTGATGAAAGCGGTTCTAAGGAAAGAGCTCTCTAAACTATTTCAAAGCCCACTGTAGCTCATCAAAAATGTCAGAGGCATCTCTGAGCCTATTAGGGTTGTATTTTTCAAACCTCTGTGGTTCTCCCCCCACCACCCACGTCCTTTGCATGTATAAATTTTTGTATTTTTAAGGGTCTTAGCGCCACCTTTTCATTTACCAAGATGTACTCACACACAGGAAATAACTGGAAGAAAACAGAACATTCCTAACTTGCTCAAACAAGACATTCAGTACAATTACATATTATGGAAATGACATAACAAACACTGCCACAGTTCAACAATAAAGCAGTTATGAACCCTGTAGCTTTTTAAGACATTAAGGAAAAGAAGCAAAGAAAACTCAGATATTGCATGATCTCAAGCCGTATGCCACAGAGACTACATGAGAAAATGAAAGCTGCTAATCTACTTTCCAAGTGAAACATTGTAGGTGATTGCTCTAACCTGGGGCACAGTACATTCTCTCTATGGCATCGTTGTCACAGGAATCTTCAACCTCCCTCCACCTGCTAAAATACGTTAGCTGAATGTGTCCTAAAAACAAAACGACAGGAGAAATCAAAACATTTTTCCCTTCCATTTTCTGCAGAAGTGAACTGTAATTACTCCTTTTGTAGCTAAAAACAGTATCATTAAGAATAATGGCATCATTAAGTACTAGAAGCTATTACTGGGGGTGAATTTGCTGCACTGATAATGAAGCTCTAGACAGGAAATGAAGATACTAATTACAAGATAAAACGCCTACTCAGTTAATTGGAAGCAACAGCGAATAAAAAGAAATGCATTTGCAAAAGTTCCTGACCTCTATCATTCAATAAGATGTTGTTTGGGTTCAAATCGCGGCACACAATTCCTTCTCTATGTAAAGCATCAAGGGCTACCACCATTTCAGCTGCCCATCTTTGAATGCAATCCTCTGGGATATTAAACCTGGAGGTTAGCGCTAATCTTTCATCGAGGTCCTGAAAAATTTGATGTATTTCCTTCTGCCCTGCTCCTGCTACTTTGTCTTCCTTCTTTGGTGCCGTCTTTTTACTTTCAGCTGCTGGTGACATAGCTGAGTCTGTTTCCTCTTTCCTGCTGTCTTCAGTTTGATTGGAAAACAGCGACACTCCTTCATTCTTTAGCATGTCTGTGTCCAAGCTTACTTCTGGAGCACCTGAGAGCAGGTTGGAAACACATGAACTTTCTTCTTTGCTTGTCACGTTTAAGGAGTAGGCCCCAAGCTCTTGGAACAGAGCCCCATCTTCTGAAGCACCTACCTCTTGGTCAGATGTAAAGAGGGTCCCAAGAGCTCCCTGAGTGACACCGCTTTGCTCACTTTCTTCCTTGTGGGCAGGATCGCCCACTTCTGGTGCCACATGATTTGGCTCTTGATCAAATGCTTTGCATGGCTCCACAGAATTATTTAATTGCAAGACATCAGGTGTTTCTAACAACTTTACTTCTGACATGTCCCTATCAGATTTTGTAAACTTTGCTGGCCTTGACACGGCTGGCTCCTCTGTTTCATCAGACATGCCTGGTAAGTTTATTAGGAGATCAGGCCTTCCTTCATCAATGCTATTCACATCATCAAAAGCAGCATCCTTAAAGGAGATAACTGGCACAGAGTCATTTGAACCTCTGCTCACAGTGTCATGAGCTTTCACACCCATTTTGCTCTCCAGGACATCCAAGCTTCTGTCATTATCTGGGACAGAAAACAACGGCTTTAAAGGCTCTGATTTCAGGTTATATAATTTTTCTCCAAACTCAAGCCCCAATAGCTCACTAGTGCTATCTTTGCTGTCTATCCTGAAGAGCTCCATGGGGCTGTTCCTGGATCTAGTTAATGAGTCCAGTATCCTAGCAGGGCTGGCTATTTCTGACTCGGCATCGTCGATGAACAGCTTTCGTTCCTGAGGTGCAATCTGGGAGGTGAAGCCGTCACTGCCAACAACACTGCACTTCTGCAAGGAACTCCTCTCTTTGGTATGCAGCCCTTCACTCTCTGCTTTAGCCACTGGTTCCTCATTTAGGGAGCCAGAGTCAATTTTTTCCTGCCCATATTCATTGCATAACGTTAAATAACTAGTGGTGCACTCTTCTTCTGAGCTGGATGCTGAGTCCATCCACTTGGAACTCTCCTGACCATCTTCCTGGTTGCTGCTGTCATCCTGAGAGCTTGGTGTCAGGCTGCTCCTCAGTGGGACCACCTTCAGCATGCTCTCCCCATAGCTTTCTCTGGAATCGATGCTGCTACCAGTTTCTTTAGGAGTAGGTGTTGGTTGCTCCAGGTAAATTTTAGTTGAACTGGATGTTCTGGATTCAGGAATTTCAAAACTCTCTTCAGGACTTCTGTTCAGAAACTTACTGACATAAGACCACAGTTTCCCTCCTGAAAAAAAAAAAAAAAAAGAAAAAAGGGAGGGGATCTCTTAATTTCACTCAAAAAAGAATTTTTTTAAATGAAACAGGAAAGTATCCTCACTCTCACTATACCCTTATGTCCACAGAGTTATTTGGATCTGCTACCCGAACAGGAAATAATTACAGGGACCAAAACTTGCTTATCACACAGATTTGTATTATTACATAAATATTTAAAGGGCTGCATCTGAGATTCAGCTGCTGCTTTTTTATTTTAAACTTCAGTAAAGTCTCATTTCAGAGTGTGTCTCAAGTTGCAAAGTGGTCACTACTCTCCACCTGCTGCCTCTAAAGAAGCAGAAACTAGGGAAGATCAAATTGTTTAGTGCCCATCACCACCTCTGCCTACACTGAATAATTCTGTATCACAGCTCTAAACTCATCAGCAACATTAGTGGAAATAAACTGAAAACTAAACAGCAAGTTCAGTAAGGCAAATTACCATATTAGCAGGATATTTTAAGGGTCTGTGTCTGTCTTTGAGGAAATTGGTGTTTTTAGTTAAATATTGATATATTTCTTCCATTAACTTTAGAATTCAAAACAAGCTTTTTATGCTTTGCTGCATCACACAAGGATTTATCAATACTTTAAGTTAAACAGGCAAACAGCTCCTTCACAGCATCTAAGAAAGTTATATCTCCAAAAATAAGTTACATTTAAAAAATACAAACCAGGACTCTTCACGTTTCCAAATGCTGCACATACTAAAAAAAGCTCACAGACTTCAAAACGTAATTTTAGCAAAATAAATCAGGAAGTTACTGTACCTCTTATATGTGACAAAGAATTTGGCTTAAAGCTAGCAAGTCTCCTTTGATAACTTAGGGAGAAATGGAATGTCAAGACATTTCAACTTAAAAGACTGTACAGAAGTTCTGGAAAATGCAGGAGTTTGAACAGAATCTTTGTAAAAGACAAAATAAGTATCCATCCCACTGGGCATCTGCAAAGTTAGTGGGTTTTTTGTTGGATTTTTGTTACTTGTTTGGATAAAACAGAGTTTTATATTTTTCCAAAATACATTCCTTAATACTTTGGGGTTTTTTAAACACTCTCTTTATCAGTCAAAATTCCTTTAAAAAGTACAATAAAAGAAGAAACTATTTATCATTGCCTAGGAACAGATTTTCTATACTCCCAGGTATTTCAAATAAAACTTAGCAAAGACAGAAAAACCTTGACACTTTAAAAAATTAATTTGAATAATATAATGTGAAGTTTTCCTGCTCTCCATCCCCCTTGGCTAAGACAAGACTTGTTTTTCAAGGGGAAAAATATCTCACTGGTTGTGGTGAAAGTAAGTATATTAAAAACACTAAGAAGGAATTCTAACAGCTTGAGTCCAAGGTAAAAATGAAAATTTAGGTCTGTTAATCCACATGGTTTCTGCTCTAAGTACAAGCAGAGTTAGCACCAGGTCAGGATGACCCTTACCACTTTCTAGAATGCCGTGAGAAAGGATGCCAGGTAAACGAACAGGAGCAAAGGGAAGCAATGCTCACAGAGAAAGGAACAAGAACTGCTATACTGACCACAGTAAACATAAGCACTTTAGATGCTTACCCAGAGGTGCATTCAAAATGTGCACCCCAAAGCAGCAAGGCACAGCCCCTGGGTCCCTCCCAGCAGAACAGCCCCCAGCCCAGAGAGGCAGGGCACTGACTCTGAGCCTGCCTGGGCACAAGTGCCCTGTGCTGGTGACACCAAGGGCCCTGGCCCTGCCAGAGCTGCCTCTGGAGCAGGATTTCAGCCCTGTGAGAAGCAGGGAGCCCCTGCAGGCTCTTCAGGTGAGGCCACTTGCTTTAAACACAACAGGTCACACAGCAGCTCAGCAGGGCAAAGGCAGCCTGCCCTCGGAGCCCTGCAGCTTGCACAGCACTTCAGGATTAGTGATCTGCAGCTGATTTGGTGCAAATAAGAGTTGTCCATCCATAATCACCAGCAGTTATTTTCTAATGTTATACTTCTACATTTATTCATATTTTTGCTATAAAATGGCAGGGAGATAAAAAAACAGAAAAGTGAATGAGAAAGAGAGTGAGAAGGTACATAATTTTTACATATATGGGAGTTTATCCTCTTTTTCACACTTTTATCCATAACAATTAATTTCCTTTAAAATTTCAATTAAATTACTTCAAGTACTATAATAAAATAACTTTGCCCAGTTTATTAACTAGGCATGGAATTATTCAGGTCCATTTTATACCAAACAATAAAATCTAATTTGAGAACCACCTACTGCATTTAATAAAGCACACTATTTAATAAAAAAATTATATAGTCTCCCCACCCCACCTGCATTAAGATTAATTAGTACAAGCTAAATATTTTCATCTACATATTACTAGCGTTTAGTCACAAATTTCTTCTGAAAATACAAATCTCGGGTGTCAAAGTGTGTTCACAGACCATGACCCATGAAGACTCACATAAGATTTTTGGAGCTTTGAGAAGTGTCTGGCACGACACCACCTCAGCCTCCAGGTATGGCTTTATTGCAAGTATGAGCACCATCAGTGCGTCCGCTGAACGAAGTTGTAAGAAAAGGTCTTTCTAACAGAGGCCTGCCTTGAGCTTTGACCCAGGGAGGCATAAAGCTCAAAACCTTCTTCCTGTGCTCTTCTTGTCACATCTTTTTCCTGTGTCATTACTGGACACGAGGTGTGCTTTTACATGTGACACCTGAACAGCTCTCACTGACGCAAATGTTTTGTGTTCCTACACTAAGATAAGAAGGGGCTGGGCTGCCCAGCAATATGAAGAATGCAAGAATTATCCTTGCACAAACTAAGTTTTTCACCTACTGACAAGTAAAGCTGCTCTCAGGACAGCTCCTGTCTTCTGCTCTCTTCACCTCACTTCATGCAAGATTTCATGCAGCCTCCACTAGATTTGGGCTTCTGCTTGGTTTACTGCAGCTTAAGGGAGACCCAAGAAAGATTAAGGAAGGAAAAAGAGCCATGTTGGGATCAATACTTCAAAAATCCACAGAAAAATCACTGGCAGATTTGATAGGTTCAGTAAACATAAAAGTTGCAAAAGAAAAAAAAGAAATCTCTTTATTTTTACAGTGTTCAGATCACCACTGTCCACTTGCGAAAACAGGGAGAACTGCAACAACTCATTTGTTTTTGCAAAACTATTATCTTAGGTTTTCAAAAAAGAAGTTTTTCATTATTAATTTCTTGTATTTAAAAACCACACTGGAAATGACTACTTACTGCAACTCCAACTTAAGAGTTAAACACAAGTAAAAAAAACAAAACAAAACAAAAATTATGTCCAAATATGTTAATATACAAATATTTCAAGACTGGCCTCCTGGTCAAGTGGAAATACGTAAATAAATGCCATGCAATAACTGTGTTCTATAGTGAAAAACAACAATTTAATTCCTTTTTGAAAACATTCAATCCAGGGTCAAACAAAAGTGATATTTGTATCCGCATATGTAATTATGCCTTTATGAATGACATACTAATAATCTTTCCCCCTCTCCCCATGTGTTGTGTAAGATCAAGAAAACCCATTAGCAAACCATGCTAATATAGTATCAGGAATCTATAAAAACTAAAATTACAGAAATCAATCCAAACAAGTAAGCTTCAGTTATTGTCAAATAGTCCAACAGACTAAATAACTATAAAAGCTACAGTATTAAGCTAAAGTTTATTAGTGTTTAATGCAATTTCAGAACTATATTATTAACGTAACTAATTATTTTGTTTTCTTCTGCCATGAACTGATTCTACAGCCAGCCTAGTTCAGTCTTTCTGATTTTATAATCACATGAAAATCATCAAGTTCCACATTCTTCTGCAGTTATTCAATGAAAAATTTCTTATTAGCAGTGCCATACTTAACCACATTTCCAGCATTCTGGAGCTTATACCTCTGCTTCTACAGGCAGAATCTAAAAAGTTAGTGTCCAAAATAATCAACAGGAAATTCAGCATAAAGTGACCAAGTGATGAAGCTGAATAGGAATCTTTTGTATTCTTTCAAATATTTCTGCAGCTTTTTTATTAATAGCACTTGATGTAGGACCACCAAAAAGAAAATAAAGAGACTATACAGTCTGTATGACAAAATAAAACAAAACCTAACAGATCAGCAAATTTGTTTCCTAAACATGTTTTTGTTCCAGCTGACAAGGAAAATTCACGACCAGTTGGATTCTTCCTCACCCAGTGCTCAGACACTTCCCATTTCAGCTTCACATCCTGGAAGACTGGCTGACTAAGGAGACATATTCCAAAATAAATCAATAGCTTTTGCTAGCTTGGTCCATGAGATTATTCCCAAGGATGAAGTACTGCAATTCTCACAGAAGTGGAATGCAGCTAATAATGCAGCAGTCACTGTATTTAGGAAATCCCAAACAAAGTCAAAGTGAACAACTCAGGCTTCCAAATAACTATACTGTGATAGGGAAGAAAAACAGAGCACTGAAAGACATATGCTTGAATTATTCTCCAAAACTGGGCCCAACTCTCTACATCCATCACTGCATAAGGATTTGCGTATGGCCAGGACTTCCAATCTTAAAAAATGCACCTCATGAGAAACAATAGCCTTCCTTGCTGGAAAAGGAATAATTTCATGGTTTTCAAAGAATCACTGTCCTCCTTTTGAACAGAGACATGCCTGCTGGTAAACTTCACCATGCTAATGCAATGGCTACGAAAGTGAGGCTTGCACAGTTCCTAGGCCAAAAGCAAAGCAGACACACAGGCACTGCCATGGCACAACAACAATCTTCCACAGCAATCCCAATGGCAGGCACAGTGGAGCTGCAGCTCCACATGAACGGGAAGCTGACCTCCTGCCTAATCTCTAACATGACAGTAGTTACAAGCACCAGAGTCCTGTATCTGCAGTCCTGTATTTCCAGTGTTGCTGCTGAATCTCTGCTGCAAGGTTTGCTAGTTTAGGCAAAGCTCCAATGCACTTGGAGCAAAAGCAACTATTCCAAAGCAGCCTCCTGAAAAAGTCACTTGCCAAGGAGCGTATCACCTTCCCTACATTTTCTGATTGCTGTCAAATATTTACAGCTAGCATTATCTCCTCTCCTAAGAACAAATCCCCAGCTTTGCAAGCCAGAGCACTACAGTGGCGTTGTCTATCATTTGCTGCATGCAGCAAGCCTCTTCAGCAGGAAGTTTCTTGAGTGCTCTCCAGATTGATAGGAACTCCAGCTTGTTTATGCTTAAAGAGATTTGACAGCTTCTAACAGCCACTTAAACTTTGATGTCCCATGGAAGCCCCCCAGCCTATTTTTGAAGCATCTGTTTCTAAAATTTCTGTTGTTAGTAGTGCCAGGAAGAAGCGAGGCCTTATTAACATTAGATTGGCTCTCTCCCACACTAGAACTTGGCAAGTGCTTTCCAAAAAAGCCACAAGATAACTTTATGGACTTTTGTGATTCTGTTGCATCCTTGAAGCCTCTCACTGTGGCCAGGAGAAAAATCTCTACGAGAACCCAAGACCTCACTCACCGATTCTAGGCATGTAACACCATCATGATTTACCAAAACAACCAACCATCCAAAGTCTTCCTCTTGAGCCTGTGGTCAAGCTTGCAGAATTCCATACAAAACCCAATAGTGCTGCTCTTAATAATACACTTAAAATATACTGTGAACAGTAAACAGCAGCTTAGCAAACATATATTGTCCATTCATATATTGTCCATTAAAACCTCTGAATTAGCTACAATACGAGCCACTGCCCATTTAAATTAACATTTTACCCTTCAAACTCACAATGGAGTAGTTAATATACCTAGCATCATAAATCAGTACCACTTATAAATTTGACTAGCACAATCTGCTTTCTTATTGGAATAGAATTATTTGGAGTATGAATATTTAGAGCATTCATAAGTCATGAAACAAAATTTCAAGAGACTATTACTTAAAAAGTATTGTCCTAGAAATTTTTATTCTTTCCCAGAATCAACTACAAGCACGTTCTCTATTCATATCTGGTCTGAGATGGACAAAATTTTAAGATAGGTTTGTCTATAGGGATTCCTGGTATTATTATCCTTGCAATTTAAAGAATGAGTGCTACTAATGTAAGACTGATCTGATCAAGACCATCATTAATGGGGTGAGCAAGACTACTCTGCATATAGTGCAGCATAACTTTAGCCCTATTTTTATTCATCTTTATTCACACAGAGTGAGAAGCCTTTCTCCTGAATCACTTTCCAGCATCAGTGCCATAGCAGGATGAGGAGCAGTGGCCATTGCCCCAGTTTGGGATTTGGAATCAGTCCCTACATCTGCAATACACTTATTGAATACATTCTCAGGCAATTTACTCATCACTGTGTACCCCAGCTACCCCTCTTTACAACAGAAATATTATATCACTCTTCCTCTCCCTTCGCGCGTTCTGAGCCCAGACAGTAGGTTCATGAAAATGAAAGAGCTCTGTTCATGCAATGCCTCTGTTTTTCTTACTGTTATCACAATAAAATCAACACTTCCAGAAGACTGTCTTTATCAGCTGCTCACATTAGGCCTTCCTTAAAATTTTTGTTCTTACATCTGACCACTTCTCCCATGAAATTCCACTACTACTCCACTCACTTTTCCATCTGTCACAAGGGAGAACATTCTTCCTGAAGAGAAGAACAAAACTGTAGGTCTTTAGAAACTGCAGAAATATTAGGAAGACTTTTTAAAATTATGTAATTATGCTAGTCTTAAGGGCAGCTGGTATCTGACAAGGGTTGTGGGTGGGATTTTTTCTTTGGTTTGGGGCTTCTTTGGTTGTGGGTTTTTAAAAATACTTTTTCTCTGAACAAAATGTAACAGCTTATGTGGAGATTGCAGCTTAGGTGAGAATCTCCCAATTATCTTGTGTCTTATTATAGACACACCTCAAAAAAAGTGCTGCACTGTACAGAGCAGCACTGTAAATTCCCAAGATCACCATCAGGCACTACTGCAATGTGAGGCTTTTCTTCCTGCATCAGTGCTCATGGCAAAACCAAGTCACACATTGCAGAAACATTCATTCCTGTTGCAAAGCTAACTTTAACTGGCCTCATATGACATATTGTCCATGAAGAAGCCAAAATCTAAGTTATTAGGGGAAAAAGAAATAATATTCAACATAATAAAATTATCTTCTCTATCAGTCAGTTTAGTTCCTTCACATCACCCATTCTGTCTGAGTTATTAACATTTCCTAAAAAAATAACTATTAGCAACCCCAAAATTTATATTCTGCACTCATTCTAAACAAATATGGGTAATTACATTTAGGGAATATTTAAATCCAGGTGTTAGACAAAAAAATCAAAATGTAATTATTTTGTGCCACCTGTTCCCTGTACATTTAACAGGAATTTTATAAATAGTTTGAAGGCACAACTCTGTGGTTCTGCTTTGAACTCCTGTGTGATGCCACTAGCTCTTTTCTTAAAAATCCAGATCAGAGCAATATTAACCAACAGGAAAATGTTCATGGTTTTTAGCAGAGCGATTAAATTCTTGTGCAAATACTTGTCATTTTAACTAGAAGATGCTAAAAAGATTTACTAGTCAAAGTTTATGAAAAGTAGCCAAAGACTTTACTCTGAGAGATAACTGTAAATAATGCATAGTTGTTGCAGTCAAAGCACTCCCTCTCCTGTAGAAAAGAAACAGTTGGAAGCTTTCAATACTGCTACAATTCAAGTAAGCCATCAGGATTTGAGGCCATTTGAAGCAGGAATCAGATCCACCACAGAATGAGAGGGGAAAAGGGGGAGGGACAGAGGAACAGAGTGGGGTGTCTTACATGACATCTCTCTGGCACACTAAAAATATTTTAACTGGATATATGAGAGATTAATTTGACAATGAAGTGCACCATTGATTAAAACTGAAAACCTTTGACTCTTTTCAACAATATGCTTAAAGGAGAGACAAACCTTCTGCATGCTGCAGCACAAGGAAGACAGACTCCTCGGAGATGATGTACTTGTGCAGACACACCATGTTGGGCACGCAGCGGGGGATGATGGTCGTTCTGCTCCTGCTGCACTCACTACTTTTCCTTAGACCCTGACAGAGAACAAAAAGGTCAGTTGTACCCTCAGTTGCCTTTGGAGCCTGCTGTGCTCTGTGTTTATCAACCAAACTAATCTATCCGAGTTACTCTGGGCTTCAGAGAAACCACTCATCTGCTGCTCTATGCCCCTCGGTCCCCCGAGGCTGTGCTGATGGCATCTGGCGCGTTTCCAGAGAACAGAAGATGGCACAAAGCTGCCATTAAAATCAATTACATGGGTCAATGTTTTTATTAGAATCTCTCTCAAACTAAGTCATCAGGATGACACTCAGTTATTTCCCTGTGACCTTTTTTTTAAAATTTTATTTTTGCGCGTGACCAAAAGACACTATTAAAAAAAATCAATTCAAGTCTTAAAGACAAAAGAATGCCTTAGCCTCACAGGTAATCCTCACATTTCCATTTTACTTTACTAAAGACAGTAACCACCTCAATAAAAAGGAAAGGATTAGTCTCCTTGAGAGGAAATGATTTCTGGGAGGTAGCGCAGGGATGAAGTTGCCAGAAGTGAAAAAATTGATGTGGGAGGGTGGAAGGGAGGGGAGAGAGAAAGAGAAAAAAAATTATGTCGATAGTGTGACCTATTACAATATTGATAAACATAGGCATTTACATGGGAAATTCAATGTTACCCTATCTGCCAGTAGATAATGTGAGGTTCTAATATACAATATTCGCAAATGAACCTTTATGAGAAACAAACAGGTTTGCTGTATCCTGCACATACAATTTCAAAGGCCAATGGACAAAGTTTAGAAGGGTTGTAAGCCAGATCTGAAGCAGAGTCACAAAATGTTAACAAGTAATTAAAGCTTCATGTTTGGGACACAGCATTTTTTTCATCCTTCCTGCCATTAGCAGTGGAATTCATGTCAAGGGGAGCCTGAAGTAAATGGCCACAAAAACAATACTCATAACTAAACCAATTCTCAGCATCACAGATGCCCTGAGCACACTGGGGTCTTGATCTGAACACTTTCTGAAACATAAAAGAGTAATGCAAAACATTTTATTCTGACCAAATAACTGTACAGAAATGTAGTGGGTTAGTAACATTAAACTCTGTTATCTCAGACTACTGATGCAAAACATAAGGTAACAGATTTGAAGAAGTCCAGTTGTATATTTCATCCAGAACCCACTTTGGCCAGCAGGATATTCCTCAGCTAAAGAAGACCAAACACAAAGTGCAGTGGATGTGCTTGGATTATGGAGAATTTTCACCTTTGTCAGAAGTCCTGAGCCACCAGGGCTTTATAGATGTTTTAAGCAGCACATTAAATGTGTGATTCTTTACCAAAGCCTGCAAAGGTGTTGGCCTCAATAACCAGACACATCTCAGGTGACTAAACCAGCACATCTGAGCACTAGGGATGTTAGAGAGAAAGGAATGCAACCAAACACTGACAAAAAGAATTTCAGGGCACTTAATATGTATTATCATAATAACAATATATTGTAGGGATACCTCTATAAAGTACATACAAATTGATCTTTGTGTAGTGGCATAATTTCGGAGGCCATATAATAAAAGATTTTACTTACCTTCAATATAAAAGTCTGCTGTGTTCTAGTGTCCATTACAAGCAAAACCTAAGCAAAAAGTAATCAGAATTTATTTAGGATTCACAGGAGTAAGCGAATCTAATATTGAATACTCTTACAAAGAAAGTGATATAATCAATTTAAAAATTAAACCCCTGCAGCATACAGACTTGACAACCAATTTTTTTTTTTTTTTTTTTTTTTTTAGCAAAAAGATGACAGGATACAGATCTGTAAAATTAGGGTAACAAGAACAAAAAAAGAGGATTTATTTAGAGAGAAAAAAGTGTGGATGGGTTTGCTGCAGAGAGAAGAACACCTACAGCTGGCAAAGAGCATCTCTGCTAGTAGGGCATCACCTCTACTGAAAGCACTTTAAACACAGCAATGAGAGAAGCACTAAATAGCACCTACAGTCTTAGCACGCTGTATTGGGTTATGAGTTGAAAACAAAACAAACAAAAAGATACGTGTGTGTGCATACACATTTAGGAAACTGCATCTTTAGAAAACTGGAACCCTCTGCCTTCAAGTCACCCTGCTCAGGAATTAAGTGTTTTCAAACCCTAAGAACACAAACGTGCTTGAAAAGCACCAGCTGCAAAACAGCGACACAAGTAGCGCAAGCTCAATTCTCCTCTAGGAACAAGAATGTGCCCTCATTGTTTGTTTACAGCAGACATTGTAAGCTTCCAGTATAAATATTCACATATAGTTATAGCAAAATATTTAGGCTGCAAAATCAAACTCCTAAAGGGCTTCTCTCCCTTGCTGGCACTGGGGTTACCTAACACTGGGTTGAACAGACAAGATGCAGCAACTCCAAGTGAACAGACAAGGAGCAGTGAAGATCAAGTCAGCTTGCACCCACAAAGACTTCTTGCAGAGGAAGTCAGGAGCAACATGGCTTCATCGGGTGGCAGAAGGAGAACACCACCCAGCCTCCCTCAGCTCCCTGCTGCAAGGGGCAGCAATGCAGCCATGCTCTGCTGTCTCTGGATGGCAGCATTCAAAACCTACTTCTCTCCCCCCTGCATCTCAAACATGAGAAGGAGAACTGCAGTATTTTCTAATAATTTCTCTCTCACGCTCTTTCTCCAAAGTAAATGAAGTCACAGACTCTTCCCCATTTCAAAGACCTCCTCTTTTACTAGGGTTGCAGGCAATTTTCAAAGCTTTTCTGTATCTTTGGGAGGAAAAAATATCAACAGAAGTTGGTGCTACTCAGATTTTTTTGACAAAGGAATGACACACAGTTTCCATTTCAAGGGCATGTAAGGAAAGACAGATATTCCCAGTCTTTTGAGTTTGCCACTCAACTTTTTGTTGCCACACAACAGGGCTTCAAGAAACAGTGGAAACCAACTCAATAAATAACAACTATAAAACTGGTTTTGTTATCCTTGCTTAACCAAAAGGTGTAAAATTAAAATTAAAGAAAAACACAAAACCACACCAACCAACCAAAAAAAATCAACAGAACAAGAGAAAAATAAAAGCCACTTTACAAGAGGTGCCAAAAGAACATAAAAATTGTTTGGAAACATCTATGTGTTTACAATCACTCTCCTTCCTCTTCTCCCAAGTTTGTTTGCAACTAGATACCGTTCACATTGAGGTAATAAATATGAGAACATATGTGATTTTTTTTTTTTTTAATGTGCCCTTTGACTGTCAATATCTCCCAAACAGGTGTTGGCTAAATGATTATAAATTGGCCTCTGGATACACCTCTTCAACTGAGCCATACAGGACTGGCGATAATATAATTAGACCTAAAAACATCAGGCTGGTGAATGCTTTCCATCTGTTTGGCAATAATGTTTAGTTAACAATAGTCTTTAAAAGAAGCACCTTCAACTTCAGTTCTTAAAGTTATTTATAGGGCCATTCTTAACACACCAGCACTCTTGCTAACAAGAGCTTTAGCCACTTGGAAATTATTAGCCATACAGCTGTATATGAAAAGGAATGGTAGCATTTAACATCTGTATCTCTCCAGATTTACAAGCATCAACCTCATTTAAAGTCATTTCTTAATGAACAGTTCCGTGGTCTGTATTAATATTATAGTTGCATGCACAAAGATCATAAGGAGCCAAACATTTTTTTAATACCAACAGTAGGCCAATCAGTAATGAAGCTGTCAGCATAAAGGACAGAATAATAGCTTCTTTAACCCTCAAACAGGATTCGTTCATTTGTAGAGTAGAATACACCAATTTAAAAACTGCTCATGGGTTTGCTCACCTTTATAAAGACAAAAATCTAATTTGGTACTAATTTGATACAATTGTCTTTCCAATAAAAGGCTCCTAAAGCCATCTTTTATTCCATGATAAAACAACTGCTATAACTAAAACTGTCATGAAATAATTACCTTTGATAGCATACCTTATTGCACAAATACAATTAATGTATTCCTCCCTTTCATTTTTCACACTTGCTTATCAGCACTGTATTAGCATATGGTGCAACAGAAGAGATTACTGAGCCCTCTCCCCGTAAGTTGAGGTACAGAACCACCACACCAAGGCCAATAAAGCAGGCAGCAGGTCCCTGTAGGGTAACTTCATCTGCTGCTATATTGCAGCATCAACACGAAAGCAGCAGCTACAGTTTTATACCTGCAATAACAACAACTAAGATGCCTGTGCCTTTGAGGTTAACTACCTAAGTGGACTACCCAGTCCAACTAACCAGCTCCTTTCTTTTTGCTTCCAATCAAGCATGCAACCTTCCCCGAGTGACTAACATCTCATTTACAGCTCCACTTCATTTTAGGGGCAATTATTTCTTTGTTGATTCAGAACCAACCTTTGGCAAGACTGTTTACTTCAAAAGGGACTCCAAGAAGCCCAGGAAGAGCCTTGGAAGTAACTTCAGAAATTCATGTAGTGATGGTCCATTTGGCCCTGGCAGACTGCAGACTTTACATGGGCCCACCAAAGCAAAAACTTGCTTCAAGGGAAAGCAGCCTGCATGCATTATTATCAACATGTGGTTTAACCAGATTCTCCCCAATAATTAAAGGATAACATGAATGAGTAAGTCACTCAGAAAGCTATTTCAGGAAGGGGTAAGTCAAGGAAAGAGAGGGTCACAACTATATCTGCTTGACTTTTTATCACTCATCCAGAGCAGAGAAAGGTCAGCAGCTCTTGGATGCATTACAACACTGCTGCAGAAGAGTACAACTGACCCAGCTGCCAACTTACTCTCCTCACCTCATGCTTTACAGCCAACTTATAGACAGCAGTGCACCAAGTCTCCTGTTTGCATTCCTTCACACTTCTCTCCCATGGCAAAAGTGTTTTTTGTAATTCTAAGATTCCTTTTTAAAATGCAAAGTGAGGAATCCTCACCCTAAAGGTACAATGGGACAGAACAGGATTCCACAGAGCATTCCCTAGGACAGAGCTCTGCTGTTCTCCAGAGCAGATCACACAGAGATGCTGGCATTAGCCTAGGCTGCTTCTAGCCCACAGAGCTGACAGCACCTCTTTCACCATGTAAGTTGTAATATTTAACTTCTCCTAACAACGAACTGTCAGCTGTAACATTCAGCATCCTGTCTCAGAGAGGAGGGAGAAGAAGGCACAGCAGGGCACTCCTGGGCACTGAGCAACTAGACTGTAACACAAAAGGAGACAAGGCAAAATCCTATTTGTAATACTAATGGATGATCAGAGTCAAGGTCCACATGCTGGCTCTTACAGCTCTGTTGCTTACTCATTCTTTCTCTATTTTTTGCACTGATGACAACCTCAACACGGCCAAAACCACTGACACACAAATAGCAATCTCTGCAAATAAATATCTAATGTAAATAAGTATCTTCAGCAGGACAGACATCCTAATTTTGTACAAGCATTGGAGCTCTCAGGAACATCGCAAAAAACAAGTGAATACAGCAGCACTGCATGACAGCATCTCAGTAAAGTGCAGACAGCAATACCCCTCCATGATGCCAAATAGGATTTCCTACTTGTGAAATTTTTTTTCCTTTCCTAAGTCAAGAGTTAATTCTGATGCTGACAGCAGCTACTTAAAAAAATTAGCTTCTTAGATTTGATTTACAGTGTACCCAACAGCTTAGAGGAAAATAAATTCAATTCAATTCAATATAGTAGGTCCAATTAATTGGAGAAAAATAAAATAAAACCTGCTTGGTAAATAACCATAGTCTAGCTTTAAGAAAACAGTTAATTTTAAGATCCTTTAAATGCACAGAAATTAGCAAATGTTTCGGTATGCTAATTTTTTTTAATTAAAAGATATTTCTGCAGTAAAAGCTCTTTCATATGCACTACTGATTCTTCATCAAACGTTAAGTTTCCAACTTAACACCAGTATAGCCGGTGGCAGCCTGAAGGTTTACCATCTGCTGCCACCCAAAGTCACGGTGGCCACCTTCAGAACATATGCATCAAAGCCCTGAGATAAGAGACGGAAGGAATACTGCAGAAGTCAGCATAAGGGGGAGCACAGACCCAGGGGCAGGCAACAGGCAAGTCACCAGGAAAAAAGAACACGGTGAACCAGCAGTCACCCCAGCCAGCACCCAGCCAAGGTCACGGGGGACAGCGCTGGGAGAAAGAAGGGCTGCTCTGAAGAGCACTGCTCTCCCGTGGGTGGCTTTAGCACTAACACACAAATCTGTCATACTGCACACATTTGCTTCCCCAGCTCCCCTTCCTTTTCTGGGGATTATTTTACCCCTCCCTTCTCCCCTGCCCAGCATCTCAATACTGATTTTTTTTCTAGTTTCTGTTCTTTCAGGACATAGCACAGAACATACCTATGCTTTTTATTTACCGGAGCAGCTTTTAACGCTAATCAAAACAAACACGTCAACACATTTGCTTACAAAAATGTGACTTTAAGTTCACTAACACAAGTGAAAAATAGCTCGTACCTGATCAAAGAAAATTGAATAAGATCTCTCACTGCAGTACCAGACAGCAGAAAGGTTTCCAAGACAAACCACAGGTAAGGGATTACTTTAAAACCAGCTCCATTTTGTTATTAAATTGCTGCTTTACACTGAAAACACATCATGTAAATATTGTCACCAGTGGTCCACCTATTAGTTCTGCTTATATCCTGATCTGCTAAACAAATGTACCCTTATCATAGGATAGATACTCTAGCAAAAGTCCTACAAACTTGAATATGTATCAGATGATCATCTAGGATTTTTTTTTTTTTTTTTTGTGTTTACCCCACCAGCTGGAAAATGTTGTAATGACAGATGACAAGAAATGAGATACATCATCCACCTGATCCATGGCATGAGTATTTGGGACTTCAAGAAAACCTCAGCTGGGGCTGGAGCTCAGCTGGGTGCTGCACTCAGGACACGGCTGTGTCGATGGGCAGGAGCAGGGGTGCAATTCCTCCTGCTCTCCTCAGCTGTGCCGGCTGTCACAAGGCTACCAGGATTAAAAGATCTACTTAACACAGATTTATTCTTGTCACTTTTCAGATTACACCACCCGGACTCTCACTCATGTCCCTCTGTCATTACAGAAAGAGATTACATTTGGCTAATATGTATGAAAAATGTGATTATTCCTTATCCTTGTACCTGTGCAATATGAATTATCTTCAGTTTGCAATTATTCCTCCTTTCAAACCATTATTCTGAGGAACTTACAGCCTGTATATTCTATGACTTGGAATAATAGTGTACTTATAGGACAAATGGTGCAGCTTTAAATAATGAAAATGCTAAGAAAGCAGCATATATTCAAATTCGAATTTTTAAATACTTGGAGACAGTTGGTAATAGAGAGGAAAGTCCATTTTCTTAAAGTAAACTAAAAACTGGCTAATAAATTACAAATGGTGAAATATTAACCTAGAAAATATATCTGGCAGGTTTTACTAGTGAAAATATTTTACAATATGAAATGCCACTGGCATCCCAGAGCAATTGCCTGGCACAAATTATGTATTAAGCAACTTAGTAACAATTAGGAAGACAAACTTGTGTAATCTTGCTTTAAAAGAAAATATCTCAATAATTTATTTCTTTCTGAAGGCCAGAAGACATATAGTACAGCCTGCAGAAGAACATTCAACAATGCAATTTCTTTTTTCTAAAGGCAAGGGCAAAATTTCCATTACTCTACCAAATCTCACTCAAGTCAAAAGAAATTTTAGTGAGACAAACAAGAAAAAAGTTAGAGAGAAACTAAGGGTTACAACAACAAACACAGAGAAATATTCAGATTTGTGTAAATGGAAAGATTTCAGGAAAACAAGTGGCAGGTGTTTGGGGGCAGGGAAGAAGGGACAGGATTCTTTCTAGCTGGCAGAGAGACTACATTTTAAAGTTGAGCAAGCTTTGTTTCTTGGGGCTTGAAACCTGACAGTATCTTAGGAATAATCCCACAGCAGTAGGGAAAGGAAGGTGGTGAGCCAAGAAATCAGTTTTGACAACAACTCTGTAGTTGGTTTGATTTTGTAGGACTTGGCAAGCCACTTAAGAAAAAAGGTTATCAAAACATAAAACCAGCTCTTAGAAGTTTATTTATATGAATAGTTACTATTATTACTCAGTTTCAGATTTTCAACGTTTTTGCCACTGCTATTTTCCACTATGCCCCGTTTGTACGTACATTCCAGTTCCCTTTCCCCCAGATCTCTTAGGTACACACAGCCACTCATTCAAATCTGTAAGATGATCTAAAGGTGCTCAACAGAGTGCACCTGAGAGCCAGGGGAGAGAAAACATCTGCTATGGTCAACTCAGTTTCACAGCTGCAACAGTCTTTAATCTCACCTGACAATAAAAGGCTGAATATTTAAGTTCCTAACAAACACTAACAGGACATAGTGAGCTACGTCTGTTACTTAGGCACAACACCACACATGCTGCCATAAGAAGGGACTGTTCCTCCTACCCCTCTGATTAAATTTCATTAGAACTAGCCATAACCTGTTTGAATTCAACTCTGGGTCTGCAGATTATGCATGTGAAGTTGACATATATTCTACCCATTTCTGTCTTTTGGCACTTTCACTCATTAAGCAGACAAGCAGTGATCACACTTTATAAATAATTAATAATATTAATTTGGTTCTCCTGTGTATTTTTAAAGTCACTTCACCAAAATGTACAGCCAACAGAATTAGGACTTCTCAGGATAGCATGTGAGACACAAAAACCCCCTATATTCACAATTAACAGGATTGCTTCCATTTTCTAAAAAGCATTATCTGTTTCAGAAACTCCAAAAATAATTTGACCACAAGGCCCTGATGAGAGCATGTGATTTTATTAGGTTTCATAATAAAGCTTAACAGTGTATTGAACAACAAGCTCAAATGGATGGACAGCTGTGGAAGAACTGAACACAGCCAGTACCAGCACCGACAGTGTGCCTTGATGGGGGACCAGGGAGGGGATAGAAGAGACATGAAAGACAGCCATTGGTTACAGAGGCATAGTTATTACTTAATGCACTCTGCTTTCAAGGTGAATCTTTAAATTGAATGAATCTAAATAACAGAGGGTTCTAAAGAATAAGAAATTGGGTTTGAAACAGCATTGTGAAGGTATCCAGCAGCACCATAACAAAGTGGCTTCTTTAGGGGCCAGTTGTAGCTTCAAAGGAAAGATTTGCCTAGGGCAGAAACTCAGCACAGAACCTGCAACCTTGATTTTTAATTAGGCAAATTTTGAAAGCAAAACTCTTCCCTATTCCAAAAAAAGAAGTTTCCTACTTTAAGGTACATGAGATGCTAAAATAATTGATCATTTGTAGTTGGTGATAACAACAGCTACAATATTTAGGTATTTGTTTCGAATGCAGTACCTCTGGTAACATTAATAAGAGCCTTGTTGCCCAAACAGCAGCACCTCACATTCCACAACGCTTGTAGGACAAAAGCCTCCTTTACAATTAGATTACACCTCCATTTTCAGAAACCTACTCACAGGCAGGCTCTTTACATATTAAACATATAAAAAACCTGCAAACACCACCTCCTTACCTTTTGACACCATGAAGTGAGCAAACACAGCAGCAGCAGAATTAAAAAAAAAAAAAAAAAAAAAAAAAAAAAAAAAAAAAAAAAAAAAAAGGAGCTTAATAATGCCAAGATCTGAATTGTCTCAGATTTAGCAGAAAAAGGTCAATGCAACAAAAATTATTGAGGTGACAAGGAAGGTGAAAGGGCAGACAGGGCAGAAAGATTGCACATTGGGAATAAACTAAGCTAAAATTAAATATCTAATCATTCTGCCTAGTCTAAAATAGTTTGAAAAACCCAGAGTTTCAGGTAGCAACAAGCATTTTGTCCCTGAAAATGAAGCCAATTCAAAACACTTGAAGAGGCTTCAAACGAAGAACAAAGAGTGACATTACTCCAAGGGAAAGCACTGAACCTTTCAGCATTTGAATGAGGGTTAACAGCTGGTTTTCTCGAGGCAGCACTGTAGCAGGCAGACACCACTCTGGGCTTCAGCAGTGGGAGAACAAGTCTGCAAACCAACCAACACCGTTTTCAAGTCGGTGTGTTTAAGCCACTCTTGCACAGGGTTAGTCAAGCCAGCAGTTATAATGCCAGTGGCTCATTACTACCCACACACCCATTTTCTGCTGAAACCAAAGCAGCTACCTTAGGGTTTGAATGGAAGATTATTTTCAGGCAAAACTCTGCGTGGTGCTGAATCAGTTACAGCCTTGTGCCCAAAAGCATAGCATCTTCAATGCCAGCCCTGAAAATCAAAATCCATTTTCAGGAACAAGCACACTATGTCATCTACTTGGCTGCAGCAAGGATACTTACACACTGATTAGATTTCTCCATGATGAGAGCTTTAGGGCATATGGAAGCAGAGAAGGAGGGAAATGACAGTGGTGGTGAGGAAGGAAGGGAGATGGTGCTTTAAGCCAAGGGCAGGGGCATCATCTCCAGCCCACAGATACATCTGCACAGTTTTGCTTCATATTCACATGCATTTTGTGTATGCATTATAAAACCAAATAAAATATTCTCTGGGCTTAGAGCAGATTTTCATTTGCCTCACAATTTTACAGACCCCTAGAAATATATGCTAAAAAGCAGCATACTCAGAATAAGGCTAAGATTGTGACATGAGAATCTGGAAGAAGGAACTCAGAGTACAAAGACACTTGAAAGAATTTTCTACACAATAATTAAACATGAACTCTGAGCCCTATGATACTGTTCACACAGGAGCATTCCAGTTGTATGCACAGGCCTGCTACTCCTTGCATACATCTCCAACTCTGAGAATCTTGTGGTTTTGTCATCATTAGAACCCTGATTTTCCCCAACTCTGCTTCAAAGATCTGGACATGTTCAGCTCACACCTGCGATGCTTACTGAAACTGCTCAGAGAGAGCTAAGGAGATCTGGTACCACCAAGGACTGCAAAAGCTTCATTCTGATCAAGCATCTTTTCCAGTAGCTGCTCATTAGCACTACACAAGAATGGAGATATTGAGAAAAATCTTTCTTGATCCATTTCCAGCATTTCTGCAGGCTCACTCTGTCAGAATAATTCACAAAATCCATGCATACCACATCCATTTAGTAGCTACTAACTTAGCACCTACTAACAGGTGCTACAGATAGGTGGTCTTTCCAACATGTCTCTCTGATATGTATACAGAGTGGAATACAGGTTAAATTCTCTACTTACAACTGAGGAAAGAAGATACAATGAATATGAAGTCAGAGATTAAAAAACCTTGTGTGCTATAAAAA
The DNA here is from genome assembly GCF_024509145.1 of Vidua macroura. NCBI lineage: Eukaryota > Metazoa > Chordata > Aves > Passeriformes > Viduidae > Vidua > Vidua macroura. The sequence goes on from NC_071573.1 coordinate 25,906,993, forward strand.
CAACCATAATACCTAATGTATACAGCCCCCTAAGGAGAAGTTATCAACTTATGCACACAATTACAACAAAACAGACAAAGAAAAACAAAAACCAGTCCCAATAGCTAAGTTCAGTCCAACAAGAAAAAGAAACCAAGAAATACAGACCTCAAGGGATGAGCCACAGGTTTTTGATGCACGTTACAAATGCATAAATTGACCATGCATCAGTAGCTCATGCACAAACTAGGAACTACATAAGGAACTATCAAAAGGCACAAGGGATTTGGCACAGCAAAAAGGAAACGAGCCGTTACAGTCTGCATTAGCCACTGTCACACTGCTGAATAATGCATCATCTTAAAAGTATTTGGTAAGGTGGTAACTAATCAGCATTATCAAAACAACCCAACAATTCTTCTGGTCTCTTAATTAGGCTTGCAAAAAAATCCGTACGGCCCTTTACTGTTTACAGACGGGTATTATCCTGGGATTCTGGACGACATTATTTGCATGACTCAAAAATAAGCTTGGCTTCATTGCTGAATCTCTGTCCTGGCAAGGGACTTCAATTCTGAATCTCAGGGAAGGAGAACAGCCGTGTGTGTCCCCAGCTCCCATTTCAAGTAAGAGTTCAAAAGTAAGAATTTCTACCCCTCTATATTTTCAGTATCCACCAGATTGTTCAACTGAAAACACATCAACTTGTCCTTACCCAGAACGGCAACCATGATTTCATTTTTGAAAAACAGGCCTCATCCTATTGAATGCTACCAAACATGTACCTTATCCTTTAAGCTCAAATACATTTTGCATGACCTTACATGAATTGCTTAGATAAAAGCCTTTTTTTCTTCTACTTTTGTTATTTTAAAGTGCAGATGCATTTGAGTCATTTTCCCCTTTTGTTTCATATCCTTAAGATCCACAGCTTCAAAGACAAAATGTCAGCATGCAGTCGATTTATGACTGAATTCTTGAAGAGACACTGAAGAATTACCTTGTCAATCACCCCAAGGACTCTGAAGGTCTTCAGTTCCTCGGCAGGGCTCCTTAGGTTCCAAGAGGGCCTTGAACTTAGTGATCCTGGAGGCTAATGGAAGATATCAAAGATTATACATCAATCAGGGTGGTACTTGAAGGAAGACTGCCTGCTGAAGCAAATGCCAGGCCGAAGGAAACTAAATTTATCATAAATCAGAGAGACTGAAGATGAAAGGAGAAGTTTTCTGTTTGTCCTTAGTGGGGGGAAAAAACCAACTTGCAAGTAAATAAAAGTCGAGATAACATTGAAAACAAAAATTTAAAAAAGAAAAAAGCAATGAATTTTTGTATTTTCTATGCTTAATGGAACTCAGCAATTGATTACTTAGTTCTTACCACATAATAATAATCAATCAAAGCCTTACAGGTATTCTGGGTACAAAATAATTCAGAGATCACTGAGGAGGAGAAAGCAAATTAGAGGCTTTTTAAGCCTGAAGAACATAAAATATAGAATTATAAATAGGGTTCTCTTGCTCTCTGGTGGGCTTTATGAAATCCTTTTAATAATAAGGTGCACAACAGAAACAATTCCTAAAGCTGCCTTAGAAAAAGTAACTAACTATGTATCATTAATCTAGAAATTAACACCACAGCAAGAAAATTGGCAGGTGCTAACTATTCAAGTAATTAATATGCAAATATACATAGATGTTTGTCCATAGTATGTTTTGTAGTGTCTCAGAGCAAATTCAAAGCTTGCATGTCAGAGGGGGGAACAACGTTTCAACTGGAAGTCTTTTGGGACAAAGATCAACATTTTAAGCATCCCATATACCTCTGGCATGTGAACAAATATTTTCAGCAGTTTCTAGATGCCAACTGAGAGAATTTATTAGATCTTCCTCCAAAAATTCAACATGTAGCTTCTAGTAGAACCACAGACCTGTACCTCACAAATAAGGTAACTTCATCTGCAGAGCTGCTGAATGCCAAACTCCTCTGAAGCATAATCTGCCCCCCCAAGAAGATTTCTATCACACAAAGGTGCAAAGGAAGAGGAATTCTGAGACAATATTTAACAGCTGTGTCACAAAAGAAAATGGTTGGTAAGTAAATATGCTGTGAATTAAATGCTTCAGTATCAGGAAAAATCAAAAAATTTTCCCCTGTGATGAGAAACTCCAAGATCCTAAACTAGGCAGAGCAATTTCCTCCCCCCTATCTTTCCCCCCCTCAGGCATCCTTACAGTGCTATCCTCAAAGGCCAAAGCAACTCCTTGAAGCCTTCCCCATTCACTCAACAACATTCTCTCCTTCCAAATTCCTTCCTAAAAATCAGTACTTATTTAAGTACTGATTGCCCACAAAATCCAAAAGAAAAGGCCGTAAATACATATTCAAAAAGCTTAGAGAAAAGTGTGCTTTTCTGGGCTCAGTGTTTGGGAGTTTATAAGTTATCTTCATTTTTTTTTTGTATGGATCTGATAATTGTTTTGTCACATAAACCCTGCCAAGCAGGAATACCAACAGCAGTTAAGAGAAAACAGCTCAGATTCTACAATCTAAAACTAAAGGCTTTAACAGGAAGAAGAATAAAAAAAGAAAACTTTACATGAACTATCTTCTCCAAACCTAATTTTGGTTCCACATTCCAGTGAGCTGTTGAAAGTATTTTGAGAGTGTGCAATTTTTCTGCAATAATGAAATACTTCCTTTGAAACAAAGAGTTGTGCTAACACAGTTTATTCATGACAAGATTTCAAAAGCATTCTAAGGAAGACATTTAAAGGAAGAGAACATTTCCTAATCCTCTAGACTACTATAAAAGATTTTCACTTCTATCTGCTTGCTATTACATTGTATAACCATTCCTCAATAATCACGCTTTTAAAATTTTCTCTTATGAATAACATTTCAACCATGAATTAAATTCATATATCTCTACAGAAGTTAATAGTTGTCTAATAATGCTATACAATCACATTTCTGCACCCATCCTGTCTAAAGAGCCAAAAAAACTCAGTATATATATTTTAGGTCCTTCTCTAAAATGTGACCAGTGGTGGCACAGTTGGTAATACTGTGTATACACACTGATTTTTATATATGTGCTCTACAGTCACTTCCTACCTTAAAGGGATTTACAATCACATCCACAGCTCCCAGCATGCTCTCCATTTTTATCAGTTCTGTTCTTTACAGTACTTTGGTTTCACTGTTTCAAAAGTCTAATAGAAGAGCCCGATGATGGGAAGGCATCACGTTCTGTTGTGAAGCAAGCTGGAAGCAGACTCTAAATTCCCAGAACAATTCCCAAAACTACAGCAATTAAGCACTCTATGAAACAGCCTGCTCCTCTGAATAGAGTAAAAATTCAAGTTCAGCATCTAGGCAGCAAGAAGAAAAATAACTAAAAACCCTCACTCCCATCAAAAAACAGAGGAACAAAAAATACAGGAAAGAGGATAACAAAAAAAAAAAAAAAAAAAAGAGCTTCATTTGCCTTTAGAAATGAGACAAATATTCTGAACAAAGTGGCAGGCTACCTCTGCCTGCAGAAGGTCTTCAGCAGCCTGTCCAAATGCTCAGCATGCTGCTCAGGTATCCCAGGATCTTCTCTGTTGTGATCAGGCCCTCCCTATTTCCAGACTACACTGTGAGCTGCACAGCTGGATTTATCCAGAGTTAGGACAGGCATCACCAGTTCCTCTCCCACCATCGCCTTCTACCATGTATAGATTTCAAGTAGAAAAGGCTGATGCTGATTATGTGCAAGGACCCAGCAGCCTGTGGCCACTGATTGCCTTTGGAAAGCTCTGGTTTTACAAGCTACACAATAGCCCTTGCCTCAGCTTTGGCATCACTGCCAGCAGGTAGAAGAGCAGAGGGGGACAGAGGAGAACTCCACCAATCAAGTAAGAGAAGGGGCATTTCATGTTAACCTCATTTAAGGCAAGAGCAGTATCCCTAGCCCAGTGACACAAACACCATTTGATCGGAAATCATAGAATATCCTGAGTTGGAAGGGACCCACAAAAATCCAGCTCCTGGCCTCACACAGGGAAACCCCAAAAACCACACCATGTGTACATTTCAGGCTGGGGGCACCCCAACATCTGTAAGGGGGGTTCCTTGCACCCTTTTCTTCCTGGGATGCAGTGAAACACAAGGAATGGTGGAATCCTGGTCCTTTCTTGGTTGCTCAAAGCAATCCACATGCTCAAGCAGTGATGCTACTCACACTGGTCTCTCAAAGCTTTCCCAGCACAATGCTATTTTCCCTGTATTTCCTCTAATTAAATATTTGATCTTTATTTTCCCCTCTTCATTCTTTCACCCAGAAAGCTCTGCTAATTTAACTGCTAATGCTGCCACCTTTGACATCAGTCACCACAGATCCTCAGGATAAGAAAAGAGAACTTTCATGAACACCAGTGCAGATCTGCACATCAAAATGCAATCTCCCCTTGCCATTCAGAGGTCTGAGTCTGATGATTTCAATAACTGTCTACCTGTAGCACAGCCAGAGTTTCACTTGCAGCAAGGAGATGCCTTGTTTTGATGCAGATACACTGGTATCTGCTTCATGGATGTGACAGTGCTTCCAGTTTTTCTGGTATGGCAAACATGCTGGCTTCTTCCTCTCTCTGCACCAGGAGAAAACCAGGTTGGATTTCTGCCTGCATCTGAACCAGACAGAACTACAGAGTGCTGCAGAAGGCCCCCAGTGAGCACCAGTTGGGGAATGCACCTTTCCTGAAGCTGGGACGCACCTTGAATGTGATCCTAGAAGTTGAGACTGAATCTCTTATTTTATGTTAAATTTATATCTCGCAGAACTACAGCAGTACGTTTTCTTTATACTTCATGTAATTTTCATGCACATTTAATGAGAATTTTAGGAAGATATCTTATGGCAACCACAAAGACTGCTTCTTCTGTTCGGGCATCAGGCTTACATGTACCTCTTGTTACTAAATTGCTTTGAAAATCAAAAATAATTGACATTTTAAAAGACAACAGCTTTCATAATGATGCAAAAAGAAACAACTCTGAATATACAAAGTTAGGCGTAAGTAGAATCAGAACTAATTTCAAAGAGTGAATAAAAATATGCTTAATAAAAACTACCAAAGTTAAAACAGCCTCACAGCCTGTACTGCTGGGCTTTGTAGCTGACAGCTATGCAAGACTCCAGCTTTCTGATGGTCAGTCCAGTGTGATTCAGAGGGTGTTGCTGCAGCTCCCACTCAGGCTTGGAAGTGGCTCCCCAGAGATGCTACTTATAAAGGGGCAGAGGAGAAAATGCAGCTTGAGAATCTGCAAAATGACCCAGTGCTGCTCTTACACAGCGCTCTGCAGCACTTGTCCAAGAGACGGCCTTTGAGGCTGCTGTGCTGCACCAAAGGAAGAAGAAAAGGACAGCATTTGCTGCAGCCTGTTTTTCCAGAAGGTTCACATGCCTGTTTAAAGTCTCCACATCTTCTACTCTTATGGGTCACAGCAAGGCTTTTCTCAAGGTTTACAAGACACTCAAATGTGTTCCCAGCTCAAGGTCACAGCTGTGTCAGTTCCCTATGTTTCTTTTAGGCCCTCTACCCAAAACCATTCTTTAACAATGCCAAGGATTCTCCAAATACCACCTTCTTGTGTTTTTCTCTTCACCACTTGAACTTGCAAGCAGCAGGGTGGTTGCTAAGGATGCTATCCTTGAGAGCTACACTGCTGAAAAGTAACAAAGTAGTTGTTCTTCATTTGGTTTCCATGACATCAAAGACAATTTTGCTTCTCAGCTCTCAAATACCAGACTTCTGCCTCTTTAGGGAAATCTGGTCTTGGAACAGGCGAGGGCCTGGCATTTCCAGCCACGAAAGAATGGCTCACTTCCTCCTTGCCTGGGCCCCAGAGAAAAGCCAGTGCTTTGTGCTTTACCTTCAAGTGGTGTTCAGATGGCAAAGGGGTACCTTGGGGCACATTTAGCGAGCACAGTCTTCTGAGACTGCTGCAGGTGGCTCAACACATGGCTCAGCACATGGCTGGCACCCCAAGCCTTTGGGAGATCTGACAGGCTGAGAAGTGCAGGACAATAACTGAACCTGCACTTCTGAGCTTACCCCTTCCCTTGCTGGACAGTTCTATGGCCCAGTGGAGGAGACGGAAGCAAAATTCCATATGTAAGGAGGACAGGTCAGCCTAGTTCTGATGCCCATGACTGCTCCTTTTAAGGACACAATAGGAAACACAAAGCCAGCTACAGCAGACAGGGGTGATAAAGCAGTTCTGCCCTGTGACACCAGGTCATGAACAAGAGCGATTTGCCTTAAATGCCCATGCCCACTTACTAGCCAGACCTCTTCCTCCAAGGTACAAATGGTCTCAGCACCCCCACTGCCCATGACATTCCCTGGACTGAACCATGCTTTCCATAACAAAACTACACTCTGCCACTCCTAACAGGGGCCCAGGTACTGCACTAACTGCGCCCATCATGGACTTAATATCTTTAGGAGAAGGACACAAAGTATCTGCAAGTTGCCACTGGTATCTCCCAAAAATCACACTGTATATAGATGGAGGTTCTACCAGTGCACTTATCACTGTCCACATGGGGGGGAATAATTCATGCAAACTCCAATATAAACTATCTTGGGAAGTAAAAATAATAAGCAGTAACTAAATTGCAAGAATCCAGGCCTGCTCAGCAACCAACATGCAGGAACAGTCACATTCCCCATTTTCCTTAAGACATTATGCAAAAGCACAGAGCATGCCAACTCTTTGTGGTCCCTACCACTACCCTCACAATAATTTTGGGAGTTAAGTCCTTCTCTCAGGTAACTTTCAGCTATGAGCAAGAGAGAAGTTGTTCCTCATCATAACCATCATGACCCATAAGCACCATCTGCCCTCAACATCAGCAAATTCCAAAGTTCTAAGATAAAAGTAAAATTTATGCATTATGAAGAGCAGCAAATAAAGGACATTAACATACACGTACAAACTTAGGAAAAAGATAAGGCTAAATCAAGGCTGCATGGCCTTTTTTTGTAAACAGGAGAATCAGCCAGGTACAACACTTGGTACAAAACAAGATTTGCCATAATTTGTCAATTTTGAGTTTCAGCACAGAAGGAGGATGTTTTTTTATTCTATCTTCTTTTTTTTTTTTCTTGTCTTATCCCAATTAAATCTGCTTTTCTTTGGATCTGCAAAGAAGGCATGTGTCTTATTCAGTACAGCATAAAAGAGGAAATACTTTACCTCTCAAGCTCACACAGAAAAATGCAACCTATTTCTTCCTCCTTCCCAACTGCAGTTAGTTTTTAAACTTATAAAAAGGCAAAAATAGGTTGTTCGTGGATTTTTTTCTCTTGCTCTTCAGTTTCCAAACACACTGAGGATTGCATTCAATATAGCTTCTTCCCCATTTTCAGGGGTGTTTGACCCAAAGAAAGAATACCTAGTAGGAGTTCGTATCTGTCCAAAATATTAAATTGTTCAAAGTACAGTTCATAGCAACAGCAAGACTCCAAGCCTCACAAAATATATCCCATTTGGAACATCCTCAAAATTGTACTTGTGGGCTCTCAACATGAAAAAATCTACCCTTAAAAAATCAGTGTCTTTGCTTTTTAAATTTACTTATTAGATAGCTTTTAGAAGGCTTCCAATTTTTGCAGCAGTTGTCTCCTTAAAGCATTTTTAGATCTGTGCAAAGTAAGAAGCAATAATCTTCTATCCCTTTTGTTATCCCTTGATATGAGAGTCAAAGTTTGTAGCTTTTATACTTACTGCAATAGGGCAGTCATTGACAATAACACAGTTTAACATGACTGCAGTAAAACTCTAAAGCAGAAACAGATAAATCCTAAAAGAACTGTTTAAGGAAGGGCAAGTTAGATATTTATCAAGAGTATCTTGGAACAAGCTTTGTTTGTCTTTTGTACAAGCACAGATAAAGGTATTCTGCTAAAGAAAGTGGAAATTAGCACAGAAACTTATCAAAAAGGAACCGATCCCACAAGCATATCCAAGAGAGACATTTGAAAGGATCAGGAAGAACCTTTGCTCTATTAAGGACTTGTTCTGTGGAAAATTAATCTGATCCCCTCTACCGTGTGCTTGACTCACTTGTGATACATCACTATGTGCTAGGCTAAAGAAACCAACAGGTTTCTCACACCCTACAGGACTGACCAACATTCTCATGGAAAAGTCAAATGAAATGTTATATTCTAGCATGTTTTTTCCTTTACCTTTAGATTCTTCAGCATGATGAAAAATGTCTACATCATCAACCATGAGCAGTAGGAAAGCATGTGAAAAGCAGTTCTGTATTAAACCAAGCACTCCTCGTAACATTATGAAGAATCAGAAAGAATGGCAACTTAACAGAAACACAACATCAAAATACTCATTGGGCCTCCCAAAAGAGAAATTCTAGATAGCTTTTGAACCTTAAGCTTGAATATGCTTTGCTACTTAATTATACCAAATCCTGAAAAAATAATTCAGAAAAAAAATAATTAAAGCCTACCATAGAAACAGATACATCTTCAGAGGTTTTATGATAGAGACTGGAAATTTTTTCAGCACGCATAAGGTATTCTGCCGTCTTCCTTTTCACTGCTTCTCGACGAGTTGGACTTGATTCACCTCAATGGAGAAAAAAAAAAGTTATGTTTCCTATAAAGAGAGAGGTACTAAGTAATCAAAGCACATGACTACTTTGATTCTACCTCCTTGATTTCTTTTGGGTTACTCATAATCAAACCTAAAGATATGCATCTTCTAAAAATCCAGTACTATGATCTCAGAGTTCTACAAAAATAACAAATTAAGCCTTGCTAAAGACTAAGGTAAATAAAAAGCTTTTCCTAATATTTTTGTGCTTTAGTATATGTTCCTATGGTAACACAAATAAGAACTGAAACAAGCCACTGATCCAAACCCTGCATTCCAAAAAGCAAAATCAATGAGAATAGACAGAATAAGATGTTTACAACAAAACAACAAACTTATTTTTTCCTCAGGTTTCCAGTATAGACTCTCCTTATTATACTTGAAGTCTAGAAAGGCTATTAAAAGCAAAAAGGCAACAGAGGAGAGACACTAAGAACTCCACAGCTTTTCAGTGCTAGACAATCCTTGCCTCTTGTCTTGGGGTAACATGGGAAGAAAGCAATAAGCACTTGCACCAACTATTCACTTTCCTGATGGCTAAACAACCATTTCTGATCTAGCCAAACTCTTGGTGAGATCCACATAGTACCACACAAACACTAAATTCACTCTGAAGCTTTCAGTTTGATTTAAGCATTCACATCCTGAGCAATATTGCTGTAACAGATTCAACCTGTGATGACAACACCCAACCAGTCAAGCAGCCAGCAAAGGTAAGAGACTGCAAGACACAATTGTTATAACAGAGAAATGAGATTATTATGCTGAAAAAAAAAGACAGAGATAACTGTCCCAGAAGAAAACTGAAGGACAGCAGAGAGTTGGTATGGCCCTGACAGTGTCTCCCAGCCCTAACTGAGGCCATCCAAGACTTGCAGAAACAAAGCCTTGACTGTGACAAGCTCTGAACTGCCAGGTGCAAGCCAGCACCTCTCAAACCGATGCTCGAACAGGGCAAGGAACTGCAAGGATATCTGCCCAACAGCTACTCCACATGAAAGACAAGGCAAGGAACAGAAGAGGCAATAAATTAAACACACAAATACACAAACCCCAACCAACGGCAGATAACAGATATTAATGAAGACTGGAGTTCGTAAGACACTGATCACCGGGCCATGAAAGGAACCCGAGTGTAACCTTGAAGAAGTTCAACCAGAAACTTTGTAACTGATAAGGAAAAAAACAGGATTACTGTAGGTTATCAAGAACGAGTCCCATAAAAAAGGGCAAGCTTATTATGGAATTTCTGATAGGGAACTTACTGTGTGAATGCTTGCATTCAGAAATTACTGCAGGAGGTTTTCAAGGGGCAATTGTGGCAATGTGCAAGACATTGTGAGATTTTCAAGGACAGAATTAAAGGTAGGGGTCAAGGTGGATTGTTTTAAAATAGAGACTCACATTCCTTTCATATCACGAATAGAAACTACCCAAACACACAGAACCATCACACCCAGACACCATAAGAAGTAAGCAGAAGAGACTTTGGATCTATTCCAAGTTCTGGAATAAGTGATCACTTGAAAATTTTACTATCTACCTCACTGCAGGAGGAAAAAGTGATTGTCCCTTCCTTGAATATAGACACAAGACTGTTCTGCAAAAATCTCTGTCTACAAATCGTTCGAGACAGACAGAAATTCAGTGCATTTTCAGGACACAATATTATGGATATTTATCAATATCTCAGTAATTTCTCTCATTCTAAAGACCTAGGGAAATCTTGGTAAAAAGTTCCCTTCATAACACTGCCAGTCTTAATCCCATCTAGGATTAAAAAAAAAAAACCCATCACTCAACTCTTTGAAGTTGTCATTATCAAAAGAGAGTAGATACAGAGTATTTTTTTCAATAAGCCTGTGTTGAAATTTCCTAAAACAGGACTAACTGTTGCTTTCATCTCTGCAGGTAGTGTGAAAGCACCATGAAACTTCCTCGTGCCGATGCACTGGTGAGCACCCACGTTCTCTCAGACACACCGAGTGGCAGCCGTTCAGGGAAAACAACACATCTGCACAGCAACAATGAACTCTTCAGCCAGCGTTTCCTTCAAGCAGGCTGCTAGAAAACTGCTAGGTTAGTGTCTAAGGCTATCATAAAAGTCAATCTTACCGCTTAATTGTTAGTTATGTGAATTTAGTTGGGATGATTTTTGCTTTTTTTCAATGCTTCAGTAATTTTACAGTAATTAACGCAAACCAGTTAGGATGTCCCCCTTAGAGCTGTCTTTGTTCTCCCTACTTTCACAAGACATTAATTTCAGTTTTTCTTCTACTTTTCCTTCCCGAGTAATTTGTTAAATAACCTTTGCAAGCTGTTCCCCTTATTAAAATCTTCAGCCATAAAAAGGGTGTGAATTCAAAAAATAACATTTATTCAACAAGTTCTGGCATCGTATTTGTGGATAACATCATTAACAGTTCAGTCTCTGAATACTTTAACAGGTGGATGATTGAGAATTAGGTTTATGGAAATAGGATTTTGGCTTTTTATTTTTTGTATTAGTTTAAGCAAGAAATGTAAAAAACTACATTATAATACAAATTCCCATTTAAACAGCCAATATCTCACAAAAATCTGTAAATAAATACAGGATATAAATTTAATAAACAAATAAATGCTACTTAAAAAGCCTCAAACACAGGGAGTAACAATAAAGACCCCATTAAGCTAAAAATAATCTTTAGCATTTATGCCAAATTCGAGGTCATAGAACTGTTCACTTAAAACCAAATAAATCACTAAAACACAGTACTAGAACAAATCCTTATATCTGACAGATGTCAAAGCTGTGATTCAGACTCCATTTTTTTTAATGCAATGTTACATTTTGCCATGAAATATTGGTTTTAGTTATGCAAAATGTATTTTCAAAAGCATCAATTTTATTTTATAATAGATTAGGAATAATAATTTATTCCTAGTTAAGAACTTTTGATTTAAATATTGTGTGAGCATATTGAGCTCCTATTTCCATTCTGTGGTTAGCCCACAATAATCTAAAGAGGTATCTCTCTAATTACAATTTAAACTTGAAAGGCATTTTTCTTTAAATGCCAGCAAACAGGAAATGTTTAAACTGTGTCAAAGCCTTTGATGAATCTTTACAACTGCTCACAAAAGCTCATCCTGCTTAAAATAATATTGATTTTTCATTTATTTTCCTAGATACTAGAAGATTTATGTTTCATCTGATCAGGATCAAAGCTTCTCCCCCCTCCTGATCACTGGGATTAAATCAGCAATGTCATTTTACACTTTTAAAAACTACACTGCTAAAGCAAGATATAAAAGTGAAGCAAGGCTGATCATAGGGACCTTAGAATAAAAACCCCTCAAGATTCCCCATCTCTCTCTCTCTCTGCTTTTGCTACAGAGCAGCTGTGCCTCACACAGATTCACATGAATGAAAATATTAAGGCAAGAAACCACCCACTTAGTTTATTTTCCATATGACTTTCCTGTAATTATTTTGTAAACTGTTCACACAACAATATATAAAAACATCTGCAAAAACAGGTAATTAATGTGTCAAGCCAAACTAATGCATTTTTTATGGTGTCCATGCTTCGTCAACTGTAATTATAACTCTTTTTAAGCAAATGATGATGTGTTTGTTGCAATGTGCAAGTGGTTATTTTAGATGCTCTGTTTACTATTACTGCAAACAGAATTATAAAAACTCTACAGCTACTTTGTTGCACATATAAGCCTTCATCCACACACACAAGCAGAAGCAGGCTGCTCCCTCATTTTCCAAAGGCTTTGCCTATTTCACAGAAATAAAAATATCCTAAAATGAAAATTGGCTTTGAAAAGGCTGACCAGGCCACCCACTGACCAAAGTAACAGTAAGCCAGGACATTAGGACAGCAGCCAATGATTTAAAATTTGTTCTTTAATTTATATTTCTAAAGACAGCTCAGCTACAATATACTTACAAACATAGATATTCCTAACAGCATTCAAATGATTTTGAGGGCTTGATAAAAATATCGGAATAATTGTGCCACTGAGTTCTTCTGTGACTTGTCTGATTGTTTGCCCATAGTGCACTGACTTGAATGAAAAACACAAAGAGGCAGCTCTTCCACAACGTACAGCAGTGGCAACTGGAAAACTAGCAATATTTTTGTTTGTCTTCTGCTCAGAGTCTTCACTCATACTTCACAGTAACTCAGAAGAGGACACACCTTTGAGAGATCAGCTAACTCAAAGCTGAAGTGCTCAGCTCAGTTAAATGCTTATTCACACATCAAATCTTCTGTAATTCTATCATATGGTAAAACTACCTATGCTTAGGTAGTAACAGCAGAAAGCTATTGAAAGGGGGCCATATTCAATAAACTTAGACAAATTAAAAAAATTGGGTCAGTAAAGACCGTGGACAAAAATCTGTCCTTTTCCCTCAAATAATCTGGGATACTACAAAGAGAACACATCTCAGATGCATTGAAGTGCTGTCAAACTTGCCCTGGTGTGTAGCTATTTTCCTCCAAGGATCCAAGATGAAGTCATGGTGAAGATCTGTTTCTCTCTGGATGATAAAGATAGCTCTAGTTGCCACTTGCTACTAACATAGACAAAAAACCCAAAAATCATCAGTAAATCATGATATGTAGCACCCACACAGGAATTCTAGATATCCTTTCCCTTCTTTGTGCGTGACCAGGTCCAAATCATCCTCAAGGTGTTAAGAGGTTTTCCTCAGCAAGACTTCATCTGTCAGGGCAACACAGGTGCACCCCCTGCCTGAGTAGGTGGTTGGCCAGGACAGGGATATTTTCACAGAAAAAGTAAGGCCATAAAGTTAGTATTACCTGTCCCAATCCTCTGTGACCTCCTCTTCCTGCTTTTCTCTCAGACTTACTAAAAATACATGTGGGCTGCCTTCCTTTAAAGAAGATATCAGAAGAGATTTGCTCCAGGAAGGAATATCCTCTTGCAGAACAAGCTACAAGGAACTTATGTGAGACTGCCTGTTGTGCCAGCCCCAAACTCCATGTTCTTAACAATTTAAACAGTAAAACTTTCTCTAAATACTGAAATCTTCAATGAAACATTTATAATTGCCAAATCTAACAGCTATAATACCATTTTTTATTTTTAAAAGTTTCTTTATCTTCTTCACAGTCTTCCTGCACATATCACCCAGCTGGATTGCTGAATTTTTCAAAGAATTGCTCTCTATAAAAATGCAAGGGAGTAAGCCTTAAAAGATTTATTTCTTCTCACAATGAAAAGAGGTTTAGCAGCACCTTCCTTATTAGTGGGTAGCCCAGCTGTTATTTTTGCCTAATTGGTTCAAGAGGACCTCTGTTCTTCTTAGGGCAAACACTTCTTACATCATGTGAAGCAGACTCCTTTGTCCATATTAGCCAAACAAAAGCTCAGGCACACCGTAAGTGACAATGCAACTCATAATCCAGCACAGGTTTGTGATGACTTTGGACACTGTTTTATAACCCCAAAATTTATTTCAGGAAGAGGAAAAGCTGCTGATTTTGGAACGAGTCTCCACCAACTTTCACAGGAGGGTGGGTAACCTTTAATTTTCAAACAATTACTTAAGTGAAATGTGGCAGGTGCTGGGGTAGACAGATACTGCAGCATCAAGGAAAGAGCTATAGATTTGAGCAGCAGGTGGGGGTTTGGAATTGTGAAATAAGACCACTACCTCATCAGCTCTAGTATGCTTTACATTATATTAACAGCTAGTTCCTTTGAGGTGCTGATCAAATTCTGCAGCTGAAAGAAACCTGTAAATATTAAATAATAAGACAAAGGTTAAGCCCATTATGATAAAACAGCTTGAAATTATCTTTTTTCCTTTTTTTCTTAACATTTTGAGAGAGTCAAAATTTATTAAGATGCAACACATTTATCAAAACCATTCTTTCTTGCTTTTCAGAAGATTCAGGACAGTACTGCACTCTGTCAACCAAGAAGAAAAGCCACTTAAAAGTTAAACCTTTCACACTAAAGCACAAATTTGTGACAGTGAGTGAATGCCTACAAATTCTTCTTCCAACTTTCCAGTGTGCTGGTAACTATTATGTCCATATGTTACATACATCATCTTCACTGCAGGTTGCCTGAGACCCTTAGAGATCTATATTTCCTAAGAAGCTGCCAGTTCTGCATCCGGTAGAAAACCTATGGCTACACACCTGTCATGTAAATGTCTAGGTAAACATCCCTCTAGGGGAAAAAAAAAATGTTGGCACATTTGCCAAAATTAAGATTACACAGAAGAATGGTGTGGGTGAAATGTGTTTGAGTGACCAGTAAAGAAGGAGACAGTAACGTTGAAGATAAGAAATATAACTTGCCAGAAATGTTAACCAACAAATATCTGCTTCTAGAGAAACTCTCATGTTAAATCCAAAAGGTGCTGGTAGCTTTTCATGTGCATGTACAGCTACCTGAAAAAAAATAAAATGAATGGTCACAGAATCCAGCATTTCAGGGAGGAAAGTCTTAACTTCCCATCTATCTGCTAATACTTGTAGTCTTAATTGTAAGGTATTTCACCAAAATAAGACTTAATATGGCAAATATTCTTGAACACTCTTCTGTTGAACTACTTCAGAAGGCAATAAACCCTATAATTGTGTTTCAAGACAGAAGGACAAGCAGTGACATTCTAGCACAGAGAAGGGAACAAAATGGTGATAGCAGCAGCAAGTCCTCCAACATTTGCATCATGGGAACAGGGGGAGAGCACTAACAGTCAGAACAAGAGAAGAAGTTATACAGGCTACCACCACGAGAGAGAGGAAGTTTCCAAGTTCTCTACACTCCTCCTTCTTGACTAAAAGGACAACTTCAAATTAGAATTAGCATCCACAAACATCCCTTGCTTCAGAGCTGAGGAAACCTACGCACACAGACACCTTCCCCTTCAAGTAAGAACAGTTCACTGCAGGGGAAAAATTAGAAAAAGGCAGATTAAAAAAAATAAATATGAGATTCATAAATCCTGACAGTCTAATACTACTCATATTTATGTATTAAATGCAATTCATATGTACTTTTACATACTATGGGAAATGGTCCTTTTCCTTGAGCAATCACAAAAATCTCTAAAACAGAAGAGTCAGCAGCAGGCCTTCTAGAGATCAAACCTATACTAGTCCTACACAGCTCTGAAGCTAAGGAGGCTATTTTAAGATACTGGAAGAGTTAAGAGGGAAAAACGACTGGAAAAGAAAAAAGGAAGATGTGAAAAGAGACAAAGCTGTATATGCAAGAACTGTTTAGGAGAGAATCAGAGCACTGATTGTCATGCAGCATCATGCCCTTAAACCTATCTATGCAATTTTTTTATTCCAGCTAGCAATTTGCCTCAATTCACCTACAGTGCCTAAAGCATTGAATTCTGCAGCCAGAGACTTCAAATTTCTCACCTGCAGACAGCAGCGGCACTGTAACCTAATCAGTCTGCCCTGTCTACCCTGCATGCTGCAAGAACTGTGGCAGCCCTACTGGGTCTTCTGATGGGAGGCAGAAACCCCACACAGCTATAGTCAAAAAAAGATTCCTGCACTTTGCAGCTAAGTGTTGTGGCTAACAACAGCTGAGATAAAAGGCAGTGCAGGCTGGAAGAGATGTCTGTCAAAGAGGCCAGGCACAGGCAGCAACCTGGCAAGGAACTGCTATGAGGAAAGACTCAAATCTTGGAAAGGTCAGAACACCACCAAATCAATGGAGCTAGCTGTGTCCTGAGAAGGAAAAACAATGTGATCTCTAAGGCTCACCTGGTAACATATTTATTAATTCTTTAACGACTACATGCTAAGTAATCTCCGCATCACTCCCTACACACTGGCTTGCAGGTATTGCTATAATTCACTTTCACATGTATTGCAAAGCTCTAAGCTCTGCAGCATGTATTAAGCCTCAGACTTTTATCAGCCTTCTGATGCAGAGAAGTCTTGCAGTTTAAATTGAACTTTGCCTTGAGTGTTTCTTTACATAGCTGAATCTGGCTGTATTTATTCAGTAACTAGTTTCTGGCATTAACTATATACATTAAGCATTTATACATTTACTGGCACACGCTGTATTTTACTGCTTTGCCACAACGAGGTGTCTAAACCCAGCACTTTCACATAGGGAATGGCATCACTCAGGGTAGTCCACCCAGCATCTACTGCACAGTGAGGGATCCTACAGCACTGATCAACTCTGAAGCTCTGTATGGTCTGCAATGGGCTTGGAAGACAACACATTCCAATTATGAACAGTTCCTATACCCCATACTAGCATGTGTTTCAGCATCACTGGCAGCATGGTGAGATGTGACTTTTTTTTTAACCAACCACAGTATTTCCAACATCATTCTTAATCCAGCTGCTTATCAACAGACAAGTCCTGTCACACATTTTTCTTCTGAAGCAGCAGCTGTGACCTCAAGGTTGTATGAAGCACTAGGAGAAAGGAAGCACTTTGTATCATTGTTCAGAAAGCTCAGCCCAAACAGTTCTACAGCAAACAGGTTGAGGGATAACACACCATAGGAACACAGAAGCCTAAGATCAGGGCAGGGAGAATTACAGTTCCATCAATCATCCCATCACCAACCTTCCCTGTGGAGTCCAACACAACTCTGAGGGTTTCCCTGCAGACATCAGCTCACACCTCAATTCACCTTCTCAGAAAACAGGTCTGTTGTTTCCTTAAAGACATTGCCACAACCAGACACATCTGCTGGATAGCTCAGAAACTGTTAACATCAATGAGGAACACAACTCAAAGGCCTTCCCGAGTGAAAGGAATTTAAAATAGCTACTGTGTGGTAACAGAAGTTGTCTTCACAAGTGCCATTCAACAAACAAGCAAAGGAAGCCAGAAACACGCTGGTGGAACGCCATGGCTGCTTCCCTTTTCATAAAGTAATGTCTTCTTGGCATTCTGTCAAGCATGCTCCTGTTTGCATCCCTGGCTCCATCACAAGTTCAAATCATAGCCCATCATAATCCCAGTAATTAGACACAAGTTGGTTTGTATTCAGTATATCCAAAAATATTATCTAGTTGTCCAAAGTATTCCCAGCATTTCACTGTATATGTATTTCTGGGTTAAAAGTCAAAGTCATTTTAGCAAGGTTCCAGTAATTTGTGTAATTTTTGTTCCAGCTCTGTTTACTGGATAAACATTAAAATAGCAGAGAGCAGTGCAAAACTGACATTCACAGCCTGCTTTCAAAGACACCAGCAGCTTATTCAGAACTTGCAGATCCCTAACACAAAATAGAGATACCTGGAAAATAGCTTCTGCCTGCTGACCCTCCAGAGGCATCACATACTCCATGCAACAAGGTTCATGCTGCCTAAACTAAATCAATATTCATTCTACCCAGCCACAGCTGCTACACATGTGAAAATAAACATCCCAAAACTCTGACAGAGTGAATGGATCACCTCCCTTCAGATGTTAACATGCAACATGGACAGACCAGCAATAAACACATTTGGTTTCTAAAACACATGGAAGAGATCCCACCTGTACTTTTCTACACAACCTAGGCTCGCCATGTTGCGCAGCATTCTTGCTTCTTTACATGCCTGAAGTTATTGAAGCACAGCAATAAGCAGCAGCATTAACTCTTGTTTATCACACACCTCAGACTGCCCAGATCCATAATGGATATAACTAAAGAAAGGCTACAGTTGTAAAAAGAAGAGCAGTTTATACAAATAGGACTCCCTTTTTTGTTACAAAAAAGTTCTCCACAGTTTCAGTCTCATGATCTGCTTCTTCCTAAGATAAACTGTGCCCTATACCAAAGTTGGGGACTGCACTACTTTGCATAAAACAGAGTTAACTTCCAGCTAGAAGTTGGTGGCTTGCTATTGATTAGTGTATTTTTTTCCATCACTAGGCCTGAAGCAATGCACTGACCTCAAAGTGCTCTCACATGCTAACAAAACAAAGGAACAGCTATAATTGTGAGCCAAAGTTTCTATCACTTAGCATACATACTCGGTATGCTTTAAAAGGCAGAAAACCTTGAATTCTAGAAGGTTTCAGCTCCTAGAGAATTGTTGAACCATCCTACACAACCCTTACAGACCTGTCTTCCAAAAGCTTCCAAACCCTGCATGCAGCAATGCCCAGAAAAGACAAGAGGAGCAGCAGAATTGGTATATATTCAGAAGAAAAAGGAAATTATGGCAGCTAGTCCCTGTCACTGCAAGCAAGGCAGCTCTGCTATAAATGAAACAGGAAGGCACAAAAGGTGCAGTTCAAGGGCTACACTGCCAATCCAAGATTTCATTCTTCTTCCCACTGACAGCTGGTTAATATTAAAGACGAGTATGGAGCAGAAGTAGGCCAAACATGTATAAGGAGCAGATGCCCAGAGTCCAAGGTATACACCAGTCTCTGAGGTATACACCAGACTCTGACAGGCAGCAGTCTTTCCCCAAGGGACACAAACTGGGTCTCTTGGCAGGACTACAAATAGGACATGAAAGGATTTAGTACTAAACTCTGCAAGAGACTAGCAAAAGAAAATACATATGCACCTTGCCCAGAATAATTAACACCACTGTAGATCTGAGAGCATGTGCACAGAGCTGAAAACAAAGTCAAGATGGCCATTTCTCAAATATACAACACCTGCCTCGCCCAACACTCCTGCCAGCAGCACAGAGAGCTGGAAAGTCTTCAGGAATATAACAGGCTCAAGTGGGCTCAGCTGCCTTTAGGAAAGCCACCTACCTCAAACTAACAGCACAGGTCTATAAACCTGCAGCACTGAACTTTCTCGTGCATGGTTTTGACGAGGCAGCCTTGAGCAGCAGCTCTTGTGCTGATCCTAAAGGAGCGACTGGTGCCAGACCCAGCCTCACCTTCAGATCCACCGAAGCAGCTCACAGAGGCGCTGCACCTGAGCAAGCGGTCTTGAGCAAATCCCAAGCTGGAAGCTCAGAGGATGGGTGGTATTCCTTCCCCAATCTCCGTGCGCTGCTACAATCGCCCGATTCCAAGTCTCGGGTGGCAATTTCTATTTCCTTGCCGCCACCTCGTGGCCAAAGTCTGTATGCCCGTGTCACCGTATTTCCCAGGGAAAAAGCCACCTGCGGCCCGTTCCAGAGGCCACGCGTTCTGCAGAGGCCGTGCACAGAGACAACGGCACTGCACAGGTGTGCACGGATCGATGAACAAACACTGTGTTTCACTCTCAGCTGTTATAAAGTTTTATTTACACTGAATAGGTGCAAAATGATCAGTGACAGAGCGTTTTGTAATAATTGGACCATCCTTATCTTTGAAAGGAGTATGTTATTATCTGTGTAAAATACATAACTAGGGGTGTTTAAATAACTGAAGTGATTAGGTAGAAACTTTGTAGGTTTTTACTGCGATATACATTAAATGTATATATATACATATTTATGCTAAACACACTGCCTTCATAAAGCAGCTACATTAAAAAGTTTTGTTTGGGTTTTTTTTTTTTGCTTTTTTCACTGTCCTCATAGATCACGAGATGGCACATTTTTAGCAAGATATTTGGACCAGCCCTGTCATCATGAAGAGGGCAACAGTGTCTCTCTGCCAGCTTTCAGAAGCTTCAAGGAGAATGGGAAAAAATGAGCTGGATCTACCCAAATTTAGTGTGAATGCCCAGAAGAGAATGAATATTCCTTCACAGCCATGCAGGGTAACAGAGAGAAATGAAAAAATAGCTGACTGCTAGGAACCACCCAGTGTACAATTATTCCAAAGGATAAGATGCCACCTAAAATGCAACTCATTGCCATTACTTCCTCTTGTGTGCTATACAGACACAATGTGAGGGACTGCAAAGAAAAAGGTGCTGGCACTGGTTACATGTTTCTTCATCCATCAGGAACACTGACACACACCACACAAGTAACCATCACTAAAAATTTATTAGTAACTCCCACTGCACTGAGTGGCATCAAGAAATTCTGGCAGAACATCACAATTTTCTAAGATTCCTTGAATTTCTCCCTAGCCTGAAAAGCAGGGATAAGTGGGTGATAGAAAAGGATTAACAGTTATGTGAGGCAGCTGGATGAGTAGCAAGTGAACAGCAAAAAAGAAAAAAATCCTTGGAGGAAATTTTGGCAAATATAAGTAAGAAGATCAACCTACTCTGGTTTAGCAAGTTCATATGCATGAGTTGAGCAAGTCACCTACATGCAAAAAGTCTTTCACAACTTTAAAGCAAACATATTACCCTAAGGATTACCATGAATTCAAAGCCAACATGTTTAACCACTGCCACAACTCAAGTATACACAATAATTACCACAGCAAAACTGATGTGCAAGAGACTGACTTGTTTTCATGCCCTAACAGTTTGAAACTGTTTAATAAAGAAAGCTTTTGAAGTTGAAGTTTGAACTGTCAGTTCAAAACAGCATCATGGCAGCCTTGCATCATGGCTGGCAGACAGAAGTGTTTATGACAAAATAGGATATCCTTCAAAAGATCACAACTGAATGGCCCACAGGTCTATGAAAAAGTGTACTTGCAAAGAAAGAATAGCTGGGCTCTCCAAAAGAAGTCTGCCAGCATATTCAACACTAAGAATGAAAAACATTTTGACAACACAGGCAAGGAAAGGTAGGATGCTATTGAAAAGCCACAACAAGCAGCAAAGCAGCAACCCTACTGACATCACTGAGACTTGAAAAGAGGTGGGTTTACTTTTGCCAAAAAGTGTGAGACACTTTAAGCAAAGGCTATGCACATATCTTGGCTCACACCTCTAGTTCTCATCAGTAACCTACCCATTATTTTTGCCAGGCCCCATTAAATCAGCTCAGCAGGTAACTTCCATTGCTAGAACTGCTCAGAAGGTCTGAAACACTGCTGTGCGTCCCACTGGGATGCAGCAATGGCTTCTTGCTTGTGTGTGTTTGGTACATTCATGTCTAAGTCCAGATCTGGAGCAGCAGAATGCACCTGTGCTGTACACTGTCAAACAAAGGCACAATTCTAATCTCACTCATTTGATCTGTGTGGGACAGAAGCACAATACACAGACCCTGAATTCACTCCAGGAAAGAACAAATCTTTCCCTGTACTTTATAGCTTTAAGCGACTGTTGGACAAAACGCAGATTATATGAGGTTATCACTCAAGATTCTCAAGAGCTAGAGAAGGGAAAAAATTTTCTCCCTTACTGACAAGGAGCAAAGAGGCAGAAATATGCACGTAGTTGCATCCAGTCTATTAACAACAGCTTCTGCAGAAATATACTGACAGACCAAAGTCTTTTGAAGAGGAAAAGAAACCTTGCTCTCTCCTAGCAATGCAAGCATGTACGTTTCTATGCATCCTTTAGCCAGAAAAGGAGAATAGTTTAATGGAAGAAGCAAGAGGCTGTGAGACATGAGCAGCTCTAATCCTTTTGTGACTGGAAAGTTAACCTGAGTCTGCCTCTTCCCAAGCGTAAAATGGGGATAATTAATCCTCACTTAACCATGTAAATTAAATAATGTTTCAACAGTGCTGCAAGTGCCACATATTAATTAATGGCTAGGCAATAAAAAGGAAAGAGGCAAAAGTGGAGCACTTTCCTACTTACCTGCAAGTTGAAGGTTGTGCTGCAATTCTAACAGAGGAGATACTGGGCACTCAGAAGATGAGAGCCTAAATTATCATTCAGTCTTAGAGAGAAAAGTCTCTCTCTCTCTCTCACATGCACACAGCTATCAAGTACATGAAAGCCAAGCACATGTAACTGCATTTCAGCTCACTTCTTTGCAAGGAAGTAAGCTGATGTTAACCATGGAAATGCCATAAAAAAAACATAACCAAGGAGAAGACAAACATCATGAGAAGTTTACAAACATCATACCTTGAACACCTTCCAGAAGCAGATCAACCCCCTTTCTATAAAAGCTTAAGGCAGTTTCATAATCTTCCTCCTCCTCCTTCTTCAAGGCCAGTTTTATTAACTCGCCTGCTTTCTCCAAGTAATCTTGTTTGCCTGGTTTGGATTTTAAGCTTCCAGTAAACAAACCATGGCTTTCCTTTTCTCCTTCGGGTTTGTTCCACTCCTGCTCAGATGCCAGCGTGCTTTGGACTGGGGGTTCAGAAGTAACAGAAAGGCCAGCAGCTCTACTGGGAGAACTTTGGTTGGATGCCATTCCATCATCTACCTCGGCAAGAGAATCCACATCGACTGTCAGAGAGATCAAGTCGCTGTCACTGGAGAAGCCTGAAAGTCAGAAAGACATCCATTACTCTAGACTGCTCATGTACCTTAGGAGCCTTCAAAATTCTTTAACCCATTCAAAGATTTAGCTCTTTCCACTTATGCAGTTTCCTCAGAATGCCCACAGAAAATCCCTGATTGCATTGCTGTCTCTAAAAAATTTTAGTACCTATAGAAAAATATTTTTTTTAATTAACTACAAACTGCAGAACAACTGGTCTTCATTTCAGTACTAGGAATGAAGAGACCAATATCTAACACCCAACTTAAACTTCCAAAGCAGCTCACCACTGGGCTGCGGGAAATTACAAAAGTAAACCTGTGTGACTGCTATTAGAAAAGTCAACCAGCAGGAGCTAAATTACTGTTGCAAGAAATCCCAACATACTGTTTAAAATCAGTAAGATGAAGCATCTTCAAAGTAGTAAATCAGGAGTTTGAATTAACACAGAGTCACTGTCAGCTTACGCATCATGCAGCACTCAGGTCACATGTAATACATAAAATCTTCCTTCATTGCTAACACGTGGTAAAATAAATAAATAAATTACTTAACACCTCTTTCATCACTCAAATCTGAGCTAACACATTTTATTTTACATTTGCCATAAGTCACTACACCCTTACTGCAAGCTGACCTTCAGTAACTAAACCACAGGTACTTTTCATGGTTATTTGGGAATAAATGACAGCAAAGGTATTTTACATATATACCATTCATTCTGTAAGGATTATCATCCACAAAAGGCATACACTCAATTATGGTTTTCTACTGATTTAATTTCCACAAATGTAATGGAGACAACTTCTAGATCTCACCTCCACATTCCGACTGGCTTGTAAGTGTCACATCATCAAGCCCACTTAAATCCTTTCGAACTGAAAAGAAGGACAAAAATGTTTCTGATGCCCATGTGTACAACAGATTACAAGTTCCTTTGCCATCAGAATGAAAATACATGACCCTTCTATAAGGAGAAGTATATATTATGAAACTGCTCTTTGACTGGCTATCAGAGATACCCCATTTGTTAACACACCATTAAAATTAGGTATTAGATTTGCCATTTCTCACTGCTTCCAAGATTTAAAAACAAAACACAGGTCCTTGCTTGGATGGGGGATTATTCAAACCCCACACTCCACCTCATTTTAACAGCAGCAAGACTATAGATCCCTATCTCTCTCTGCTCTGATGATTTATGGCTAAGGAGACTTAAAACAGGAAAGTTTTCAAAGCTGGGACCTATACACCAAGGGAAAAAAAAAAAAAAAAAGCCAGCTTTCAGTCTCAAAAACGTCATTCCAGAATAGTACTCTGCATGAGACATATGGAGCAAGCCACAAACTTGGCAGTGCCACCTGGATATCAAGTAGCAGTTTGTTTTATCACCTTGGCACATGTACCCACTGAGGCAATAAAACAGGCAACAAGGTCAAGACATTTAGCTGTTTGCATGCACAGAGAAAGTAAATTCTGAGCTAAAACCTGGTGTCTGCTTTCTCCTATGTTATTGTCAGAGTGACAAGTTTAACCACATTTCCAAGTAACGTATTCTGAATTATTTTCAAAAAATACGTGACAGCAGCTAGAAGCTGACTCAAAGGCAACTAACTCCAATTTTCTGTTACATTTTGCAGCTGTAGAGTTATAGGAGTTTACAATTTGTGGAAGAGGTGTAAGAATGCACTGTAGAAATACTGCTTTTCTAAAAGCCAGTAGTTCCTTATTATGAGTGAGAGGAAAAAGACATAAAGGAAAACAAATTACCAGCCACCCTTTGTCTGAAAAGCAAGAGACTGATACTTATGACACTATACTACTTGAGAGGAAGGGACAGGGTGCACAGAAGACAATGCTCCTATCTTCTCATGAAAGGGACATAAAGGGAAGTGTTCAAGCAGAGAAGAAAACTGCCTGTGTAGCCCCCAGTCCTCCAAGAAAGAAAGAAAACTCACAACAGAAAAGTTGTAGGAAGACAGAGGATTCATTAACTAGCATAATAATAATGGCCCATTCACCTGCTCAATTTAGGGGCAGCAATATCAAATCTGGGGGTGGAGAACTGAGCATTTATTAAACACCATTTAGAGGTACCAGGTGGTGGAAGCGGATCTGATTGATGGACAAAGAGTGCAGAGAGAAAGCATGAATGGAAAAGCTGGGAGTTTTGGAAGGGTGTTCAGGCCACTCAGGTGAGATGAATTAGAGCCCATCCACACAGCAGATTTCACACAGACTCAAGTTCCCCTCCCTACAGGCCAAACAAAACCACGTTTGCTCTTGTCTTGTAGCCAACTGGACCAAAGGCTGTATGAACACAGCTAGCATGGCACAGAGCCTGAGCTAATAAACTTTTCTTTAGGTCAGGTTTAGAGCCCAGAGCTGGCACCACAGCACACAACAATAGTCATGGGGTTTCCAGTCAGCTTATGGTGTAGGAAGCATCTCAAGTGCACAGGATTATTTCTGGGAAGATAATGTGTACGTGGTAAAATGGAAGGAGAGGGGAAAAGAAGAGAATAAAAAAAAAATTACTTCCTGATGAAGTTCTCTAAAAAATCTGGTAAGTTAATTCGTATAGAAAGATTTATGAAGAGGAAGTGGGATATCTGAACATCATCCAATGTACTTAGAGAAGAAGACAAAGTGACTGTTTATCAGGAATATAAGATGAGAATAATGATGTTGAAAATGAAGATAAATCTCTGTACTTGTCTCTGCCTTGTACAATTTTACCAGGTATCTGAAAAGTAAACACAGTTTCCAAAAACTGGTGGAAAGCCTGGGTAACCTAGCCTCTTGAAAAGCAGATTCCTATGAACTGCCAACTCCTTTTACAAGCAAGACAATTGTTGCTTATTTTGGTACAAAAACATTTCTTCTACTGTCAATTTGCATCTTCCACCATTAATGTGCACACCTTCTGCAAAATGAAGTTTGTCCAAAAAGAACAGATAAAAGTGAGAAAACACAACCCACCCTTAAAAGCAAACAGCAGCACCTGTTAAGGGATGGATTTGCTACTTCTCAGTACAACAGCTTGAAGGAGCAGTGCCCACGTGGAGGCCTTTGCATGCCCACAGAAAGTGACAGAGTGAAGCAGCCACGGTTAACTGCCATAACCAGAGAAATCAGATGCAGGCAGAAGGCTGTGAAGAGAGTCAGGGACTCAAGGCCGAGTATTGCCACTGCCATCTAGAGGTTTTAAAGACAGATGCTTCCTTCTGTCCACAGCCTCCCCCCCACCATAATCTGCTTTCAAACGTAAGAAGATATGAGCAGGAAGACACATAGGTTTTTAGAAAATGTAACTCCACAAAATTCACATTCAGAATCTCCAACTCCAGTGCTCATAGTTGTTCCAAGGATCCTGTAAAAGCCCTCCAGCCAATTCAGAAGGGTATCAAAGAATTCGTCTACTTTACAACATTTTTTTCTTTTCAGTATTTTATCTGACATAAAGGAACTGCTAAATCTGCTGAGAATGAGGCCCTTGTGAATAATGAATAGAAACATTCACATTAAGCACTTTTAGAAGCACTCTTTATTTTATAGGGCGCAGTGTAAAGTGAGTGCATTGTCAGAATCTGAAATGTTGAATTTCACAGAAATCATTAAAACCCTTTAAAACTAGTTAGCGCTATTTATCATAACTGCCCTCTTCAACTAAACAACTATATATAAACATATGTTATATGTTTACATACATATATAAACAACAACAACTTCTATACCTTTCCCTTCACAGAGCAAAATATTGTGGGGACATTAGTTCATTAACATCATAGAAGGTACTACGAAATAAAATGCAAAGCTCACTTCCTATGTAGACTATATTGTACGACTAAGCACAAAGTTATTGACATAGAGAGATCCCAGTGACAACACATACAACCTGAAGAAAAAAAAAATATTTTTTTGTCTCCCACTCACTGTTAGGAGACAAAATCTGTAGGAGTGTGGGTGGGTAGGACGGTTGGGATGGACAGAAGATTTTTGAAGTTAGGTTTTGGAATTTGCGGTTTATTGTAAAGGGTGTGGGTGTAGGGATTTTGTTTGGAGCTGCCAGCTGCAGCTCTAAGTAGGCTTGAAAGAGAGTTGAAAGAGTAAGAGGGTAAGAGAGTAAGAGAAGGTAAGAGTAACAGAGACAAGTTTTTGTTACAATATAATAAATTTTCTTTTGTGTTCAATATTTTAATTTTTACTAACTAATTTAGTACAAGATACAAATCTTATAGCATTTACATATAGCTTATAAGAATTATTACATTACTATACTGTGTTACATTTTAAACATTAAAAACTACTCTTCAGATCCTGTTTGCTAAGCTAGTAGGGTCTGTTCTGACCCTTGGACTTGTCTGTAAGCAGAGGGTATTGTTTAATTAAAAGGGGATTATCTTCAGCTGGCCATATTATTATTTTTCAGTTGTTTAGTAACTAAGGTTTGGTATGTCAAAGCTTGCTTTGATTTCAATTTCACTTATAGTTTCTATATTCTCAAAATCTTTTGCCAAGCAATCATATTTATAAGGCTTTCCTGTTTCATCTTCCCCAACAAAAATCCATTTTTTTTTAGGATTGTTTTATCAAAGTAAATTCTATGCCAGAAAGATCAGATCCCTTCCTAAATAAGACGTGTTTGTATAATAATGTGGATTTACACATGAGTGCTAAGCAACTCCAAAGGAAAATTTCAGAGTTAAAGAAGAACTTCCTAGAAATCACAAGGACCAAGAATAACTCAGAAACACATAAATATCTAAAAGATTGCATGGTACACAGAAATGCTTAAACTGACTCAGCCTAGAGGCAGGCAAGAAGCTCTAGTACAGTATTTATTTGGGCTGACTGACCCTTCCTTACAGCTATACTATTATTTAGTGCAAGTCAAGTGGCACTAAAATTACTCTACACGTGGCATCCAAGTCAGCATGCACACCTTTAGAATAAAACTTCCAGAAGTGCAGACAGCTCTGCTGAGCCAAATTTTTCTCTTGCCAATCCCAGCTCACCATTTCTGCCATTACAAGCAAACAGAAACTGGAGGCCAATGCTCCATGAAGAAATCTGCCACTTGCCATTTACGAGCTACTTTAAAACAGATCATGCTATGAGGTTATGTGAGGAGAGAAAGCAAACCTTCAGAGCTGCAGTCAGACAGGTTGTCAGTCAGAGAGTCAGACAGAGGCTCAACAGGACCAATCAACTCAGAGCCATCATGGACCTCTCCACCCTGAAAAAAAAAAAAGAGGCAAAGGAATTACTCAGCTGCTTTGCTCTATGGAAATTCTCACTGAATAGAAGTGATAGCCAAAATGATATTTCCTAATCAGTGAGTGCTCCATTACTTTAGAGTTAATGAATTTAATTAAACCATATAAGCCTGCAAAATTAAACAAGGACTTTCAGTTAAGCCATGTTTGGTTGCCACAGACTGACCAGATATCTAAATATTTAGTCTACTGCAGCTTCAGAATTTTGAACTACACATACCTGCACACCCAAGTCTAACAGAGAGAGAATAATAATGCTTCTGATCTCTTGTGTCACATATACTCTGTGCCCTTTAGTGGTGCTCCCAAGCACAGGACTGTCCATCAGACTAATGTCCCACTCATGACCCACTATGTTGAGTCCAGTCGTAGTTGAGACTTTACAAAGATACAAGGAGGACATTCCTCTCCAAGCCTAAAAGGAATCAAAGCTAAGAGAAGTAACAATAGCACTAGAAACCACCTAAATGTTTTTCTTAATTTCTGCTTCACATCTCAGGTGCACACTTTCCATGCCACTTTAACAAAAAGTGCACCATTTTCAAAATCATATTACAAACAAGCATTGCTAATATGTCTTGAACCAGCCCAGCACATTTTCACACAAGCCAGCTCATTCTTCTGGAGTTTATAACACATAGATGCACAGAACACTCCCTTCAGATGTTTCTAAGAATTCATTGTCCAAGTCTCCCTCTCCACAGCCACAAAAATCTGAAAAGGAACAAAACCACCCATGGGTAGAGCTAAAAACACACAGGCTGAGCTGGTGACAGACCAAACCTAAGACTCTTTTTCAGGAAAGCATGACACCACATCAGCTAACAAATGAGCCTAAATTGTTACATTTGCATAACCCCCCTTGAAGACACAGTTTGTCCTAAAAAACCTAGTTTTATTCATTTCCCTGCAAAGCCAGAAAAGGTCCATTGGGAGGCTAAAATTAACACTTTTATTAAGCAAAGGAAGGAAAGAGAGGTCTGAAAAACTACCCAAAACCACAGAAGTATTTCCAAAGAACTGAAAAAATGCAAATGCAAATAAACCAAAAAGTAAAATTGTCTAACCCAGTCTCCCAGTCATTTATTGACACCAAAGCTTAAATAACATTATTTTAAGTGTTTTAAAGAACACTGCAATAACTTCATCACGAAAACAAGTGAAGAATCTTAAGCTTTGATAAAATTTTGCTCTTGCATATACATCCTTTAAATATACTAAACACATTAATATGCTTAAGTCCCATATCAGCCAGATGAACATTTCCTTAATTCCAGAGAGTTACTATCATGGGTACATGTAAATTTATGCTTATGAGTTTGCAGAACATTAGACTAAGCTTACTGAAAATAAAGAGGTTTGAAGGAACCATTGAATAGAAACTGCTTCAGCTGTAATAAAGAGGAAGTCCACATCAATGTACTGTCCTAAAATTTGTTATGGAGTTGTTATGATTCTCACAACACTGTACAAGCAGCAGGTTCAACTAGTTACATGCCAAATTTGTTGCTGTGGACCTGAGTCCACAAAGACCAGAAGGAAACAGTGTAAACAGTCTTCACTTCTTTGGTTTGAACTATTAACACCTACTGAAAATATAGTAAGAGTGACAATATTTTTATTATTTCCCACTAGAATTTATCACCACAAGTTTTGCTCATCATTCAATTAAAAAAAATACAAATCCCTTCACCTGAAGTTCCTGTGAAACTTTCCACTTTGTAGAGGTGTGGCATGGGTTTTTTTTAACGCCACACTTCCAGAGCAAACTCCCAGTCCCTTCACAAAGCATGTCAGACGAGCTCACTGTCCTTCCATGGTTTATAAATTAAAGCAGAATCAGCACTATACTTCAGTCATGTTGGTAAGAACCAAATACTTCTGCAAATACTAACCAACCTTAAAAAACTCTTCCAGCTGTTTGCTGTTATAGAGAGCAGGGATATTGGCAGAAAACTGCAAGAGATCTTCAGCACATTGCCTTCTTTCTTCAATCACAGTTTCATCAAATCGCCCTGGAACAGACACACAGATTGACAGTTTTAGAAATAACTACACATTTATTTTGCAATAATAACTATGAGAAAAGAAAACAAACGAGACAAAAGCAACCTTCTGGAGACAATGCCCTGAGTCTATGAAAGTCACTCCAACGTTTCAGGAGAACATAGCAAATCTTCAAACTTCCTATTCTCAATTGTCCCTAGAGTCCCATCTTCTGCAATCCGCTCGGATGATGAAAGCTGGCAGCTACGACAAGAATCCTTCGCCCTCTCATCGTAAGAATATGTGAGGCAACACTCTTGATTAGCCAAGAGACACTAACGGATGTCCAGTGTTATCTGACAATAAATGATACATGCACAATTTGACAATATGCCAGTCAGTGTCAGCCTTGATTATGGCCCAAATCCTGTAAGGAGCTGAGCAATCTTCACGTATTCTCAAGAACAACGCACAATATGAGCGGGTAGTAAACAAAGTATTGCTAAAAGCCCCCAAACAGATCTTCAATTCCAAGGTGCCATTTATGGAGGAGACAAAGTGTAGGGGAGATGGTGAAGCCCTGCTATCAGGCACTGAAGCTTTCCTCTGAAGTAACTCCATGCAGACAGGGTCTCATCTCCTTCTGGATTCAAGAGGTAAACAGAGCTGGAAGCAGCTCATTTACTAAAACGTATGAACCTTCCTTTTTCTCTACCCAGCACCCAAAACATTCCAATTAGAAAAAAACATACTTAGAAAACAATCCTACAGTTCACCTGAAGAGATTTGCTTCTCAGGAGAAAACCCTTGGATTGCTACCTTAAATTCACATCCTTCACAATTGCACGCAACTTATTTTAGCTTTTTATATTAACACCACTTTGTTGCTGAAATAGTTACAAGTTTACAAAAGAAAAAGGGCAGAGGTTAACTGTAATAATTGGAGGAGAATAGAACAGATATTGCAACAGCTATACAGAGGGGAAAAAAGGACTGGGAAGACAAGTTCAAGAAACAGTACTGCTATAACAGCATGACCAGAAAAATAAGAACCACCTGTGACAGCTCTGTGGCAATAACCTTTGAAGAGGACAAAAGAAACATTGAATAGAAAAGCAAAATTCATTTATACTTAGAGCAAGCAAAAAAATAATCCCAGAAGAAAGTATCAAAGCAGGATTCTTTCCAGAAATTCTTCAAGTAAATAGCTCCTGCCCATGCGGTATCAGAAAAAAAGAAAATAAAACTAAAAAGACACACACATACTCACAAGATCACAAACAAAGCTTTTGGGGCTTATTTTTCCCATGAAAGAAAAGAAAAGACATCATTGGGCTAATTTTCAGCTGGACTGGTTCCGTGCCTTGCTCACCCTGCCGTTTCAGCTGTACAAACAGGAGCAGCTGTACAAAAGAGTGAGCAACAAGCAAGCAGAAAGAAGGCAAAAGCAATGCTACCACAGTGAGTGGTAACATTGAAATCAGGCCCTATTAAACTGCTCACCAAACTTTCTAAGTCTTCAGAGCAACACTGGGGGTGCATTAGGGCCCTTGGTTCATTCCATGCAAAATTGGACATCATGGAAAGAAAACAACTTCCCTCAGCAAAGCACAGCAGCATGGGCCAGCTAAATGAATCTACAAATTCACACAAATGCTGCTACAATGCAGTAGAAAATCAATGGTGAAGAACTAAACACCTAACAATACCAGAAACAGAAAACTTCTGCAAGAAATAAATTTTGTAAGATATTTTTCCTTATTTCTCAAGAATCTCTCCCTGTTTCATTTCATCAAACTCAATAAAAGCTAATTTTACGTATCTACATCTTCTCAGTATCTCCGCTGGGCACCACATAGGGATACATCAGGAGCAGCTGTGCCAGGCTGACCAGTGTGCACTGATTGCCAGGCGGCTGCAAACCTCACAGGTATGAGCTGAGCATGCCTGGCCCTCAGCAGCACCAAAACACATGCTCTCTTCTTACTCAGCTGTCATTTCAGACTTTGCAGAAGTGTAATTACTTTTGCAACCACCTTCACTCTCAAATTTAGCTGATATTAGCCACATCAGTAAGGGGTTCAACTTTCTAACGGCACAACTGCACAAGCCTTAGTTTCTTAGGACACTGAGCTAAAAAAAAACAGAAATACATGTTTGAACAGAGCTGTTGAAACATTAGTCACTGTCGCATTTTCCAGCCCATTAGTATCATGATACACTATCAGGAAAACTGCTTTTAGAACTAGAGGGCTTTAGGGGAAGGAAGAACATTAGTCAGTACTGGTTCAGTTCACAGACCTCCTGGCATCTTGCTGGCAGTTTAATATCCAGGCAACCCTGCTAACTCCTTCCTCCTTTTCTTTTTCTCGTACTTTCAAGCAATGTTGTATTGCTCAACACTTTCATTGTCTCTCAAGGAAATGCTCAAAGGTGCTTACACAGCCAGCTGACTCTTCCAACATTTCTATCAGGACATCATTCTGCATCTAAATCAACAGATGCAGTCTTTTATTCTGCTAGTATTATTATTTCTGCTAGTCTTTACAGTTCTCAGACATACACACACTTCATTATAGGGATCACATATTTCTGATATTTTTAAGAAGTGTCAACTACAACTTTAGCGTATAACACAGTTCTTACTCCTCCAGCGATGATCCATTCAATATTTCCTATTTACATAAAAAATAAATGCAAGTTCCTGTTAAAAGAATCCACAATTAATTTTGTGGAGTAGACCTGAACAATTAAACACCCAGCAAAGTGTGTGTTCATGTTTCAGTTAGCTTCTCACAAGACTTCCTACTGTACACGACACCAAATTTGTAAATATGTTACTTCATTCAGTGTCTTCAAATACAAAGAGCACCCTTATGTGAGCTTTATAATGAAAGTCATCTTTCTGACTCACTGCTAGCAAGTTATCAATATCCAGGGGGGGTTTTGTTTCTTTTTTGGTGTGTTGGTGGGGTGTAGTATTTTTTTATAGTAGAGTACATTTCTGCAGTTGCTAGATATAATACATGCAGATTTACCCATATTTTGGTAAAATGCCATGTATGGTCAACATATGGAAATACTTACAAGTATCCAACAACAACAACAACAACAAAGTAGCTTGAAAATACTGAAAAAAAAAAGTTAATGCATATTAGGATAGGACAGTAATCATGTCCCAGTATCATATCCAGCAGCTGGATATGTTAGGACATTTTAGATTTCCATGATTAAATTCACTGAGGTTTTTCCTATAAAACGAGTAGGAAATGTTCAAGTGAAGTACAGAGAAAGTCAGATGATTTCTTTTTCCCATCCATACCAATTTTTTCTGCTTTGATAAAGCAGCTCTACTGCAACAACATAAAAATACACACACTTTGTGGCAAGCCTTTAGTTGTATGAAATATGGAAGCCCAGCATGACACATTTGTTTTTAAATGCATCTCAATTCCCCACACCATCTCCTGAAACACTGAGCGCTGAACTGGAGATGCCCCTCAGCTTTAACACTTCTACTACAACTAAGTGCAACTGTCAGAACCACCAATGCCAATTTTGCAAACTGAACCCTCTGCAAACAATAGGTACACACATTATTTAAAGCACAAGTATCCAAAAAAAAAAAAAAAAAAACCCACAAAAAAACCCCCACCACTTGCCAGCAATTCTACTCAAAAGTTTAATTAGAAACTAGTCTAAAAGCTGCAACAATTGTAACATTGCCACAGGGAAGCAACGCTGCAGAAATGGTCCATCAAAGCAGCATGGAAACAAAAGATGCCGAGAGGGATGGAGCTTGCAGGTCATCAATAACAGAATGAGACTGAAACAGAGTTTATAAAAACCTTGTTAACTACTAAGATTGTATTTTTCCTCCAGGACCAAAAGAAAAAAAAAAAAAAACCTTAGGATTTTTATTTTAAATTAAAATAAACCATATGGTAGTTACTATGTGCAGAATTGCAATGGAAGGATACACAGTAAAATTTTATGTTGTAAGTACAAAAATAATTCTTAAATTGGAGAGTCAGATAGGGCTGTTCCTTTCAGCTATGTATCAATCATTTAAAATTTGTTTTTACATTACTCCACTTTTCTGTATTCTTTTGTGTCTCAGTTTCATTTAAATGTAGGGGGAGTTTGTTTTCATTTAGTTTTAATTTCAAAGAGCTTTGGAGTAAATAACTTCATTTAATGTTTCTGTCTATTTCCTTCTCTCACAATGTACATTTCAGTCACTTTTGTTCACTAAATACAATAGAAGAAGAATGTTTTTCAGAAGGCATTTCACTCAATTCTTCCACTACTTACAGAGGAAAATTGTAAAAATGGTTATTTGAATTTGAAGCAATTTTAATTTTTTAAAAAAATATTTAGGCACCTATATTAGGCACCTATACTCTCTTCCATCCTGATTTTCTTTTACCCCTCTCTTTCCCCCCCTATGAATAGCGATCACATCTTCTACCTGAAATTAAATTATGCTCTGCAAATACTAGCTTTATAAATCATTTGTCCATGAGAACTCTACTCTGTAAATCAGATTTAAAATAATCCCATAATGAAACTAATACTATATGCTTTATTTAACAATTATTGCCCATGCTCTGACACAGCACCAAAACTTACCCCACTTCCAACTTCTTAAATGAGCAACATGAAACTTGGATACAATTTGGCTGATGAGAAATACAATTTAAATCAGGAATTTCACCCAGCTCTATGCAGAGAGCCATAAAATCTGCATCAGACTTCAGCTTCATAGGTGAACATTTGCAGGTGAACAAATGTGAAACACACTGGATGCTAAAACATACCAATCTGAGACACATAGAAAATTTGGGAAAATAGCCTCTAGATGACTGCCCAACACTGCTAAAAAATGCCACACAAAGAAAACCTGCAAAAATCAGCAGTAGATATGCACCAAAAAACACCAAATACTGTCTGGGTGCTAAAACGTGCACAACGCAGTCAAACCATGCAAAAGCATGTACGGCAACAAACACAAAACCCAGACACAACACATGGAAACTGCAAATAGGCATGAAGCATGCACTAGAGGTGTGGCAAAAAAATGCCAAACAAGCTCAACACTAAAAATGCTAAAAATGTAGTGGAGGAGGGGGGAAGGATGTGGTAGCAGGATACAAAAGGGAAAAAAACAGGCAAATCCATGCTGAAGTGTGCTGTATGTTTAAAAAAACACCAAAACATATTCAAAACACATGACAATGGAAAGCAACACTGCAGCCTAAGAAACAAAAGACATTTTTTTAAAACTGCAAGAAGCTCAGCAAAAAAAGAGCACATTGGAAATTCATGGCAAAAGATGCCAAACATACTGGACACCTAAATCACCACTGCAGTAATGCCAAACATACTGAGACAACACTGTAAGAACCAAAATCCACACCAAAAAACACACAGAAATCCCAGACCAGAAACAAGGGCAAATGGCAGATGCATTAAAAAAAATGCCAAACATCCTGGACACTAAACTCCATACAAGGTGCTTAGAGAAACCATAAACACAAAGAATGTTAATTAAAAAACAAAACTAAGAAAAAACACCATATGTAAACACCATAAAAAGAATTTAATAAGCCCAAAACACCTTAGGCTCTGAAAAGCCTGCCTAAGAAACACCTCAGAAACTGAAAACCTCACCAAAAAGGAAAGAAAAAAAGGATCTGGCAGATGCATGCCAAAAAAAAACACCAAACATGTTAAAAGATTAAAAACCTTTAAAATGCCCAATGGTAAATTGCACATGGTAAATTCATGCTAAAAATGCCCAGCAAATATACTGGATACACAGAAAAAATTCCAGTGGGTAACTCACTGAAAAATTATACAGTGTATGTATGAAAAAAAAAAAAAAAAAAAAAAAAAAAAAAAACACACACTAAATAAATCCTGGAGAGAAGTAACATCATAGTCATGCTCTAGGGACCAAAACCACACCTAAAAACAGTCCAAATCCAAAAAAACTTTACCCCCAGAAGCACATTAGAAACCAAAAAGCTCATCCGAAACCAACCAAATGCACATGACAGATGCAAGTAAACAAATGTCAACACTTTAAGAATACTTTAAGAATACAATTATACAATTTTAAAGTTCTTGGGGAAAAGGTTTCAAAAACAGGTGGTAAATGTACACCAAAAGCAACAGTCAGCAACACCTTAGAAATGCCTCAGAAACACTCACAGAGCAGCAGATGCATGCAAAAAACATGCCAAACATGCTGAACACACTAAAAAAATTGTTGGAAAACGCTTAAATATTGTGTGATATACATGTACACCAAAAACATAGCACCAGTTTGTGCTGAAAAGTAAGAACATACACTGAAAAAAGGGGGGTTTTATAAACACAACACTGCTAAAAAAAGTGTGGTAGGTGAAATTCTATACAGTCACACCACTTCACTGGAAGTCCACCTACCGCTCATTCATGAGGACATACACATCAGGATGAAGTTAAGACCTATAAGAGCTAATTCCTTTTTGTCACCTGTTTCTCCTGCAAAGTCACAATCCTCTTGCAGATTGAAATATGTAAAACTGATCTCAAAAGCCTAGCTAGATAAAACTGACAATTGCAATCAAATGTCCATAATATTTTTTTTCTGTAATAACCATTTAATACAGCTCATCAATAAAAATCACACAGCTCATCTATAAAATACTTTATTTGCTGTTCAAGTGCTGTTCACAAAGCCAATATAGACTAATGCTCCTGAAAACAGGGAATGTATGTTGTAAAGATACAGAACATACACATCAATAAATATCTCAGCTACTATGTCTAATGTGGAGGCGAGGACATAAACTCTTATACATTACAAAAATAAATAAAAGCATCAAGTTATGATACCAGCACACCTACAAGCTGAGTAGAAAAAGCACAAGGAAAATTTTTCATGCAGCTACAAAACAAGATGTATTTATAGATATTGAGTTATCAAAGAATTTCAGCAGGTCAGGAAGAAATTATGCTTACCAAACACTATTGCTTTGGCAAAAGGTGGGAAGAGCTCTGTGTGTCTGCATAGGTTTTTATGAATTTGCCAAAGATCTTTGTGCAGTTTCTTAAAGTCACTGTATCTCTTCCAAACGACTATCTGAAGCAGAGAAACCAGAGAAGAGTATTAGTGAGGTTCATTGCTCATATTATATCACATCACAAATCCAGTGGGTTAATCACATCAGACCACCAAATCCAGCAAATTTGTTTAAAAAAAAAATATAGAGTCTGAACTGCCAACAGTAACAAGCATAAAAAAAAGGTCATTATCTGTCCCCAACCCACATTTTGGCTAACAACACTACAGTGCATGGAGAAAAACTGAGTAAAAGTTGAAAGGAGGGCAAAGGCAGAGCTGTTTCAGTCATTCTGAGATCCAGACCTACACAGAGAGCCAGTAAGAGAGGAAAAAATGCTGAATGTTGCACTATCCAACAGCACACTGTGCCTGGTGCAGCTGCAGGTGTGGGGAAGAGACACAACAGCAAAAGAGAAAACCAGGGAAGAGAAATCCCAAAACAAGCAAGGGATTTTTAAGGCAATACATTAAGCACCAAGGACTAGAAAACAGCTTCTAAGTTGTGAATGTAAAGTGTTGATTATATGTAAATGCAAGCCCTCGTCTTAAATGTCTTTTTGTAATAACACCAAAAAAAAAAATGTTCCTTTTGTAATCTAGACAAAAAACTCCATCTTAGGAATATAAAGATGTTATTGCTTCATTACACCAGCTATTCCTGATCCATTCTTTCCAGAATGTAGTCATCTCCCAGTCAGGTATCTACCTTACCCTTCTTCCATCCCATTCTTTCCATTCAAGAAAGGAGGAGAACCCAGTAGGAAAATCAAACTAATGAAAGAAGTAAACTATGAAATTTACACGTGACTGCTACTGGATTTGTTATCAGGATGAAAAGATATTAACAAAGATTTTTTTTATATCCTGACCTCATTTTTGGCCAGACTCACTAAGCCATCACAATAAACCTCAACACTAATGTAAAGTGATTAAAGCAGAACAGAGGGAAAAAAACAAGGAGAGTGCATGCATTCAGTTGATTCCACAGTTGCACCAGTCAAATGTCTCAATTAACTTAATACAACAAACACAACTTTAAATATTCCATGTATTTCTGAATGATTTACCAGGTTGCCTTCTCATATTTGAAAAAGCTGAGTTTTTTTTTTTCAAGCAAACCAGATTTAAAGCTAAGCAAAAGGTTTAGACTTAGAGCATTTTTATGGTATATTTTTTTTTTAATACTGCAATCAGAGGCCTTCTAATTTTCAGCAGATGCAAGTCCTACCTACAGAACGATGTAGATACAAGTTAAGAGGATTGTCAACAGTGGATATGCAAAGCTTTAGTGTGGCAACACTCTACCCACCTTAATTTCAGCTATACTGGAACCATCAGTCCTGATTCAGACCCACTTATTGGCACACATTTTCATGACTTTATTACAGCCGGTATTCAGTGAAGTGTAACACACAAGTGAGGAATCTCAAGAAGGCAAACTAGTCATTTTGCTATCAGAAATAATAATTTTTCAATGTTATACTTTTATCTAATCCAATAGCCAGAGAGTGCATGATTAGCACTTCTTGAGCAGTGTGCATATAGAACACAAAATTGCTTAAGATGGTGAATTCTTTAAACATTAAGTTACTGTATTGTCAGTACTTGGAGACAACATGAAAAGCTGACAGAAAATAAGAGCATGGGATTTCATTCCACTAAAAAAGCATCATTTTTCACTGCTACAAGTGATCACTCAATAGTCAAGAGGAAAAAAATAAATATCCTTAAGTAACTTGCATAGCAAAAGCAGTAAAGGTTATCCTAAACCTTTCAGAAGCTCATGGAAAACATGCCTTTGCTAACTTTGCTGGGCCACATGCATGCAAAGTTCCCACTCTAACATCCTCATTAGAAATTAGATTTGGAGGAAGGACACATTGTACTTTAAAGCCCAACGAAGCACAGCAAGTGTATCATAAAACATATGTTAGACTCGTAACGCAATAAGGTGCTTGTCATGGCGAGAGCCAGTAGATCTCTATTAACACATGCACCTCATCTGTTCCACAATGAATAAGCCTTTCTCCCAAATGAAAAAGAAAAATAACCCACAGGACTACCTTAGACGCAATTGCCTTACACACCACATTCCCACCATCAGTCTCCAGGAGCAAGGACATTAAAGTTAGGTCTGGCCTTTCTGTATCTACCGTCCTCACACAAAACTTCACATTGATCTATTTTATTCTTTCAAGAGGGAAGCCCTTACAAGGTTCTCCTCCTTCCTGCCCCAACAACAACAAGCTGGGATTACACTGAGTTCTAACTGGCTGCAGTGGGACAAGTGCTGTAGTCAAGATTTGTATCCCAAAGGGCAGCCAAAAGATGTGACAGAAAACTGGCAAGTGGAGTTGAGGTCACAGCACACAGCCTTACAAGCAGCTGAAAATATGTAAAGAATGTATTAACATCACAGCAGCGGCATTAAGAGACACCTGGAGGAGGAGGCAGGCACAGCTAAGTGGTCCTACATGGATGTGGGAAGCAGGTTGCATGAGACGCATCCTAAAGCCATGAGGTGGTTTTGTGCACAGAATTTCCCATTCAATTACTCATTGAGCATTCTGAAAAACTGAGGTAAATTTATTTTCAGTGGGAGCAGGTTAAGGGCATATTCTTTTTCTTCCAAAGGCTGCCCACAGTTCTTTTTCTTACTGTAAGAGGCCATGTAACAGAAAAGTTCTCAAGGTATGAGGGTTTCTGACTACAATTCCCCCTTATGTCAACTACCATTTAGGATATTCCTTGTAATAACCAACTGTTTTCAGATAATGCTTATAACAGATTCATCCTGCACCTAACATGCTATCACATGCAGAATAATTAATATGGTAAAATGCAGGGTGGAAAAGGGCAACTATTAACAAGTTCATCTCATATTTATGTCCTCTTATTGTCTAGAGCACGTGAAACTGCATGGGTAACCTATAGCTACAAATCAAAGCAACAGCTAAAAGATAGGTTTTTGCTATTGTGTCAAAACTACTTAACACATATTCATGCAATACTCTAGCTGAAAGACACTTACAATATATTTTTCTGATGAATGGACTCATCAACAGCTCTTATAAAGTGCTTTTTCCTCACAAATGAAGATTAAGGTAATGGCAGAATGTGCTCATGGATAGGTTCAATTCAGGAGTCTCCCTGGAAAAGGTGAACATCAAGCTACAAACTACAGTAATACACTTCTAAACTAGATCCATGATCATCTCTCATTCTGATAGGTTATTTTAATCTCCTAGAGATTTAAAAAAATGCAAAAAGTACAAATGCTCATGCTTGCCTGATTCTCAAGATTTCAAAGAAGGACGCAGTAAAGGGGTGTTAGATGTATTAGCCAATTCTCACCTCTGCCAAGCCACTAATCAGTAACTCTTTGTTTGACCACACAGAGATGCAATGAATTCAGTTATGAGCTCTTCTTTCATCAACTGTGCAGGTTGTCCTCAGCTGTAGTAAGAGACTGCACCAGAAAAGGAACATATGCATGTGTTGCACGATGTTTGAGAAGCCATAAGGTTGTGCTTTTGAGGGAAGATTTTGCAGGTACATAATATAATAATAACCATGTCAAGTCATTAGTCCAGAAAAAAAAAAATCAAGGGGGGGAAAAAAATTCTTAATTAAAAAGAATCCACAATGCACACACACGGTGTATTCTTCTCTCTCAATAAATGACTCCTGTGACAGATTTTTGAGGTATTTAAGAGGCACAAGAATAGTGCAGACCCTTATTCATAGACTCTTCAGAAGAGGCAAAGAACAAGCAATTTTAAAGTTTTGTCAAAGTATATCACGGGAATATACTAAAGGAGCCTCAGAGAGATAGGCATAATATATATTACTTGCAGCCATATATAGCTCCTAGACTCCTCCATTCTCCCTCTTCACTAACAGACAGTAATGGTGTAGGCTTTTCAGTGAAGCATTGGTTAAAGAGGAAAAGAGTACCTACAGCTGAGACCTAAGACTTGAACTGTGGACTGATCTCTAATTTTACCAGCAGGAGTTAAGTAACCATCAATTTGCCAATTCCATCCCCGAGAAAAGAGCTTGTAAAGTTATCAAAGCAGTTTTGTCATCAAAAGGCACTTTAGTCCCTAAGACTTTGTTTCAAGTCACCATTCATCACTGAGGAATGAAATGCATCATGTTACAATAGCTACTGTTTTTAACCATGAAAGCTAAAGACAAATGGAAACATACAAAAATTGTTGGCTCAATTACAAGGACAAAACACACAGAAACTGATAAAATTACATCAAAGATGCTTCAATAGGCATAGTGTGATTCATAAAGACATTTGCACAAGTTTAAACTGTTACCTCCTGGACATCCTCTGGATTTTTTCTTGAAACAATCTGAAAGGCAAAACAAAAATGAAACCATGTAAGTCCTTGGATTTTCAGTTTGGAAGTTAAAGAGTAATATACAATGATTTGTTGCTGAAGAGAAAAGTCTGGGAAAAGGCAAACAGCTGCATGGTCCTGTGTACTCAGGAAGTTTTGATTTAGTTTTAGAGAAGTCGAATATCCAAAGACAACTCAGTGAGGGATTTCAACAGCAGTCGTGGTCACACATAAAGACAGTCGTACATTCTAGGCAGAATGGCACAAAAGGCATCTCTCAAAACAAAGCTACATTGAGTACATCTCCTATCATCTTTCCAGCCTCTTCCTATTAATTCATATTAGGGCCACATTACTCCCAATAAGAAGAGCTCACTAAGGCTACTTGGCTTAATATAAGCTGCAAACAACCTCACTGAGAATGTGAGGATTTGTATTTAGTAAAACAGTATTTCCACTTTACTTACAATCACCAGAGCGCAGACACGTCTGACTATCCTTGCGTATTTGTTGCTCCTTAAAAAACTCTTGGCCTAATTAATTATAAATGACTTTGTCCAGGGGAAAATTGCAGTGAAAATCAGGCTTGGCTGCACACAATAAAGAAGCCTGTATTTTGTCAAGATTTTTTTTTTCCTTTAAATAAATACCAATCACAAAAGCCTTTGTAATCCAAGTTTTGTACTGGTCTTATGAAGAGCAGTAAGAGCATATCCCCACAGACATACAAACCAAACAGACACATCTTTAATTCATAACTGCAATTATCATCTGCAAGTCAGTATATCCTTCATTTTAAGAGCCAAAGCTGTTTAACAAAATAATTAGTCTATTGTTAGCTAAGGCAAAATAGGGCTTTCTTAATGCAACTGGGACTGTCCTCAGCGACACACCCCAGAATAATTGATGCCCTGAAGAGGTGATGCATATAAGGAAGCGCAGGGAGCCCCCAGCACTTGCACCCCAGAGACTCACACACTGTCCCGCCGCTCCGCAAGCGCCACGCAGCTGCTGCTCCGAGATGGAAGCCACCGAATCCACACTTTCCTCTTGCTAAGTGACAAAAGCATACCTCTTACATCTCCCACAAACTTAGCCCTCTTCCTCACTTCCATTTTGCAAGAATCCTTGCCAAAGCCTCCCAGATTTTGTACCATCCGTTTACTACAGCCCAGCCACTCATCTCTCACACATTTTGGAGAAGATGGAAAAGAGAAGCGTTTCCTTCTCTAGCAATCTCCCAAAAGACCTGAAACGTTTTCCCTCACAGCTCCATGTTCTCTTTCTCACCTTGCACACCAAAGTCCTCTTCTTCCAGCGTAGTCTACATTGATAAAACCCTTCTCAACTTTTCCTCACTCTTGAGTAATCTAACATTTGGCAACTTTACCAAATGTTAACCTCAGTGGCTGTTGCTCTTTCATTCACTACCAGGCAGTTTATAAATACAATTGGTGAAATAATCCTAACCTCCTTTTCTAATAGCTGGCTTACTTGATGCAAGGAGTCTGTAGAGCTGGGGGAAGAAAATATCACAGGCATGGCTACACACCACAAAGAACACCAAAGGGCAGACACCAACTGCTTTGCTTTGCAGTTCACCTTTAGTTAAAGCCTTGCAACAGTTTTGGCAGCTAGGTAAGTTACCAGATGGGCAGAAGGAGACCCAGAG
Source organism: Vidua macroura (assembly GCF_024509145.1). Taxonomy (NCBI): domain Eukaryota; kingdom Metazoa; phylum Chordata; class Aves; order Passeriformes; family Viduidae; genus Vidua; species Vidua macroura. The sequence goes on from NC_071573.1 coordinate 25,950,258, forward strand.
AGATGAGTAATTACCCAGCCAGTTAGTAAGAATCTGGAATAAAACCCAGAGTCCCTGTTTCACACTTGTTCTTATGTTACACCGCCTTCTATATCTCCCAGCCATGCCAACTTTAAGTCAGTATGTAATAATTTATGTGTTGTCCTACTTTGTTCTTCATATCCTTTTCTGAAGGTCAATCTCACAAGAGGTCTGCCCCTTCCTCCCAATCTATAGTCAACCTAGAGACTTGGCAAAGATGACCCAACCCCCTAAATTTTCCATTTACTTTTTTTAATCCTTCCCCAAGGATCAATGCAGTCAATTCCTTCTGCCAATCTGTAACACAAGCAACTATAACCTATTTTCAAAAATATCATTAGGATACCCACCAATGAGCTAAGCAATGTGTAATTACTGCACTAGACTCTGAAAACAGAGATCCTACAAGGATCTTCAACGTCGAGAAAAGTACTTCAGATTATCCCATTCTTTATCTGACATGCAGATATCCAACATAACTCATTAGAATTTTAATTATCATTAATAACTGTAATCTTCCAAATTCTCTAAACTTTTATTAGTGCCCTATACTTTCAGGTACTGCTAAAGAACACTCCTCATATCATAACTTGCTAATATATATTTGTTTCTTTGCATTTGGAAACGGGTATTAAAAAGCCAATATTCATTTAACCTTGTTTGCATTTACAATTATGTTACAGTTTACGAGTAAATAAAATATATATTCCCTGCTATACAAACAAAACTTAAAAGAAAAAAGCTGCAATAATGATAGACCCCCTTAGGACTCAGAAGAGACTGCATGGGTAGTTATGCCTTGGGCCAGATGTTTAGGACACACTAAACAAGTGCTTTCTTATCCATGATTATTTATCTACATTACATTGCAACAGAAAGTTCCTTTAATTTAATTTCACAAAGGATTCACTCACATACTGCACTAAGGAACCACAAATCTCCACTAACACATACTGACTACCCTAGGTCCCAGCCAGAATGATATTCAACACAATGGGAAGGTCCACCTCACTTTTTTTCCTGGCGGACCCCCAAAGTTGCTGAGCTGATGCTCAACAAATACAGCTGGAGTGCTGTGATATCAACCATGGAGCCAGATCACCACAGGAACAGGAGGGAGGAATCGGAGGAAAGAAACAGAAAGGGTACTTGATATGTACACTAAATCCTTTTTAAATCATTTCATTCAATTTCCCAAATCCTCATTTCAAGTACTGTACAACAGATTACCAGACAGAGCCCTGTTGAAACAAAAGTTATTTATATTTCAGCACTTGGGAGTCCAAAGCATCCTTTACTGAAAAAAAAAAAGAAATAATTTTTCACTTTGAGAATTTTAGCTATCAAAACACTGTAAAGAATTAATGATGTCTGGTTAGGTCAGTTGAATTTGGACAGCTCACAGACTGGTCAGCTCCTTGCTCTGTGCTAAATCAAGCACACCACCTGATTCTGCACTGCATTGCTTGGAAAGGCACCAGAGCACCCACAGTTTGTGGGACAAGGAGAGAAAATAAATCCCTAACTAGTCAGCCACAACTTGATTTTGAACAATTCTGCAGAAACCAAAACATCACAGAGAAATTTAACTGGCTGTAGCCAATAAGAACAAAGCACCAGAACAAAATAAGCAGCAGAAGTGTTGGCTCATTCCTGTTAGTCCTTATTTCACTGACACAACTTTTTAGTACACACACACACACACTTGGGCCATCAAGAGCAACTGCAGAAAGATGTGATGGTACTGTTTTCCTCTCTGCATCTATTTCAGGAAAGGCTTTTTAAATTACAACACCATAGGAAAAAGCAACTCTTTTTCCTCTTCACAAATACTAAGCTGTATTGGACTAAAAAGAACAGTTTAAACATATTTGTGTTTGGTGAACTTGGAGAGATAGATAAATAGATAGATAGATAGACAGATAGATAGAGAGATAGATAGATAGAGAGATAGATAGATAGATAGATAGAGAGATGACCAAAACCAATTTTTTAAATTTTTCATTTTACAAGTCATACAAACTGATCATAGGCTAACAAGCCCTGACATTACAATCTGTATATATATACATAATGTTGTATTCTTTGAATTAAGAGGAGGGTGCTTATAAGCATACCTTGCTCTCACAGGCAGGATGTCTATAGCTGCAGTAACTACGAGATCACGGGTCATTTAAAGAAACTCTGTCATTCTGTGACACCTTCTGATGCTCTCAATATACCCACCACACCTGTGAGCTAAACTGCCACTCCCCTTGAACCTATCTCCACGTATTGACTTACTCGCCTTTCTTTTTTGGTTTAATAGGAAAGTGGAAGAGAAAAGAAAGCAAGGAATTTCCCTAAGAGAACAGCCGGAGCTTTCATCAAAGCCAGCACCACAGCAGCTCTCCCAACATTTGCAGCAGCTTTCCTGCTTCCCGTGCTAGGCCTGAGTGACCCAGAGCGCTCTGCCCACACGGTCTGGCCCCTCCCGGGCACGCTCAGCCTCCATGGGCGGCTCAGGCAGCTCCGCGCTGCCGGCGTGGGCGAGCGGAGCCCCCGCGCTCCGCTCCCTCCCGGCTCCTCCCGAGCGCGCTGCTGCGCTGCGGGGCTGCCAGGAACGCTGGGCAATCCCACCGCAACCTACCCACGACATCTGGGGCGGAAGAACGGGGGGAAAAGAGAAGGAGCTGTTTGTTGTTAAGCTACTCTCGCATGCCCTGCAACGCACAGCAAGGAAATCGAGAGTTAATTGCAAAGCGCGTTGTAATGAGGCCATTACAACGTTGCGAGGCTACAAGTTTGCAGGAGGCGACCGGGGCTCGGCTCAGGAGGGGCCGCCGTGCTCCACCTACCCTCCCTCCCTCTCTCCCACCCGTGTTCCGCACAGGGGCTTCCACGTCGCGGCCGGGCACGACAGCCGCGGCTGCTGTTCCGCACCCAGCGGCGGCTTTACAGCCCGAATGCGGGGCAGGCCGGGCGCGGGGAGCCGCGGGGGCGAGGGGCTGGGCGGCGGCCGCCGACTCACCCGCGCCGTGACCTTGTAGACGGTGTGGCCGCGGGGGTGGCGGCGCGGCTCCGTCACGGTGTAGAAGCGGGCCAGGTCGGCGCCGCGCTCCCGCGGGCTCAGCATCCTGCTGCTGCCCCCGCCGCGCCGCCCGCCCGGCCGGCACAGGCGGAAGCGGCGCCCGGGAACGCCCCGCCCCGCCCGGGCGGTGCCGGGGGCCCGGCCCGGGGAGCCCCGCCCGGCCGCTGCGGGATGCTCGGGTGCGCGGATGCCCGGCTCGCCGTCTTTCGCCGAGCCTGACAGTCCGCGCCGCAGGGATGAGGCCGAGGTGTCACGGCCCAAACGTGGCAGGCACAGCCCGGCGGCGGCGTGGCCCCGTTCCAGGTGCTCTGCAAGAGCACGGCCGTGGGGGATTTACACTTGGCGGGGACTGACCGCCGAGCCCCTCGCTCACACAGGCGCCCGTGGCCTCTACAAATCCGTAATAAGCCCCTGGTACGACGCTCCCAGCGTCTGCCGTGGGCTATTTTAGGCTATGCTGCCCTAAATCTATAGGCCTGTAACGCAGAAATGACTCACGGATTTTAAAGAGGAACGCTACCAGAAAGGCAAGTTTGATGGTTATCGAGTCACCATGTTTTGTGTGTTGTGTCTCCTCCAGGTTCTCCAGGCTGCACCTGGACTTCTCCCTGCGGATGGGCTCTCGTGCATGCACAGGTCTGCAGAACACTTTGGTGTTAGGAAACCCTCCAGGGTTTGAGGGGCATTGCTTCAGTTCTAAGGAGCGTAACTTTGTGCCGCAGGACCTTGTCCTTTATAAGATTACCTTCAATTTCTTTTCTGTAGTGCTCAGATATGATCTCACACCTCATATTATATTAACTGTTTCGATTTTTTTTTTTAATCACTGTGCTTTCATTCATTTAACTGCAGATGTTAAAAAACAGCTTTTCCTTACCAGGTTATTAATATGTCTGCTCTCATGCAGGTTTTTGACATAAAGTATTTAACAATACTTAACCACGTGTCTTTGTGAAAGAGAAGAGTCTCTTGTACTGAAGTTCATAGTAAGCACGTGCTTCTCCTTTGAGGAACATTTTCTTAAGGAAGAGGGAAGAAAGAGGACATTGGTTGTTAGCAGCTCACTTGTCACTCTCCCTTATCCTCTGAGAGGGGAAGAACATGTCTTTTACATCTTGTGCTGGTACATAGAACTTCACGGAAGTTCTATAAGTTATCAAAAGTTTGCAAATTCAAGTACTTGGGGAGAGAGTCAGTGAGTAACTAAAGAGACAAACAGGATTAGGAAATGCATGGAGCTGAAAACAGCAAGAGGCAGGGAGAGTGTTCATTTGAAGTTTGCCCAGCCCCTGCACATTTCTAGGCATCTGCTGCTAACAACGTTTAGAAAGCAGGCAACTGAGCTCAGTGGACCATTGATCTGAGCCACCGTGGCTGTTCTTATGTGCAGTGTAATCAATCAAAGCATCCCTCAGTGAGTCAGTAGCCTCCATTCACTAGGGAGTTTCAAAAGTGCAAATGACTCATAAAATAATTTGGCTTCTACTTACAAAGCAGAACTTGAAAATACTTAATTCTGCAGAATATCTTTTCACATGGTATAGCCAACACAAAGTAGTAATTAGATGGGAATAAAAACCCCACAATTAAGTGTTACTGGCGTATTAAGACTTTTCTAGGTCAAGGCAAGAAAATCTAGCAGTACTGAGATGAGAAACAATTTGCATCATATTAATAGGTTACTATTTTTCTTCTGTTTTGTCTAATACACAACTTCCATGCTTTTCAGCACATCTTCATTTTCATTAAAACCCAAAGCTTCCATGATTTATTTTTTTCCAGCATCACTACTGAGATTACTACTATGTAAAAACCTTTGAAGTGACAGATCAATTTGGATGTCCCTGTGCAGGACAAAATACAGAAAATAACTGCATGTTATGTATAGATTCTGCTCCTAAAAATAACAGCAGTTGTTGTTGCTATAGCTATGGCTTACTGCCTTCTGTCCTAGAAATACATCTAAAAGATAAGAATACAAAAATTCAGAAAAGAACAAACCACCAAAACAAGATGGTCTTGAAAATGCAGTTGGGAGATCCTTTACTACACATGTGTTATGGGATTAGTAGTTTCATTCTCATATGGTGGAGAAACTAACAGAAAATGGATGGGTATTTTTACCTTTCAGCAGTAAGTTGTGTCCAAGAAATGGAAAACCCAAAGTGGATCTGACACGTTGCCTAACTAGTGTGCTCATCACTGCATTATTTCAATACCAGTCTTCCCTACCATTCCTGGGAAAAATTCAAATGTTATTTAAAGTCACTTTTATGACAGATATAAAAGGAATGCAGAGAAACAGCATTTTACTTGATTACAGTTCCTGCACAGCATCTGCACTATTCAGCACTATATTTTTTCATATGCATTGTGCTACGTTTCCTTACAGTAAACAGGGCCAGCATTTCCTCTGTCCTCAGCAGACCTCAAGAAAGGGTTCTAAGTACTTATTCAAGCAACATTGACAGAGGCAGAGGATTGTTGCTGCAGTTGGTAAGCAGCGGTGGGTCTGTCAGCAAGGGCTGCAGGGCAGGCAGGTCTCCCACCCATCTCTCAGGCTGGCTCTCCTCAGCAGAGCACTTTCAGCTGCATCTTAAAACCTTACAATGTTGAAATACTTGCTTGGGTGAGCAGGGTTTGTTTTTTTTCTGTAAACACTAAGCATGGTGCTACTGCCCTTGAAATATACTATGGCATCTTGAAATATACAGCAGCTCTTTCTCGGCCCCTTTGACCTTGCAGGAACACACAGTGATCCCAGGGAGAAGACCACTTGTGGAAACTATCACAAAATACGCTGAGTTCGAAGGGATCCACAAGCATCATCAAAGTCCAACCCCTGGCCTTGCACAGGACATCCTCGATGGTCACACCATGTGCCTGAGAGCGTTGTCCAAATGCCTCTTGAACTCTGCCAGACTTGGTGCTGTGACCACTTTCCTGGGAAGCCTTTTCCAGTGCGCGACCACCCTCTGGGTGAATAAACTCCTGCACGAACACAGTGTTACCTCCATTTAAACGCTTCAAAAGCCCCAATCGGGCTGCCTACATGCGGGTTTTGCTGCGCTCCGGAGCGGGCGCTGCCCCGGCGGGGAGCGCGGGCTGGGGGCATCACCCGCCCGGGGCCGCGATGGCGGCCTGGCCTCGGCTGCCCGGACTAAACATGGCCGCGGGCCCGGCCCTGGACTACAAGTCCCAGGAGCGAGCGGGAGGGCGCGGCGCGGCTGTAGCCCGTGCGGAGGATGAGGCGGCGGCGGGGCGGCCAGAGCGCGGCGGCCGGAGCTGGCGCTGCCCTGGGCTGACCCCTTCGGGGGGCGCCGGGGCTGCGCGGGGCCGGTGGCGGGGCCCGGGCCCGCCGGGAGGTAACCGGGGCTGGGGGCGCTGGTGGTGCTGGTGGTAAATGCCCGCCATTAGGCCGAGCAGGGCCGCGGTAAACAGAGGACAGCGCGGCATGGGGCGTTCTGCTGCCGGGGATGGGGGCTTGTGGGACCGGGGGTTTAGGAGGGAGCAGTTTCTCAGTGCTTTTCTGTAAAGCATGTGGTTCCGGGTTTTTTTTTGTAAAGGAGTGATGCCTCTTTTTGTTCCGTTGTAATGCTGTGGTGTCCGGGGGGGTGTTTTGTTTTTGTGTCTGCCGCACTACATCTGGTGCGCTGTGGCGGCAAAGGGTTATTTCAGGACAAGCGAGCGGGTTTTGCTGAAAGCTGTATTAGCGATTAGAGGGTGTCCAAAGGAGGGCAATGAAGATGGTGAAGGGAATATGTTTGAGGAGCGGCCGAGGTCATTTTCAGCCTGGAGGAGACTGAGGGAGACCTCATGGCAGTCAACAACTTCCTTATGAAGGGAAGAAGAAGGGCAGACATTGATCTCTTCTCTGTGGAGCCCAATGACAGGACCCGAGGGAATGCCCTGAAACTGTGTCAGGGCAGGTTTAGGCTGGATATTAAGAAAAACGTTCCTCACCCAGAGTGCGGCTGGGCGCTGGGACAGCTTCCCCAGGGAACAGCACCAAGCAGCCTGACAGTTCAGGGAGCCTTTGCACAATGCTCTCAGGGTGTCCTGTGCAGGACCAGGAGTTAGACTCAGTGATCCTTGTGGGTCCCTTCCCACTCAGCATGTTCTGTGATTCAGTGATTCTGTATTTCGGCTTATTTGCTCGGCTGAGTGGCAGCTGGGAGGTTCTCACTTCAGCGCAACTGCAAGCATACCAAGCTTTGATATCTTTTGCTTATAAGCTCAAAATATACCTTATTTAAACAATGAGGAAGCTGAGATACTATTGTCACTCAGCCTTCCTTCCTGTGATTTTGTTGAGAGACAGATTTCTTTCTTCTAAAGAAAAAAAATCCACCTTTTTTCATGGCTTTAGTTGCTGAGCTGTGGTTTGCTCTCCTGGAAAAGAAGTAAGAATACAGATTTAGTCTTAAGCTGGTGCTAGTGATGCCTTGAGACTTAGTACCTTTATTTCCCTGTTGTGTTGGCACTGGGATCAATGCCAAATCAATGGCTTTCCAAACAAAGTTCTGACAGCTTGCAGGAAAGTGGTTCTCATTCCTTACAAGTAGCCTAATGATAAAGTTAATGCTGCATGCAAAAATGACCTTTTGTAAAGGTAATTCCTCTGAGCACTTGAAAGATCTGACACTTGAATTCAACAAAGCAGAAAATAAATTTTAAATCGTTACTGAGACAGACAGGGTTTGGACACTAAATGGCACTTGTAAATCTGAGGGGGGGAAAGGATGCAAGATCACTTTGTAAAGTCCCATTTTGCATATCATTTAGATAAATGTTTAAATGCCTTGTATATAAGTGTTTGAATATCTTGTATGCATTAACTTGTAGAGAGAGAGTATCTTCTGTAAGTCTTGACCAGGATGACTTTGCCTCCACAGCTTTCTACAGGCAGATGTAGTTGTGTGCTAGTAAAGAAACTTGTGCTCTTTTGGTAGACACTCCATGCTGCCCCGCCATGTGCAGAGGCTGGGCAGAGACTGGTTCACCCACTGGAATGGCTCCCAGATACTCGCCTTGAACAGCCCAGTTTCCAGCTGTATGAGATGGGCCGGACATTATCCTCCCTGGGCCTCATTTCCACTCCCCATTTCAGCTGATTTTTCAGCAAACTGGAGAGTCCCTCCATTTTTTGGACCTTGGAGACAATTTCAGAACTCTAATTGGCATCTTGATAACTACACACAAAGTTGTTGCTTTCATCTACCCAACCCCAGTATGAAATCTGAGGGAGAAGAACCATTGACAAAGAAGAGAAGACTCAGTGCCCAGGATGATACGTCAACTCCTGAACAACAAACAGACTTGTCTAATCAGAAGGAAGTATCTTGTCTTTCTGTAGCACAGAATGAAGAAAAACATGGCAGCAAGAAAGGTAAAAGATGCTCTTTGCTCATTTGCCGTGCTTATTTGTAATGCTAAATACACCAAATGAGTTAGAGATATGAGCAGTAGTGCCTGCTCCTTTTGAGTTACTGTTTTTCTTGGCACCCCTCTCAGGAAAACATGTCTTTAAAGTGATCCAGTTTTGTAATGCTGTTTAGTCTGTAAACTTGTATTTTGTGCTGTCAAACAGTCTACCAGAACTAGGTTCGCTGCACTTGGCAGTGGAACACAGTCAGTTGTGTGAGGGATTGCCCAACCTGGGGAGTCCTGAGCTTGGTTCACACAACACTCTCATGTCTCTGTCACCAGGTCATGTCTGTTAACTTGGAAGTTCTGAAAAGCTAAAAGATTTGGCTGACTTGCTTTAGGGCTGAGCTGGACTGGCAGTTGTATAGCTTCATTCCTTGTGCTCTACCTGAACTCATAAACTCTACTGGACCTGAACTGGTTTCTTTCCAGACCATTTGAGTTATCTGTGACCTAGAAAACTGAAAATGAATGCACTGAGTTTTAATGGTGCATACTTGCAGTGTGATTGTGTGATTTTGTTCTCACACCTGTATTCTGCCACTGGCATGTTAGCAAGTTTTGTGTCAGATCTCGTCTGACAGAGCAAGCAGCACATGTGCTTTTCCAGATAAGTACAGGAAGAAGTGCAGAGTTGTCTACTGGGCTTAGTAACAAACTTCCATGAAACTTCAAAGTGTTTGTGTTAGCTTGTTACAGATACAATCTTGTACATAGCATCCAGATATTTTACTGAATCTTGTGTATATTTACAGTTTTGTCTAGTGTGAGACAAATAGAGGGACACAGTCAAAATTGTTGCCCTCTTGCATAAATCTCTTCCTTAGCAAAACAAACTGGAAATTGTATTATGACTAAAAGGGGCAATAGATGTTATCAGCATCTCAAAGGGATATTTGGACACAAATACCCATAAGGCTTAGAAACCTCATATTCATCTACAGGAGCCGGAGGGGACTTTACTTCGTGCTAATTAAAGATATTTGCTGAGGAGCACTGTGGCTTCTCTCCTGCCGCAGAAACAGAACTTAAAGCCTTGCTGTATTCATTGCCAACACTGTAAAGTCCTGAATAATCTAAGCACAGCAATGAAAATTCCTACTCAAATAAGACCGGTGGTGACAGCTATAGCTGCAGTCTGCCACTGGTTGTTAGCACAGATAACTGGACCTCAGCTTGCTCTCAGATGAGGTCAGATATAAAGAGTGAAAAGCATCTCTGAGTTTTTAAGTGGAGAAATACATTTCTTAAAAAGTAATTGAATGCTTAATGATGGGTAATATGTTATTATAAATTTGCCTATTTACTAATAATAAGTAGGCAATGTCTACTTACTGAAAATGTCTGTCTGAAAAAGGAGGAATTGGGGCCTTCTTCATAATCTTAGGGAGCATTTATAGTACTAATAGTAGTGCTAATGATAGTACTATTTACTAATAGTAAGTATAAAATTAAAAATGGCAGAAAGGTGAAGGAAGCTTTTTCAGAAGTTCTTGGTAATTCTGAGACTTAATAACTTCTTGATTTCTCAACTCAGTGAGGACAATTTGGTTTATTATTTGTTTTGAGACTCCTGTAGTAGACCCTGTTGCAGCTTATGGCTGAGTTTTACAGACTGTACATGCAGTAGAGGTGATTGATATATTCCTAACCCTTTGTTAGTCATGGATAGAGAGATCAACAAGGTGCCCATATGCTGCCCTAAGGAGTGCATCCCAGACTGGCATACACCATCTCTGCTGAGGAGGCAGTGGCACAAGGCAGTGTAAGACTCCCAACAGACTGGATTTGGCTCACCAGTTTGGCAGCCCTTCTACAGGAGCCAGGGCTGTAGTCTGATTGCAACATTCTCCTTAAAACATGCCAGCTCCCCAATATCAAAGCTGTTGAAATCCAGGGCATATAGTGGTTTTGTGCTGTTTGTCTTGAGGTTGGGGTGTTTTTTTTGTTTTTGTTTTTTTTTGTTTGTTTGTTTGGTTTTTTGTTTTTTTTTTAACTGATGCTTATATAAAATTGATCTTAAACAGAGGGTCTGAATCACTGCTAATTGAATAAACTCTTAGAATTATTTAAGAGATTTGAAAGACAAATAGTTCTCAGTAGAATGATTTCCAAGAGCAGTAAGAAGTCATATGATCTATAACATAATTTTTTTCTGTTTCACGTGCTTTTAACAGGAACCATCAAAAGACACTGGGAATACTTCTGTCAGCAGAGTAAAACAATGAAAATTGCTAAAAATAAAGGATCTGACCAAAGCAGTACAGGAAGTGAGGCAACATTTGATTTTACAGTCATGTCCTACAATATTCTCTCACAGAATTTGTTGGAAGACAACTCTCACCTGTACAAACACTGCAGGCAGCGATTGCTATTCTGGACATACAGATTTCCCAACATCCTACAAGAAATCAAAGAGCTGGATGCAGATGTGAGTAGAAAATGAGTATGTGGATGTTTCTTAACAACTGATAAACTGAAGTAGCAATTCCTGCTACTCTATACTGGGGTCTGAAAAAACACCTCTGTGGTTTCGTTTGGTTATAGAGCTTATTGTAAGTCTTAACCAGGAAGTCAAGTCAGTAAAATTTTGCTTCAGTCGTTGTTCAGACCAACAAAAGTTCAGTGATAGAATCTATCCTGTTTGTGTCAGAAAACAGTACTGAAAAAAAGTAGTTGTATTAGGGAAGCCACAGAAAAAAAGGCCTTGTACCATTTGAAAAATGCAGTTATGTTAGTACATAGCCAGGAATCTGGAAATTGAAGTCCCCTTCAAGCTCTTCCTTTCTTCTTAATAAATCTATACATCCTGTATGCATGTATCTTTACAATGAGATACCTCTTTCTGAGAACAGCTGCTCTCAGACCCTGGTAGATGCAGGTGTCCTTTCCACAGAGAAACTTCATTCTAAAGGACATAGATATTTTAACTATTTCATTGGTTGGAACTGTAACTTTTAGTGAACCAGAGATTACAGAATGTTGCTTGAGATTTGTGTCTCCCTTGAGACCTTGCATGAGCTAATGTCAGCTGGGCAAGTGGAATGTATTGCTGCAGTTCAGCAAGCAGGGGTAACTTGTTCCCCTTTAGGAGCTCAGACCTTTATCCCAGTGGTGGTTGTAGATCTGTGTTACTGCAGTGTGCTGGGGGAAGGCTTAGAGATGCTCACAGCTAGAGTTGGACTCAGTGATCCTTGTGGGTTCATTCCAACTCAAATTACTCTGTGATTCTGTGAACTCTCTCAAATGAATATTTTGAGTTTGATCTTTGGTTCGGGTTCTTAGCGTATGGAAGCCTGTTTTCCACCCTGTAGTATGCTCTTTGCCTCTTCATCCCTTCTCCCAGAGCCTTCTTCTGAGCTGCTGAGAATGTAGGAGCAAGTTACTATTTTGATTAAATTGAATCTCACCTCTGAAAATGTCTGTCTGAAAAAGGAGGAATTGGGGCCTTCTTCATAATCTTAGGGAGCATTTTCTATAGAAGAGTGAATTCTTTTGTGGGATTAAGGAATCAAAAAGCTTCTGAGTTTGCTTTTTTTAATACCCATACAGACTGGCCGACAGAGATATGCTGTAGTAACATTTTGATGTACTTACTAATATGTTTTAATTAATTAATGTTTTAACTTACTAATATGTTTTAATTGTAAACCTTTGCCTTAGGTGCTCTGCTTACAGGAAGTCCAAGAAGACCACTATAGAACAGAGATCAAGTCAAGTTTGGAATCCCTGGGTATGATGAAACTCTTAGGACCAATACATTGTCTTCTCTACTTTGGGAACTCAGCACTAGTTTCCTCAAAAAAAAACTCTCATTGTAGAATCAACTCTTTCGCTATCACATGCAACAATATTGTGTATCCTCTTTCATAAATTCATCAAGTGCTCTCTTGAAATTACCTTAATCTTTTTTACCAGTATTCCTGTTGGGTAGCTCTTTAAGGGCATGTTTTTTCTGTCTTGAAGCCTTCCAAATATCAGCACTAAGTGTTATCCATGGTCAGTATATGTTCATTAGGTTTTTATACAAGTGCTGTCATTCAGAATAGACTGTCTTGTCACTATCCCTCCTCTGATTTTATGGAAGGAATGTGTTGCTAAGAGTTGATTCCATGGTGGTTTAAACTGATCTAAATCTTTTGTGCCCTGCACCACCTTCCAGTTCCAGGGCCCCACTTCCATCCTGGCACTGGGTTTTGTGTGATGCCAGGAGGACATGGTAAAGGAGCAGCACTGGACTGATACTTTTTTCTTTTTTGGTTAATTGAAGTAGTCTAGCTCCCAGAATTGAGTGTTTGCAAAGAAGAGAATAGTGGCAGTACTGATTGAAATCCACTTGAACCGTGAAACAGCACTGTGAAGCCAGGCTTGTGGGGGCAAGTGACCTTGTAGCTACTGTACAGGAGGATCTAGAGCTTGCTTTAGCTCTTCTTTTCCCCATCCCTAGCTCCCACATGTGTGTCCTGTCCCTTGTCCTGGGCTAGTTCTGGCACTCACTAGTGAAATCCACCAGTCCAGCAGAATACTATCCACACTAATTTTATTTTTCTGGGTTAGTTTTCTGTTGGATTACTGAGTTAGCAGTATGTGCCACAACAAGTGGAGAGGGGAATGGGAATCCCCTGTTCCAGCACTGGTATGAGCTCTGATCAACTCACCCTACTTCACTAAGGCTGTACTTCATGAATTCATATGGTCTGGGCAGGGCAGAGAACATTTAAAAATGGCAAAAACTATATACTATTTTAAGATCTTTTTTTTTTTTTTTTCCTTACATAGATAAGGTCTTGTTTAAATCTTGTTTAAATCACCTCTACATAAAATGAAGAAATTGGCAAATCACTATTTCTAGATAGACTTGTTTGAACTCCAGTGCTGTCATTTGATAAGTGTCTCTGTTTCCTTGGTGAAAGCTTGCCACTTGCTGCTCACTGAATAATTGCATAATTATGTAAATACGTTTGAGACCTTTGTTCCATGAATAATTTTAGACATTGACTAATGACTTAGCATGATTAAGGCTTTTGATTGGTAATGCTTCACTGGTATTACCCCTAAGCCATTCTTGTAGCATCCAGAAAAAACTTCAATGCACAAGGCCTCTTTTATGTGCCTTGGGGGGGGTTCTTTGTTGTTTTCGTTTGGGTCTTTTTCCACATGAGGAGATAAGAACATGACTGGTATCTTAGAGTATGTAGATGTTTACACATTGCATAAGGTATTGGGCCACGTTTCCTGTCCTGCCTTGCCTCAGCTCAGATTAGGGCAGAAAGAAAAGTGAACACATGTTTATGTGAAATTCACACAGACTTTGGTACTTGAGACTGGGGGTTGACTGTGATGTGAGTAAATCAGCATGAGATCTTTCTGATTTTGTTTGTTTGTTTTAAAATCTCTGTTTATACTAGAGTATTTTATGTTCTTAATTGCTTTTCTTGCAGGGTATCACTGTGAGTATAAAATGAGAACAGGCAGAAAACCTGATGGCTGTGCCATTTGCTTCAAAACTTCCAAATTTAGCCTGATTTCTTCAAACCCAGTGGAATTTTTTCGCCGTGATATCCCACTCTTGGACAGGGACAACGTTGGACTGGTGTTGCTGCTGCAGCCCAGATTTCACTGTAAAGCCAATGCTGCCATCTGTATTGCCAATACACACCTGCTGTACAACCCAAGGAGAGGGGACATCAAACTGACCCAGCTTGCAATGCTCCTGGCAGAGATTGCCAGTGTGGCCTCTCAGAAGGATGGTTCTTTCTGCCCAATTATCATCTGTGGGGACTTCAATTCTGTTCCTGGCTCTCCATTGTACAGATTCATAAAGGAAGGAAAGTTAAATTATGAAGGACTTGCTATAGGGAAGGTAGGCTGTGCTTCTCACTTCTCACCAAAAAAATGGTTAATGCTAATTAGAGAGAAGTATTTGAGTGATGGTGTGATTGTTTCCATTGAAGTGCCTCTCTTGGTGCCCTGTCAACAGCCTGCAAAGCAAAAGTTACTGAATTTAAATAAGCTTGGCTATATTAGCTGTGCCTTAGGGGATATTGTGTCCTCTCCCAGCATTCTGAAAGGAAAAACTCACCAACAATCATTCCTGAAATTTAGTTAATCCACAAAATGATTGTATTCCCTGTGTTTGGATTATTTTATCACTGTGTTTAAGTCTCCCAGTCTTTAAGTAGGATAAAATAACCACTTAATCAAAAACCTACTGTGTGCTCTGTGGGAAGATGACTTACTGTAGATAAACTTGGTGGCTACAGTAATTGTAAAAGCAAAGCTGCAATTAGATGCTGAATCTCAACTCTTTAATGTTAAAAGATGTCTTGTTGTGAGCTCTTGCATGCAGCTGTTGGATGTGTCACATGCTATGTAATAGGAATGACTGAACTACATAAAATGAGGAAACATGACCAAAAAAATAGCCCTGCTGGGTGTTCTTTGTTAGTGGGGACTTGATTCAAGCCCCATTTGAGTTGACTTGCTCCCAGAAGGATCAGCATCCTGCAGCTGAAGTGTGTGCTGGGTAGCTCTGTATGCTGAACCAGTGCTGTCACATTGCTAAATGTGTCTTTGGAAGTGTCTCAGTGTCACAGGAACCATCTGGAAAAATTGAGCACCTGCAAAGAACTTGCTATGGATAAACAGAGTAGATGTACATAAAGGGTGTTTTACAAGGATTTGACTCATTATAAAAGAGTTATTCCAAGGAGATGGGCCTTTTTCTTTAAACTTCACAAAAATGTTCACTTATTTCAGGTTTGTTTGGTGGGTTTTTTTGGTTTTTAAAATCAGATTTCTGTCTGAAAAAAGCTTGTTGTCTTTGTCAGGTCTCTGGACAAGAACAGTTTCCACGGGGACAAAGAATCTTATCTATTCCAATTTGGCCAAAAAAATTAGGTATTTCACAAAACTGTGTATATGAAATAAAACAGCAACAAAAGGAAGAAAATACAGGTCAGTTTTTGAATTAATGAATTTTTGTGAGCCTTTGAAAGTGGCATTCAGCTAGTACTGAAAACCAGACATTCTGTTTTAGTGGGGGGAAAAACAGTGAGTCTTGAGCCTGCAAAACTTCCTTATTGAACTCATTAGAGTGTAAAGTTTATTCACATAAATTTTGCAAGTTTGAATCTGTATAAGATAATAGTTAGAAATTTCCCTTCGGAAATTGATGTGTAATATTTAAACTCCTGTGTTTGCATCCTGAAAGTCAGCTGTGCTGTGACTGGGAGAGAGAGGTGAAGGAATGCAGCACATGGACATAGTGTGGACCTGCATTCTGCCTCAGTGTTTATGAATTACAGTGTTGGCACTTCATGGGACAGTTGGGAAAAACAAGTGATTCCTGGCTGAGTATGGCTACATCTTTCATCCACTATTTTTTCCTTTGACAGAAAAAACAATTTTAAAGTCTTTAGAGGGGATGTTACTAATGGAACAGAAGAATTTAATCCAGCTTGGTGAATTGTATCTTGCCTGCTGCAAAAAAATAAGTTTACTTAAAGATACTTTTTTTTTTATGTAGCTTTTCTGTAGCTCTTCAGCATTGGTCTCACTTATACCCTATTTTAAATATAAATTGAATTTATTTTTATTTTGCAGGAGAGAAATTGGAAGCAGCAAAACCAGACAACACTCAGGAGATTGTAGTAGCATCTGAAAAGTATGTATTGGGGGAAAAATATGGAAGCCTCTGGCTGTTTATTGGGGGTTGGTTTTGATTTTAGACCAAATTTATATCTGATTCCAGCTGTGGACACCTGATGATCACCCAGCCTCATCTCCCCTTTTGGCAAAACCATCATTGTTCATTTAAACATGAAAAGGCTGATGAGACAGCAAAATACTACAACTGGCAATGATGGAATGTGTGTTCTTCAGGAACTTGCAGATATTTTTTCAGAATGCAGGGCTGAGGTGTCAGTGCTGTTTAGAGGGTACTTTCTGATTGCTTATTAAAAGAATACTTCTGCATTTTTTATCACTTCTTGACATAAACAGAACATCATCCTCTGTAGGGACATTGCAAGACACATGTGAACTTCAGTCCGGTTGCAGAAGCCATGTTTTTAAACCAGGGAGAGGAAAATATAAGCCAGTGTTGTCCAGCTGCTGAAGTATTGGCACTTCACTCTCTTTTTATTGTTTTTGATAGATTGGTTTATGGATGTATAAAATCCTATAATACAGTGTGAAACTGGGAGGAAGGAGGGAAAGGAACTGAAAAGGTCATAAAATCTTCCTTGTCATGAGTTCTGTGTGAGTATGTAAGTTCTTTGAGTCTGAGAAATGTGGAGTATTATGGATTTGGTAATATAACTTTCATTCAGAAGGACGAAGCCATGGCTAGAATGCAGAGGAGGAAAATGAAACTGCTTTTTGAAAGCAAGAATATATTTGCATTTACCAAACTGGTAAAGGCATATAAAGGCATAGAAGAAGGAAATTGCCCTAAATGTATGTATGGGATGGTAGGCTCCAAATCAGCTATTTCTTATCAGAAATGAGATCTTGGTATCACTGCAGATATTCATATTAGAACCCTTGGTGATTTTTGGTGATGAAAAAGATGTCATTTCTGAGAGAAGTAGATAACAAACAGGAGACCCTATTCTAAGGTTTAAATCCATAGCATGCTGAATGCAACACTTTTCCCCCTCATCTTAAAAGGGATGTCATGTAACAAAAGCAGAAATTACTACTTGTCTGTGTTGTACCAACTGGCATGTTTGTCTCTGCTCTGAATCAGGTATGGTAACATGCTGATTTTTTTTTTTTTTTTATTGCTTGGGTTTCAACCAGAACACATTGCAGCCTAGATTTAAAATGCAGGATGAGGCAGGTACAGCAGGTACAGCTGAGGGTTGGATGATTTGTAGAGATGATGGAAGCAAATGTCTGAGAGACAGGAGTTCTTTTGCTGAAAGGTGCAGTTTTGCAGTTTGCTTTCAAGATTGAAAAGACAGGTGAGACAAGTTGGGCTGAACTGAAGAGGAGTAGACAAATGATAGGGATACAGAAAATGGGAGCCTGAGTGGAAGACATAAGCATAGCCTGACTTGGAAGCTTGATACCTCTAGCTTGGGGGAGGAAAAAACCTCTAAAAATCTGAATTTCTCTTTATGCTGAAGGGTCTGGTCAGATGAGTTTGTGTTTTGTTGCTTTCATATGAGCTGCTTTCGTGGACATTTCTGCCTGCGTGTCAGGGAGAGATTGCTGAGTGAGGACATGTGAATGCGTACAGAATGTATATGGAGTTGAAAGCTATCTATTGAGTGAAGTGTCAGCTAAGCCAGTTCTGATCAGCAATTTTACTTGAAAATGCTGCCTGCATTTTGCCTTCAGTGTTTTAGGCCTCTCACACAAAAGGCTACAGGATGGTTTGCAGGAGAAACACTAGTTTGCATATCCAGATAATTAATTTTGTTTGTAACCAGAAACTATTTGGTATTTCTTGATTGCTTATTCCTTCTTGGTAATAGAAGAAAATAAAATTCTTTTCTTTGATGTCTCTAGGTTGTCTTCGAAATTGCGGCACCATTTTAAATTGTCTTCAGTCTATTCTCATTACTTCCCTGAAACTGGGATACCAGAAGTGACAACTTGTCATTCCCGAAGTGCTGTCACCGTGGATTATATTTTCTATTCTGCAGCAAATGATGGTATTGCTGACCAGCCAGGTAAAGAAACCACCTTTTAATTTTCATAAATGCTAAACAAGAATATTTGTTTGCTATTGTAAGAGAAGTGATGATTTCATCCATGTGAAGTTCCTCAGAGGTTCATGGTAGTGCTTTGAATGTCAGCTGTTACCGGAGAAACATGGCTGCCCTTGTCAGCCCACCACAGCTGGACTTGCAGTGCCACACAGGGCCACCCTTTTCATCTGAGGTTCCTGTCTCAGCATGGATACAAGCTGGAGGTACAGGAAAGCAGCAGTGGAAGTAGCACCTGAGAAGTACTGCTGTCAGTAATGCAGGCCACACCTACAGCAAGGCAGTATTCCCAATCATCTGATGAACACAATGAACAGCAATTTGTGATGTGCATTAAAACTGATAACTGAACCGTTTCCTGGCAATTTACTTCTCAGCTTGTCTTGCAGTAATTTCTGCCAGGTGACAGACTCTTGGCCTTTACTCTGAGCACGGTCACTGGCACAGGCCCAGCTGTCACTCTCCGGTTTGCAGTTGCAGCTAAAAGTCACCAGATGGTGCAAGAAAGTCGCGGTACCTCTGTGGGTACCTCTGTGACGGGTATCGGTGTTTCTCCATGCTTTACTGCTCTGGGACTTGTTCCGTGGGTGCTTCTGAGCAGTTTGCTTTCCATGCCCTCATGAGTTCTGTGTTTCATGCCATCAAGAAACATCTGTACAGTGCTAGCACATAAATGTCTCTGCAGAACTTGAGCAAAGAAACCTGGATTCCATTCCTGCTCCCACTGTACAATGCCACTGATTTTTATAAATTAACATTGTTAATTGGTGGAATGAAAACACCACTTTCATCTCTTGTAACTTGAGACTAGATTGTTAAAATTCATTGAGTCAATTCACAAAAGTCTCATTTGTCATAACCTGCACAGTAAATGCTTCCTTAATGTAAAATGGCAAATACAAAAGCTTTGACTGAAAAACCACAATATGGGAAGTATTTAAATGACTTCTGAATGCCATGTGATATGAGTGCTGTGTGATTGCAGAGTGTGCCCCTGCACAAAATTCAATCCTAATTCACATTTTTGCACCATCATTGCTCCAGCAGAGATACAGCACTTTTTTCTTTTTGCACTTGTTTTTCAAACTTGTTTTTTTTTGCACATCAGAGTACAGAATGGAACCAAACTTGAATTTTCCAACTACTTTAAACTAGTATAGTTTTTATTCATGAGCTCTTAGAAATTAAGCTGTCGTTTGGATTTTCAGTTTTCTAATGACATGGGCCTCTGTATTTAAAATTGCCAAAGTCTGTACAAGTGAATTTTAAATGTGCTCTAGGCTCAGTGATTCGTTTTTTTCCATTTAAAGTGTTTTATTTTAAAATATTCATGCTTTATTCTGTCATGTTTAGCCAAATATTTGGTTTGGTATTCAGGATTTCCTATAACCAGGGTTCAGTATCTACCTGAGTCCTGCAGGGCACAGTTTTGCTGAGTGTTCTGAGTGACATTAACCACTGCATGCAGACCAAGCTCTCTGTGGCAACAAACTGCTCCCTTGTAGATGTGCAGGTGCTGTCCCAAATGATAAATTTGTCTCAAGACCTGGTGGACATGTGCTCTAGAGCTGCTAAGAGATCTTTGCAGTAAAAAAGCTTTTCTTTAGAGCAGCAAACAGCTGCTGGGTTGTTGAAGGGCTGGAAAGCTGGCAGATGGTAAAGGATGAAGCTGTTGAACTGTCTGAGGAGTTCAGCAGTTGCTGGAAAGTCCTTTAAAGTATCTCTTGGGAAGCCACTACCAGGGTCAGCCAGGAAGTTCTGAATTTTCTGAGAACTTTCACACAGAAAGGATTTCTGTCAAAAGTTATAGCTGCAGTTTGTGCTGGTCCTGAAAGCACTAAACTTGCCCAGTATCATCTCTGCACTTTGAAAGCAATAGGTAGGGTTGCTGAGTAGTTATTTAACTTGAATACATAGCTCAGGAAATCTAAATTGTACACATCATGGAAGGATTTCAGTGGCATTTCTCCACCTGAACTGAAAAAGCTGATTGCTCTTTGATGATGGGCAAATCATGACTGACAAATGTAGTGGCCTTTAGTGGCAGGGTTACAGTAATTGTGGAAAAGGGAAGAACAACAGAACAACTACCTGGGCTTGTGCAAGGCATTTGACATGGTCCTGCCCAACAGCTGGAGAGATGGATTTAGTGGCTGCACCACTCCATAAATTGGCTGGAAACAGACAGTTGCCATCAATGCCTCAATGTCCAGGTGGAGACAAATGGCATTCCTCAGGGATGAGTATTGGGACCAACGCTGCCCTGTCCCTGCAAGTGTCCAAGGTCAGGCTGGATGGAGCTCTGAGCAACCTGGTCAAGTGGAAAGTGTCCCTTGCCATGGCAAGAGGGTTGGAACTTGATGGTCCCTAGGATCCCTTCCAACCCCAGTCATTCTATGTAATTGTGTAGTAATTGCAAGGCTTGAGTCATGTTCACTCTTGCATGAGCAGTGTGGCGTTTCATCTGGGGAAGGAGCTGGGAGTGGGTTTCTTAGGTAGTTATAGGAAGAGGTAGCAGGAGATAATGGAGATCCCTTTCTCATTATGAACAGTTCTAAGGGGAATAGAAAACTAGAATACATTCATCCTTACAAGCAAATTGTCTGTATGACCTGCCTGCTGGGGAACTGTGTGCTGGAGGATACAGAAATAAAATGTTATGTGAACCAGTAACTCTAAAAAGATACTTAACTTTGCAAGTGGCAGCTCTGTTTAGCAATGCTGTTGTCAAAAGTAATGGACTGAATTATATGAGGCTTTTTCAGAAGAGTTACAGTGAACAAATAAATGCATTTTCCTTTTTATTTCTATTTATGCCTCCACAAAATACTATCCTTCTGAATACTTTGAGCTCTACTGATGAAACTCTATTTTGAGAGTCATAAAAGAATTTCTGAACTGTTTTATTGGTGATTTTGCATGGAACAGTAACAACTTTGGATTACTTTTGCCATACATGTTTCCCTCCTTCTGCATCTGTATGAATGTGTAATATTTAGCCGACACTGATGAACATTTCCTTTTGGTTTGTTTTTTCTAACAGGAGCAGAGGATTCTTTTTGTGGAGGTCTGAAGCTTCTTGGCAGGCTAGCACTTCTAACAGAGAAAGATCTTTGGACTGTTAATGGTCTTCCCAATGAAAATAACTCTTCTGACCACCTGCCACTGGTAGCAGAATTCAGGCTTATTGAACGGTGATATCCAAAGGACTTGTGGTATAGGTAAAGTTCCCTTTACCTTCTCTCTCATGGGATGATTATCATCATTTTTTAAAAGGTTAATTCAAGCACTGCTGGTCCGGTTTAAATAAGTTTTCCTGCATGCTGATTTATTAGTGTTGCGTAAAGTAGATTTTCTAAAGGGACATTCTTTTAAAAAAAAACAGTTTAATTTACTTTATGAAGTCTTTTAGGGAGAAAAAGGATTTTACATTAGCTGCTTCTTTGATAAAGGAAAACATCTGTGCCAGACTCCAAATGGCATTATTTTTCATGAATATGTTGTAAATTATTTTTATTGTAAATCACAGTAAAAAGGACTATTCTGAGAACTGTGTGTTTCTTCAAGCAAAGGGGAATGTGTTTGTGCGCCTGCAGCATTTTATAACGAGTTGAAAATGATGTTTTACTACAAAGGTGCTTTGTGGACACTTCCATCTTAACACTTCTGCAAAGGAATTTACTCAGTATTGTCAGTGCAGAGGCTGCAAGATTGAACTTTCAGAGGAAGAAAGGCATATAGGCAAATACTTACGCTTTAAGAATTTGCTGCTTAAAATTCAAAGGGCTTAAATATAGGTAGCATTCACTGAAATATTCTTTTAAATATCTGAAATAAAGCTAAGCTTAGTGAGCACACCACATCACAGGAAACTTAACTTATCTATACAGGAACAAAAAATTAGCCCTTGACATCTTGAGGTTTCATACATATTGAACAATTGGTGACAGGGTGGCGTTTTTTTTTTTCCATTTCATTATTAAAAAGGCCAGGTTCCATCTTGAAATGACAGATCCTGAGGTTATTAAATTATCATGGTTTTATATTTACTCTCACTATGCACTCATAAACATTCTGTATAAAATACAATTTACAAAGTAATTAAAAAACCACCAGACTGCCTGAATAGGAAATGTAGAGGGGCTGAAAATAAATCTTGTAACTTGGTCAAACTACACATGGATGTGTATGTAGAACCAACTTTGAAGTAACAGAATTGTCTTTCAGTGTAGTGCTGGAAAACCTGCACTATTCAGACACAGTTGTCTCCCAGAAGCACTTGTGGAATTTTCATCTGTGTTGCCTTTCCCTGACTGCAGACAACTGCAATTAAAGAAGCTCTTCAGTCCATTACAAAATATGAGCTCCTGCCAAAACATTCAGCTTACATTGCTGAAAATTTGGAGGGAACTACTTTTGTCATAGTCATAGGTAGTTGTAACTGAAGATCTTTCTTCTACCTATTAACAGTGAGGTTGGTGCTGAGGATGACAACCTGTTTGATCCTGAATGCTGATGGTTTCAAGCATCTGAGTAATCTCATAGATGCCAGACAGAGGCTACAAATTTCTGGGCACGCCCACATTACCGCTAAAAACATTGTTCAGTTGTAGCAACCCTTGTTAAGAGCAAAAACAAACAAAAAAACCAACACATATGTCATAAAAAAAAAGACTACCATGATACTTTTATTGAAGTTTCATGCTGTGCATATACAAGTGATGAAAAAAAGCCCAAAAAGTCATGCATGTTTTTCTATACTATTTGACCACTTTGCTGTCACTTGAACCACACTTAAGACAAATGCCATCATAAGCAAGTTTCAAGAGAATATTTCAGCAGAACTTTACACAAGGACCAAAAGCAATTTGTCAACACACCTCTACAGCATTAAGAAGCTTCAGTATCAGTTAAAAGAAAATAAAGTGTGCTGGACAAGGGTAGAAACTATATACAACCATTATTTGAGCTGTAGTAAACCATGGTTTCATAGAAAAAAGTTGCAACATATCAGATAACATTATGCTATTCAGGATACAGCTGATCAAAAGTTTTTCCACAGCATTTTATCCATGAAAAGTTATTTAAAAAATTATTTAGGTCACAAGACACTGGGCAGCATGAAGTTTTAAATCAAAACTCTGCAGCTGATGTCAAATTACCCAAGAATTTCTACCAAAAGAGTATTCTCTCTTCAGCTTCACTCCTTAACAAAAAAAAAAATCCTTACTGTGAACAGAGGAGTGGGAAAGTTTAAAGAGGGATGGGAAAGGCCTTCCTGTTACTGATATGGTAAACTTGGATAAAGAGGTGTCACACTTTTCAAGTTTTCCTTCTAGAGCTTCTGAATTTTTAATTAGTAGAGAGCCTTTCATTGGCTGTAGAAGGTTGCTGGGTCTTGGCTTTTTCTTCCTGTCCTAGGCAGGTGAAATTCAGTTTTTTGAGCAATGAGGTCTGTGAACAAGCAGTTCTTTCCTTCTGTATTCATTCATTTTCTGGCTGATGGAAGTGTTCTAGGAGCTTACATAATTCCATTTGAATAAGCATTACTGTGAGTCTGTAACAGCATCCATCTTCATCAAGACCCCAAAAAAGTAAGTGCCCAGGAGGGGAGGTACACCAGGCCCATGGCAGCATCATCTATGAGCACAGCACAAAGGGTAGAGGCTGGACATGTACAATAATCCAGTTTATATTTAGGCACCTAATGAAACATTTCCAGGAATGCAGCACTCAAATGCTTCCAGAGAACTTCACTAAGTTGAATGGTGGACCCCAGCAAGTCTTAACCGTGTCATTTGAGAACACTGCTGTCCATCACAGGTCCTTAGCCAAGGCTTACAACAAAACAACTGAGCAAGGAGGAAGCAGACAAGCTTGATTTCCATCTATTTCAGACATACTTCCTTATTCAAGTCTGACTAAGCAGTTGTTACTACAACACATGCAGGAAAACTCCCTGCACAGCACAGCAGAAGGTTTAACTTCAGCTGCCATGCCTGATTTAATACAAGGTGTCAAGGCATCACCATCAGAGACTGCTCAGCCTTTCAAAGACAAGGTTCAAATTTGCACATAAACGTGGAGAGAAAAGCACAAAGACTCAGGTTAGCAATTCCCACAGTTTTTCCATTAATCCAAGTACTACATATATGAGAAAAAAGCTGACTTGTCTCTACAAAACAGCAATCTCTATGTTTTGTGCTTCAGCGGTGTAGTTCAGAAAGACTAAAAGCTTGTGACAAAAGTATAAAAAATTATGAAAGTTTAAAAATTCATTATTCATCAATTATCATAATTTAAAAAACCTCAAACCTCATATCTTGCCTAACAAGATGTCAGTGTTAAGAATACAGTTGCATATTACTGTTACTTAACATCTTTTGGCAACATGCAGAAAATAATAATACAGGTGGCAGTAAAACATCCAGTGCTTTTTAATACTCCCAGTAATGCTGGGAAACAGTACAAATTGGTTAGAAAAGAAGAATACTAACAGTTTTGCATATCTATTAAGTCTAGTGAGGTAATATTGATACTTTAAAAACTTATGCCACTTCTTCACTGCTTGCTTTTATTGCTGAATTAAAGATTTATAGTGAATATGATTTTTTTAATTGCACTGCACCCCAGCACATCTTAATATTAAGAATATGATTTGTTAGTTATTCTAATGCAACCACCCAGTACAAGGCCAAGTTCAATTAACACTGGTACAGGGAAATTCTATTTGAAGAAACTCACACCACCGAGACACCTGCTACATGATGGGAGAGAAGAAAAAATCTCATATCCTGGCAAATCTAATTTTAGGTTCTCTTCACTGATGCCTTTTCTATAAATTGAAATAAATACTGCCACCAAAAAAAATTACCCCCTATTTTCTAAGTCAAACTTTTATTTTGAGAGTACATAAGTTAAAAAATAGTCCCATTCCTTTTTCCTTCCAAGGGAGTGCAGGTAAAGTGCAGCGGCAGCAGCGGGAAGCCCTCTGGAGTCCGTGGGATGGCTGTGTCAGATGCGGAGCTGGTAGCCCACCTCGTTGAGCGTAGCCAGGTCTCCTTTCTTGTCCAGCACCGCCGGCCTGCGCATAGGGGAGGGAAGAGGGCATCTGGTGACCATGCAGGTGTGGAGAGCACAGCAGCCACACAGGGAAAAGCTTGCCTCAGAGGAGGGCTAGATAGAGCTAAGGTTGTCATCTTAAACACAGTCCTGGTAAATCTGCTACAGGAACTACTGTTCTCTACAGCTCTCTGTGTATTGCCTCTGAGGCCACGCACCAGTGAAGTCCAAGCTGTGGCATGCTGGGATCCAGGATGTGAGCCTGAAGCACCCTCTCCTCCTGACTTGAGAGAGGGCCTAAATGAGTAGCTAAGACTAGACACACCCCACCTGTCATCTACCCGGGAGCAGGACTCCGGCTTTTAGAACAAAGCTGAAACAGCTGAGAGCAAATAAGCAGGGCCTCTCGCATGGCCACTGCGTATTGGCTCTCCCCAGCCTGCCCCCTCCTCCTGGCTGGGTCTGTGTGAAGGGCTGGAGCCCAAACAGAAAACACAGCGTGGACTCCCTTCAGCCTCCTGGCAGCCAACATTCTGATACCATTCACCTGAGCAATCATACACACATGGATGCTGTTAGGCCATTTAAGTATTCCAACAGCCTGAACCAAAGGAAACCTTGAGCTATCAGTCTCTCTCTTTTTAGCAAGCAATGGAAAAGCTCCTGCAACAAAGTTGCCAAACCAGAACTATTCAGTTGATTTATAGTCTGGAAGTGTCTAATCTGAGAATTTATTGCAGGCTCTTGGCTGCTTTCACACTAAGCCGTCTGTTTGCTTTTCTGAACAGACATTGTTTAAAGCACACATTTCTCTAGTACTCTGTAGCACGTCTGCTGCCCTGCAGAAACACAGCCAAAGCCCGAGCAGTACAATGGGAGGCTGATCATGGCTCCAATGCTTTCAGCTCCTCAGCCCTGGTTTTCAGCTCTGTGTGCTTACTCTTTGCTCACTCTGCAGCAGATGTGACCCCTGAGCTTGCACAGCCAGGCTGGTGCTTATCTCCCTGCTGCAGGCTGCCAGCCCATTCCCGCTGGAGCAGCTCAGGGCAGGCAGCAGGGCCCCAGGAGAGGCAGCAGTGTCACAGGCAAGCTGGAAACCAGGGAAAGCCCAGCCCTGCCTGTGGCACACTGCTGGGGCACACACCAGGGAAGAGCTGTACTGCTGCAGCCCCAAGAACTGGGGGTATATGTATAGCTCACACATACATGTGTGCAACAGAGCCTCTGAAATATTTTTTAATTCCTCAATTCAATAAGGATTTTTTTATTTTTAAGAACAGAACTGCTAACACCAGATCCCTGCTGAGAATCTGCACAGCATTTGAGAGCTGGGGACATTGCTATGAACAGCTAATGCTCTTCTGCCTGGTGGCACATTGAATGAAACCTGTTGGTTTGCCATTTATCTAATCACCTCTCACAATAACCTCACCATCCTCACTGCAGTACTGCCCTGCACCATGCCTCATGTTTGTCTCAGTTTAAGTAGTTCACAGAAGTGAAGGAGTCTTCACTGGTCTCTCTCACTTGCAGGAAGGGATGACACTTAAAGAAATCACTGTAAGATAGTTTGCATTTTTCCACATTGTTCCTTCAGAGCAGATTGGGATTTGATTAACCAGTAAACAAGCTACAAGCTGCATCCCTCAGAGCTTGTGTAGGAGTCAGAGACCAGCAAAAGATGCACTGTATGAAATTTCCAGTGTCCTTCCTTCCCCCTTCTCTCCAATTTAGGGATCCTCTTCACACCTTTTTCTCCTTCCCTTTAATTAAGGTCACAATATGGTTTTAATTAAAGCATGCCTGGATGGTAGTACCTTCTCTGATTATCCAGAAGAAATGGGGAGTCACTGTACACCCATGGTGACATGCCCATTTCCACCCATCCACAATTGTCTGTAGCTTTTAGCCACAAACAGGCTGTCCTCTGTAAGTTCCAGGAAAAGAGA
Source organism: Vidua macroura (assembly GCF_024509145.1). Taxonomy (NCBI): domain Eukaryota; kingdom Metazoa; phylum Chordata; class Aves; order Passeriformes; family Viduidae; genus Vidua; species Vidua macroura. The sequence goes on from NC_071573.1 coordinate 25,977,506, forward strand.
AGACTTGGACCAGAGGCACCACAGATCCCATTCTCCTCGGCTGGCAAATGACTTTATGCCAAACTCTGAGGCAAGGGGCCTCTGTTTTACTGGCTCATCAGATCACACCTCCTGTACAAAGCACCCTGAGCAGTTGAGCAAACTGTGCCCAGCTGCTGGGCACACAGGATTCATGAGCTGTCTGCACTTGGGCTGCCTGATGTTACACATCCTAATGTAATCCTGCCCCCTCGCACACCCTGATAAATCAGACTAGCAGAATTTCCCTTTCAACAGCTACACTGGCCTAGAAGCACACAAGGCCGTGTTGCCATGCCACTCACAGAGCATGCATGTTAAGTCTCAACATGAAATTGAAAGGAAATAGATCTGGAGAGCTGACATTTAGGAGCAGAGATTCTCCAGGCATGACCCTCCCTTCCAAACTCATAGCAACTCTCCCAAACCCCTCCAGCTCCAAGAACCCCTAGTGAGGATGAAACACTGCATTGCCTGTTCCAGCACAGGTCTGCAATTTACTGCACCCTTCTGCTTTGGGACGTCAGAGGATGGGCAAGTGGACACAGTAAAGCTTCAGACTTACAGAGAGATTGACACCACCCTATCTATATCCTCTGTATTCATGCCAGATCACACCAACTGTGGGCTAAAAGCGCAGGGACTGTTGCACAGCTCAGTTAACAAGCTGCAATTTGACTACACACAAGCCTCCTAGGCAGGCATGCGCTGGGTATTGCATTGCCACCTGTCCTGCAATGTGTCCCACCTGCCTTGCAGCTGCATTTCCAGCCTGAAAGGCTCTCGTGGGCTTGCTGGCAGCCACCACTAACATTTACCTAATAAAGTTGAAGGGCCAAGGATGAGAAGTTAAACGTTTGTGGCTGTGAAATCCTCTTCCATCCTTAAGCACAGTTTCAACCTTTGTCCTTCAGAAACAATCCAGCCAAGACACTCTAGTTCACCACTCCATATATCCTTCAGTGGGAGATTTCTCCCAGCAGGCCCATATAATTTTACTGTTGACAAAACCCAGGCTGTAATAGCAGCTTGTCATCAGTAGGTGAAGCCTTTCAAACGAATGTGTTATTCTGCCCCTGCCAGCTCACACTGGAGCAAAATACTTGTCTCGCCCTCCCCAGCAAGCTCAAGAAAGCTGTAATTACAGCACGTAAGAGATCCACAAAGAAACATAACAGTGTTGATAAGCACAGCCATTCTTTTGCTTGGATTCCAGCCTAAAGCCTAGCAAACCTGACTCTTTCCTATTCTGCATGTAACACAAAGGCCTCTCACTCCATCAGGTTCTCAGAGGTCCACCAATATGGAGAAGAGAATACCCCATTTCTCCTCTTGTATTTCTTGCCTTATGTCAACCGCTGCATGTGCTGGGATGTGTCATTCAGCTCTTCCCTGACCTGGGGATGCCATTCCCCCTTCAGGGCTCACAGCTCATCACACTGTGTCTGGGTCCTGCATTTTCTATCAGGGTGACCCAGGGTTTATTTTAGAGTTACATATAATTTGCTCTTGATACAGAGCAACAGAGAAGAACCACTGAGCAGGTAACAGGTGCTGAAGCCACTGTAAGGCCACCTGTACACTCCCTGTCTTTCTGTCCTGGAACAGCAAAGCTGCCAAGGAGAGATCAGTCACAGAGCAGCCACATGCCCAGTAGCTTTTTCAGGAAGTCTCCAAGCCCAGTGACACTCATTCCTCTCCAGAAATACTTGATCCTCTCCAGCAACTGCAGAAGCACTCAGAAACTCAAAAATGAAACTGCTCCTCAAAGAGAATCTAGGAGGTGAAGAAGCCTGAAGCAGCTGAGCCCATTACAACTATAATTATCTATCTATACAAGGAGCTCTCAGTGATGAAGCCCAAAGTACAGCATCGTGGACTGAGTGTGAATGAACATGTAAAAATAAAAGCTTGCTGTGAAATCATCTGATGCTAACGTATCTTGAAGTTATCTTTAGAAGGTTAGTCTAATGTCTTTGTTAGCTGTTTAAAATAAATAAATAAGTGCTGAGACAGTAGTCTGGGAGCCTATTTAAAAAGCAATGATCATAAATATGTGACTAATCTGGGTTACGTATAGGCTTTCACAGTTGTCAGCTTCCTGGCATGGAGCACTACAGCTAGAACTCAGCTCTTCCACATCTAAGGCAGGAGAGTCTACCTTAGTGGCTGTAAAAGGCCTGTGGATCTGGAAGCATCCATTTAGAGGTATTGCATCTATCCTTCCCCACACAGCTGAAGAACAACTCTTAGAAAAAACCCAGGCCGCTTTCCATGTGTGTTGTAGCTAAGGTGATTAAAATCAAAGAATACAATTCAAGTGATGTTGTCACTTTGGAAAGAAAAGTTCGCTTTTCCCGTCTCTGCAAGCCACACAGTGCAAGGACCCTGCACAGAGGGGCCATTAGGCAGCAGGAAACACAGCAATGCCAGGACATCAGCAGCAGTGCCAGCAGCTTCTGGAGCCTCTCTGGTAACAAAGGCACCTGGTGCCGTTTTCCTGTATATGCCAGTGAGCATGGAAGTTTTGTACAGCAAAGTAACATCACCAGCCTCCCCTTCTGCCCCAGCAGGGATGGTGGCAGAAATACTCACGATTTATCTCTCCTGCAGGCCCGTCTCTGAGGGCTGCCTTGCCTCCGGCGAGGGGACAGCGACTTACCCCGGGATCTCTCCTTCATTGGAGAATGGGCACTTGAGGGTTTCAGAATCTGTGAGAGATGGGGGAGGGAAGGAAGTGGCAATAAAGACAATGAGTCACTGCAAATAAAAATTTAAAATAAAGGGCCTCATACAGTAGCAGGGATGGCACACAAAGAGCCTTCAGTCCCTTGGGGCTTATTCAAACCCTGCCCAGGTTAAGAGAAACTCAAAGCTGTTATCATGTGATAGCTGTTCAGGGGCCCCCTGCAAGAATTAGTTAGTGTCACCAGTTCAGATCCCAGCTGAATACTGTCTCATCCATGGCTTTCTTCAGAGCGGGCAACAGCAAGAGATAAGAAAAATGGCTTTGAGCCTCAGCTGAAAGAAACTCAGGCAGCCAAATCACCCTCTCCAGCTTTTCTCTCAACAAACAGGGGTGACCATCTCTCAGGCTGGCAGCTGAACTCTGACAGTGAGGCTTTTCAGTAGGTCTCCAACCTGCCCCCATCCTCCAGGCCCTCCAACATCAGAGGGCCATCAGCATTACACTCACAGTCTGAACTGCTTTAAAGACCTGATCCTCCAAACTCAAGGCACTCACAATTCACTCTGAATTCTGTAGTAACTCGAGGGAAAGATCAGATGGGCCTTCAGCCTTCAAGGGTTCAGGGCTGTGGTCCTGGCCCTGAGGCACTCACCAGGACAAGACCCAGTGTCACAGCTTAGTGCACACACAGAGCTGGTCCCTCTATCAAAAGCAAGTACAAAATTCAGTAAGTCATCCACCCATATAGACTTTTTCAACTCGAGCCTGCTTCAGCTGTTTGCTCTCTGGACAGTATTAAAAGCGCATTAATAAAGAAGAAGGAAAAAACCCAAACTTAATTACATCAGTAATCAAGCCCATATGCTTAAGGTGATAGCATGGTACAAGGTGGCCCTCAAAACACCTTGGCAGGGCAGGAGAGATGGCAGCAGAACACAGGGGCTACAACGCCACTGGCAAGGCTCACCCCAAGGTCAGGGCAAGAGGGCAGGTGCTTCAGCCAAAAAGGCACGTGGCTGCTACGTAGGAGCCGTCCTTTAGCAGGGAATGGGACGAGAACCCAGAATAACTTGGACACGATACCACATACCTCTCCACAAGAGCCAGACCCATACTTAGCAACACACCTGCTCTGCTCTTGCTGCTGGCAGCCAGCTGGACAGGCACCAAATCTGCTTCCACCACGACCACAAACAGCTCCTTGCCTATGCCAAGCTCAGAGGCACGGTCAGGGACACCCCTCATCCCCAAGGGCAGCCAAACCCTCCAGGCCCCTGGCAGCCTGCCCTGTCTCCCCATTGTTTCCCAATGAGCTCTTCAGTCCAGCGAGCCAGCAGGGAAGTCTGTCAGGGAGTTGCTTTACTCGCCTTTCCTACATAACCTACTGTGTGATTTAGCTGAGGGTAGTGGACATCAGCCCTCTGGCATGTCCTGCAAGGAGATACAACCACTGACACAGATGTCCCATGGCACCTCCTGCAGCTCAGGTGGAAAACAAAGAGCCCCCCCTACTTGCAACCAGGCCACTCTTCCCAGGAGTTCCAGCCCTAGCCATGCTGATTCTTGCCAATCACCTTCTTCTGGAGTCATTGAGGAAAGCAAACTGGGCAACAGCTCCCTGATAGCCATGGACAAGTATGTGCTCAAGTGTTTCCCAGGCTAAAGGGGAGATCCTTCAACTGAATAGCTGTAAGGGCTTGAAAGCATACCAAATCCTGCAGAAGCAACACTGAGAGAGATGGAAGCACCTCGCCCAGCACACCTGACACCTCCATGATCTCAGGCTGACACACAGCAAGACCCATCTCTCCAGGATGGGACAAGGCACAACTGCCTCCTGAGCCCAACACCCAGGTGCACGGACCTACCTTCATCCTCATATCCCTGGCAAACTTCTCCAGCTCCTTTCTGACTTCTGTGCGCATCATTTTGGACACATTGAGGACCAGCTGTTTCCACTCGATGGGCTGGAAGCTGTGCGGCTCATGCGGGACGTACAATCCAATTTTGACTTTTTTGACTGAATGCAAGTACTTTTTATAGGAGTCTTCGAATTCGAAGATGAGGTCGCTCAGAGTTCGGTAAGTGAGAGGTTTGTCCATCAGATCCGATCGCCTGCTCATGCCCAGTGAGCCGTAGCGGCCGTTGCAGTAGATCCCAAGCACCACGTGATGAAAATAGTTCCCTGAGAAGTGGGTTTTAAAGCTGATGGGGAATCGTTCCACGGAGGGCTGCCCGTTTGTTAAGTAGCTGGGGTGCACTGCATCAAGGCAACAACGGTGCTGGGAAAGCAGCAGGTACAATTACACTTGGGAGACATCTTCAGCAGGTTTGGGGTTTCTAACTGCCAGGGCAAAGGGCTTTCCTGTAAACACAAACTTACTCTCGCAGTGTGAGAATTCATTCATCTCACGTTCATCTCTGTGCCCAGATACAGCCAATGCTGCCAAAGCCCATTTCACTGCTTGGAAAATAAGATGCAATGGTTCCGATGGGGAAGGGCATTACTCTCAATCACACTTAGGGGAAAGATAAAAACCACAACACTGTTCAGGTCAGCACACCCAAAGAGAGAACACCCTCCTTAGATCTGTGGAAACTCCCCATTTGATACCTACATCAAACTCCCATGCTTCCAAAGGGAAAAGTGTTTACCTCCCTTTCTTGAGGATTTGATACAACTTAGTTCACTGAGCCTCATTTTCTCATGTCTTCAAATAGTACCAAGAAATTTGGGTTTATTCCTTGCCAAGGTGACAGTCTGCCTTTCCTTCTGTAAACTGGCCTTCGACATTGCCACTCCTCATACAGAGTGTTTTAGCATGTTACCCTTGTAACATGTTGCTGAGAGGAACCAAAGGAAAGGTCCAAGATGAATAATTAATTAGATAAGCACAGAGGCATGGTCAGAAACAACGCTCTTAAAAAGTAAACCCTGGAATCACTGACTGGCCATTTCAAAGGCACCACATGCAGAGGCCAGGACCAAGCTCCATGCCAGTGTAGTGTGTGATCTCAGAGGGGAGCTACGTGCAGGTCACCTCCTTGGAAGGCTGCTGGCCCGTGCCAGGGGAAGGACAGGCTGAGAATCCCTCACACAAGCAGCTTTGCATCAGCACCTACGTTGCACGCAGCTCCCTGCTGCTAATCCTGGGACAGCTGAAACTCGCCCTGGCTCTACGTGCTGGCACCTGGCCCCTGGGACAGCAGGTGCCCTTCGCCTCTGCAGCTGAGGCCCCCGCCCACGCCTGGGGGATGGAGGAGGGATGACCAGAAAAGGCTGTAGCAAAGCGCTCCAGCCTGGGGTTACTCCAGCCAGAGGCACCTGCTGTAACCTTGGAGCCATCCCTTGAGTCAGCTGGTCATGGTGCTGCCACTACAAAATACACAAGCCCAAAAGGCAGCACTGCCAGGATAGTGTTGGGGCATCCTGACAGATGGAGGAGTGGGCTCAGTTCCCACTGAAGCTGCAGGAACCTGCTTTGTCCAGGATTCTGCTCTGGGCATCGCCCACGTTCCCTCTTCTCCCTACCTCATGGCCAGAAAGGAGGTATTTTGCAGCAGTGAAACAAGAGCCATCACACAGTTGAGATATCCTGGGATGTTATTGTGACCAGCTTTCCTCCCCTGCCTGCATAGCATGGCTGCCTGACAGCTGCTGGGAAACTGAGAGCACAAAAAAACCTTTGTATCAAGACTGTAAAACACAATTTGGGCTCCATTCTGGTTCTGCCCAGCTTGACATGCTACCACCTCACCACCAGTGTGACTCCCTGGGATGCTGACCCCTGCCTGCAGCCCACATTTCACCTCTTCATTTGATAGGGTTGCATGAAAAGCATCCAGTGGCTCTTATCTCTCTCTAAACCATTTTCTCAGGGGGATATTTCACCCAGTGTTTGTTGAATTTCACAAATTCAAACTTTTGGCTTCTGGGTAAATGCAGAAACCAACTAATAAGAGGTCCATGAACTGCCCAGAATCTGAACAGCAAGGAGTTTCACAAACAAAAAAAAACAGGCAAGAAAAATACATTGACACAGAACTTTCGGAACAGCCATAGGGAAGCTTTTCAGTTCCGTGTCAAACATGTTTAGCTGTATTCAGTGCTAGATGTCATCAGCTTTAGCAGCCTGAAAAAAATGTATTAGAGGGTGAAGGAACAGACAACACTGTGGGCTCAGCTCACGGTGCACTTCACTGGCTGTATGACCATGAGTCTGGAAGACTGCACAGCAGAGCACAGACCTCCCTACCACACACATCTGTCACCCAGCCAAGGCCACGTGCACCCACCTCCTGCCCCACTGCCATCAAACACAGACACCCTGCAGCATCAAAGCCCACCCTGACATCACCTACACAGAACAGAAACAGCTCTATTGGCTTTAGATGGTCTCACTGGATTGCTGCTACCTTAGGACTAGCTTCTCCAAGAAAAATAGCTCCACCCCATCATCAGTAGATGATTTATAATTAAAGATTACAAATACACTGCAAGGGCAGAATGGGGCCCAGGGCCATTATGTCAACTGGAAAACTCAGCACACACCTCATTTAAAAGGTCACCTTGCTTCGGGCCTTAAAAGGTGCATCCTGTGTACATCAAAGTCACGTTACAATAATTTTTGTCCTACAGACTGATTCCTGCAAAAGCCCATTGTATTTATCATTATGTGTAACTGAAAAAGCACTACCTTTTATTAACACCTATGAAGCTTTCAAACATCGCCAACTATTTTTCTCCCTCATTATGAAAGGGTTTTCACTCTGCTCCCCAAGTGCCTTTCTGTTAAGTCCATACAAAGCTTTGGTGGCCACCCGCCACACATACACACTTCTGCCATAAGGGCTCAGAGAAGTTGCAATTTAATCTCATTAAATACTTAGTAGAAGTAAAAGAATCTTTTGAGGGCAGAAATTACCCACCATCAAATAACCCAGCAACAACTGCTGTGGAAATTAACCTTTAGGTACAGGTTGCTTCTGCTGAGGGACTGGTTAATGAGAGTCCCCACCCGAGATGAAATACACAGCAAATGGGCTGGAAAGGCACATCAGATCTTCCCCTCTGTCCATGCATCATTATTACAGCTTTCCTTTCTGCTCTGCCCAAGGAGAGCTGTATTGTAGCAAACAAAAGGCAAGCACACAGCAATGCTGCAGCTGTAATCACACTTCTGTGAGCTGGGACTGTAACTGCAGGATGGAGAGTCAGGGAGTGAATTACATGTCACAATAGAGAAGCAGTGCAGAGCAGGAGAGGGCAAAAGCAGGTGCAGCAAAGCTCAGTGGCCTCCTAATCCTGGGTCTTCTTGACAGTCAAGATGATAGAGCTGGGCTCTTCTCAGTGCTGCCAACCAACAGGGACAAGAGGCACCAAGCAGAAACTGAAGCACAAGAAGCTCACAGGTCAGGCACAAGAGAGTCCTAGAGAATTGGTAACATCAGCCCAGAGTCCAGTCACTAGAGGGGTTCTGCAGGGCTCCATCCTCAGCCCAGGTCTCTTCAACATCTTCATTATAACATGGACACAGAACTCAAAGGAAATCTGGGGACAGCATCAAGCTGTTGACTCCTTCAAGGGCAGAGAGGTGCTGCAGAGAGACCTCAACAAATTGGAGAGACGGGCAACCACCAACCACATGAAATTTAACAAGAGCAAGTGCTGGAACCCATACCCAAAAAGGGTCAGTGCTTCATGTCTTAAGAGCCCAGCAAGGGTGTTTTTGCTGAAGTCTGGTCAAGATGAGCACAGAAAACTACAGGCTGTCTGGTTCTCTCCTCTCCTGACACTCCCATGGGCTGGGGCCATGAACAAGTGCCACTGAGCAGCAGTGAGCTGGAGGGATGGCAGCAGGCTGGGGAGCAAGGAAGCAGCTCTAGTAACATCAGCAATGCTGAAGCTGCTAGCACAGAGCAGCATGTGGAGCAGGAGGAAAACAAATCTCAAAACCATCAATAAGGCTTCAGTAAAACCAGAAGAGTTGGTTTTCCAAGTAACTGCTCAGAGGGCCCCCAACCACCAGTCATAAACACTTGGAGAGGTTTCCAGCTGGAGTCAGATAGCATTTCCCATGGGCTTGGGATTGCTTACTGTGAGGCAGAGGGCTACTGAGCCCACATCTGGATGTTGTCTACACAGAGGGCCCAGAGTTCCTCCTGGCAGCTCCAGGGTCCATGTAGGAAAGGCTCAAGCAGCTGGTTCAGCTTCCCAAAGCAGGACTGCCAGGGTGACATCCTTAGATTGAGAAACCTACTCTCCAGTGCCTGGCTACAGTGAGAGGTGGGACTATCTAAAGATTAGACCATGACAATGTAAGCAATTAAAAGCTCTCTCTCAGCTCTTCACAGCCACCACAGGGGCTGTAGACATTCAGCACCATCTTCCTTTCCCATATTTCAGTTAGCAAGTGGGTCAAGCTGTAGACAAGCATGTAGGAGGCAAAGAGGAGCACTACACAGACATCAATATCCTGCAATGGCTACAAGAAACTCTCCCCCTTACTGAAAACACTCACTTCCAGCCCAGGGATGTACCTGCTGGCCTGGAGGAGATGGATGGACCCAGGTCTCCACTAGTGATAAACATCATCCACGGATTGCATCCACAGTAGGAACAGTGCAGCAGCTACTGAATAATTTCTCACTCCTGAGACACTTTTGCTTTACTCTTCTTGTTTAATGATATTATTGGCCAGGGGCTCTAATACCCTGTGCGGGTCCAAGCGTTACCTCACATGAACTGGGAGAAGGATGCTGAAGGCAACGGGAGTGATTTATGTGATTTATGCTCAGCCAGTGCAGACGCGCTCCGCAAGACTCCCTGAGGAGGGATGCAGTGTGCAGCTTCCCTCTCCCCCTCTGATATTTTGCTCTCCACGTTTTAATAAAGTGAATGCAGCACAGATAAAATTCCCTTGGCACCTTCTGGTTTACTATTCCCTTTCATGAGCTCAAATCAATTGGATCTTTGCTCCAGAAAGAGTGGGCTGAACGCACCATTACTCAGCTGATTTACAACTGAACTGAGAAATGCCCTGGGGAAGACAGCAGGAAGAATGCTTCTGGTTAGGCACTGACAAGCAGATCATGTAAGCAGAGAGATATGAAACCAGTTCAGACAGCTACACAGAGAAAAAGAGCTGTGCAGACTGGACAAAAGAATACTGGAAGATCTGCTTGAGCTTTCGGTCATCTCAGAGCAGCTGCTTCCTTGGTGTGTGCAGACAGGGTAGCTCAGTACTTTACCTCACTGCCCTATAAAAATGCTCCAAGATCAAGTGCATAGGCAATTATGCAAAACTTAATTCTGCACCAAGAGGGATTATAGAAGCATTTTATGAGAAGTCACACAGTAAAAGGCAATTGCACAAGCCAGCGAGCAGCTCAATTAAAGTGATGTCTCACTAAGCCGCTCTGCGCGAGCCGGCCTTTGAAGGAAGGCTCACACCGAGGGTCCGCTGGAGTGGGCTGTGCTTTTTCAGTATCCAAGCAACACTCAAGGCCTGCCAGCACACAAACTACAGCAGTACCTTATTTCCAGATACATGGAATAGAACCAGAGGTTAACACACACAGGGCTGCTCAGCACAGGCCTGTGTGAAGGCACTGGCTGGAAACTCAAGAGAGAGTAAGCACATCTTCCCTGGAAAGTACCTCTCACCATGGAGCACTGCTGGCCTCACCATGCCTGCATCCAGACATTGCAGAGGGCAATGCTGAAGCTCAAAATCTCATGGCTGCCAAAAACCAGCAAACTTCCCCACATGTCATGCCAAAGATGCCTCCCAAAACCCCTCATGCTGCACATGCATCACAGCACCATGAGGTCCCACATTGGCACAGGCTCCATGCCAGCCACTTCCCAGACACACAAATTCAGGTGGCCCATCCATTCATCACTGCTACACTCCTTGTGTACCCACACCTCAAGCAAAATACCTGGAGTTTATAGTGCATGAATCTTGTAAACCTAAATGCATCTATTACTGGACCACCAGCCAGCAGACAGTCGCTGCTCTCAGACAGACTTCCAAGACTGGATGCAGAAGTCCTAGAAAGATAAGCCTGTCCCATACACTCCCCTGGTTAAACCTTCTCAATTAAAAAAGTTTGCCCTAAGTTTGGGTTTTTTTAATTAGTATCTAGAGACAGAAAAATTCATACACATCTTAACTCTGAAGAAACTTCAAATCATAACAAATAGTATAAAATATAGCTTTCAATTATTTTGCTTCCTTCGCTTCTCAAAAAAAAAAAAAAAACAAAAAAAACAAAAAAACAAAACAAAACAAAAAAAAAAAAACACAAACAAAAAAAAAAAAAAACCAAACAAAAAAAAGCCAAAAAAAAAAAAAAAAAAAAAAAAAAAAAAAAAACAAAAAAAAAAAAAAAACAAAAAAAAAAAACAAAAAAAAACCACAAAACCACTGTCAGGTTTGAGGCAAGCAAAAAAAATAAAAAACCAGCAATGACACTTTCAGGTTATCATGGTTATCCACAGGCCACTAATCACCCTTTGCTCCCATGATATGTGGAATAATCAGTTCACTGCTAGAAATACAGCACTGCAAGCCACATTGACACTGCAGAGGGGCATCAACGCCACCTGGGAATTATTTCCCCATACTCCTTTCATCCTCAAATGGTTTGGGACACAACCATGACACAAGGGCAAGCATAACAGATCCACTGCCATCATATCAAGGGAAATCAGTTAATGTAAACTTTTTGGGCTTCAGGAAAGCTTTCAATACTGTTACTCCCAGTATTCTCCTGGACAAAATATCCAGCATACAGCTAGAGAAATACAGAACACAATGGGTGAGCAACAGGTTCATGGGTCAGACATGAAGGATTACAGCAAATGGGGTTACACCAGGCTGGCAACCACTCGCTAGTGGGCTTCCACAGCGCTCCATTTTAAGGCCAGTTCAACATCTTCACAAATTACTTGGATGCAAGACTCAAAGGTATGCTTAGTAAGTTTGCAGATGACACAACATTAGGAGGAGCTGCTGAATCCCTCAAGGGCAGAGAGGCCCTGCAGACAGACCTTGACAAATTGGAAAGCTGGGTGATCACCAGGCTATGAAGTTTAACAAGGGAAGTGCCAGATTCTGCACCTGGGACAAGGCACACCCAGTTGTGTGAATAGACTGGGGAATGAGAAACTGGAGAGCAGCACCACAGAGAGGGAACACGAGTTAGCAGTGCCCTGGCAGCCAGCAGGGCCAACCATGTCCTGGGGGACATCAGGCACAGCATTGTCAGCTGGGCAAGGGAGGGGATTGTCCCGCTCTGCTCTGCACTGGGATGGCCTCACCTCAAGTGCTGGGGCTAGGTTTGGGTGCCAAAATATAAAAAGGATATAAATCTATAGAGAGCATCCCAAAGAGGGCAGTGAAGATGGTCCTTGAGGGGAAGCCATACAAAGTGTAGCTGAGGTCACCTGGCTTGTTCAGCTTAGAGGAGACTGAGGGGAGACCTCATTGCAGTCTACAACTTCCTCCTTTGGGGAAGAGGAGAGGAAGGCACTGATCGCTGCTCTGTGGTGCCCAGTGACAGGACTTGAGGGAATGGCCTGAAGTTGTGTCAGGAAGGTTTAGGTTGGATATTAGAAAAGGGTTCTTCACCCAGAGGATAGCTGGGCACTGGAACAGGCTCCCCAGGGCAGTGCTCACAGCACCAGGCAGCCTGACAGAGTTCAACAAGCATTTGGACAACACAGGGCCTGAACTTCAATGGTTCTTGTGGGTCCCTTCCAACTTAGGATATTCTATGATTCTATGATTTTTTCTTCTGGAAGGGCTTTGAGTCTCTTTTTGACATCAAGCCCTCAGAACCCCAATCCCTCCAGCTCATGCAGAGCTTCTCAGCATTCCCAGGGGAAACCCTGTCAGCCAGAGCCACCTCTCAGACTCCAATCCGAGGCCTATCCCTGGCACACATTGCTCAGCCCATCCCCTTCCCATCCCGCAGCAGCCATGGATTGTCACAGGCACTCCCTGCCAGGCTCTGCCAGCTCCCTCTCCCACGGGAGGGGGCAGCAGCAGCCAGCAAAAAGCTGCGGAGACATCCCAGGAGATGGTTTGCTTCGGGGCTTATTTTTAGTTGGGATTTGTTTTAAGTGAAACTTGATCATTTCTGACAAGATGTGTCTGGCAACCTGTTCCTGCAGCCCTGCCTTGCCCTCCCCTCCAGTGTTTTAGGATGGCACAGGTTGATTTATCAGTGACTGCACCAGAGGGCAGAGAAGCAAGTCAGTGTCTAAATGACTGAAGACTGAGTAGGAAGCAAGCATTATGTTAAGGGGAAGCTCAGATGTTTAATTATAACACACATGTTTCCGCACAAAGCACAGCTGTGGGTTCAGAGACAAAAGCTAACAGGACTTGGCCACGTAAACATCAGACAAACACAGAACAGAACCCACCTCCTCGGGTGTTACCAAGCTCCAACAACAACCAACAGAGAAATGCTAACAAAGAAAACAAGGATTGTGTAGAAAGGTACTTATCTGGGCACTTTGGGTCAGATCCTGACATTATGCAGATTACCAGGGCAGGAGGCAAAGTCTGCATGGCCAAATCACAACACTTGTGACCTGGCACACAGCATCCCAACTCCTACCTACAAGCCCAGGCACCTCAGCAACTTGGTGATGAATATCAGGGCAGCTCTCCAAACTGCTGGCACTCACCTTTGGCTGCAACCCTCTCAAACACCATCTGTGAGGGGCAATGTATTCAACAGAGCTGCAGTGGAACAAGTCGCAGGCACATGAAAGGATACATCCCCAGGATAACTGCTTCAAGGCATTTGATAGGTAAGGACTCCCTGGTCATTTCTTTTGCTGTCTCCATTAACCTAGAACAGAAACAAAACAGTTTTCAGTCCTTCCAGCTAGAACAATTAACAGGAATGAAAAGGTCCTCTCATACAACAAGAGCCAGGCACCTCCACTTCTTATCTCAGCAAGAGCTGGGGAACTTGATTCTCCCCTTCAATGACTTGCTGGAGTCCGGTTAACTTCTGGAGGATGACTGTGGGGGAAAAAAATGAAAGAGGAAAAAAAAAAAAAAGATATTGAAGGTGAATGGGAGAAATGCAGTCCTCTCTGCAGCTTACAGCAGCTCCCTGAGCATCACCTCAGACTGTAACACAAAGCCCCGCTGAACTGTACAAGCTGGCAACCATGGAAATCCCAGAGCAGGATTGAGTTTAGCTTATTTTCAAAATAACCTCTGCTCTGCTCTGGAGGAAAAACAAACAAACAAACCAACCAGGAGAGAGAGCATGGTTCCATGGCCCCCTAAAAACTACAAACGCCTCCATAATCTCATAGCTACAGCTGCAGATTAGAATTTATTGCCTTTTTATCAAAGCCTGCTCTGCAGAAAGCTCTACCAACAGAGACACTGCACATCCCTGCAAACTGAGTTATTGTCTTGCTGCTGTTCCACATCTCCTGAGGACAGGGAAAGTGGCAAAATCCACACAATTTCCTGCAGGAGTGCAGGAAACTACACATGCCCAGGATTATGCAAGTTCCCAAAGTTTAGTTACAATCTAGACGCTATCTCTGGAGTACAATTATTTGACAGAGACAACACTGTGACAAGCAACAAGCAGCCTCAGGTCAGCTGAGAAAGCTGTTGTGCCAGATTGACACTGCACTATTGACCTAGTAGGCAACCTATCGCATTCCACAAACAGATCCTGAAATCCTGGACAGTTTGGTAAAAAAAAAAAAAATAACCACAAACAAATAACTGGAAGCAGCCTAAAAAAGGCCAGAAGAATCACATCCAATGCCACACCTAAAAACCACACCCCCAAAAAAGCACAGCTGAAAACTCTGCCAAAGAATAACTTTTATTTTTCAGTCTTCTCTATCCATATCCTTTCTCTGGGAAGAGCTTTGTAAACAGATCCCTACTCTAAGGAAATACAAGATTAAATGACAAAAATATTTGTATTAGAGAAGATTATGACAATATGCATCAGTCTGTTTCCCCCACTTTCTGATTCATCCACCTCATGCATTTAAGGTGTTGAATCCAAGTGACAACAGAGCTTCCACTGCTATTACAGCCTGTCACAGCCATTTCATGTCCCATTTATCCAAGTTAGAAATTATCTTTTCATTTGTAAACAACCACCCCTTACACCCTGCCAGCAGTACAGAAAACTAATGAGAGTTTGCCGGCCTCCTCCACACTCACAATCAGGCACAGAATCCCAGAGAACTGCTGGAAGCACAGAGCAGCCCGGGGAGGGCACACAATGGGGCTCCTTCATCGCCCACAGAGGCTCCCACTGGTCACTGCAGTGGCCACTGCAAAGCCCAGTCTCTGTCTCAGATTTGTTATGTGCAGATGGAGGCATGGGAGGTATCCATAAACAAGATAATCCACTGGATTGCCTATCTTCTAACTACATGGGAGTTCCAAAAAAAAAAAAATTTAAAAGCTGATAATGAATGTGCATCATGAGGAAAAATGTTGAATTGTAAAACCATTTACCTGCAAGCCATTTGGTGTGACACAAACCAAGCATGCCTGCCCCAGCATCTCCTCCTGAGGCACACACAGCAACCTGCACCTGGATCCAGGAGCTGCAGTGGGACCTGGCAGCTCAGAGATACCAATAGAGCAGGACAGTGACAAGGGTCTGTGCGAGGGGAGCATCGCCCAGGAGGCACCACCAGCTGTCAGCAAAGCAGCATCCACCTGCACTTCTGGGGCAGGCTGTGCTCTCACACACACCCACCCTGGAGTCCAGTTTGCTTTCTCTCTGCATTTACAGCATGGACCACAGGGTTTATGTGTGTGACCCAGTTCAAGAGCCACTGAGCTTTTCTGCCACTTTTAACAAGCTTGAGTCAAAGCATGGCCTTAAACCCTGTGTTTGTATTGGAAGCAGAGCCCCTGGAGAATCCCCAAGCCACTGCTCCACCCAAGGTAGCACAAGCCAAATCTAAATCGCTCCCCACAGATTATTTTTCAGTCTGCTTTCAACTGGCTTCTCAAAAGCCTGGGAACCCACCAGCTAATCTATCCTATACTTAACCTTGCATCTAAGAAGGTCTCCTAATGTTTAAACTAAATCCTTTCCTTTTTGCAAATCAAATCAGGAGCTATTTCTGCTCTCCACAGTGGGCATGGAGACCATTCATCATCTCTCCTCTTGCTACATACATTTGGATATGCAAAAGACTAATCTACCCTCTCCTCTGTAAAAATGAGAAAGCAGACACCAATTTTTATTTAATTCCTCCCTCACTCCCCCTGAGGTTATGATTTCAGGACAATGTTTCTTTCAATTTTGGAATCCCTTCAACCAACTCACTTTCTCACAGTCCTTTGGCTAAGCCCATAACAGTATAAACAGACCAATTTCCTTCTGAATCCATCTTTCAGTGCATATTTGCAACCAAGCCAGCATGCTATTGGCTTTTCCCTGTTGGCCCGCAGTGGATGGGGTTCTGGTGGCTTTTTGTGGGTTTTTTTGTTGGTGTTTTTGGTGGGGCTTTTTTGGGGGTTGGTTGCAAGGTTCTTTTGTTAGGGGTGGGGATTTTTTGGCTCGGCTTTTTTTGGTGAATTTTATTTGGTTTCTTTTATTTTTTTAAGCTCAGCTGCTTCTTTGCAAAACTAGCCTTTTGCTCTCCACAGCTGGCTACTCCCAAACTCTCCTATACATCTGCCCTCACTAAATTATCTCAGGTTTGTTCCAGCCCAAGAGATCACTCTGAAGATCCCAGTCTCACTTTTCAAAGCCTTTCCACATCATCCAGCCTGGACTGCAAATCACCCATTAGCAAACAATTAGTCTTACCCATACCATTAAGGAAAAACTATGCTGGGATAGACACTGCACACCTCAGCTGACAATCTCTGCTAGGCAAGACTGGTAAAGTGCCATTTTCTATGTGCTGCTTTTCACCAAGTTGGGTCCTTACATTAAATAGTTTTATTTAGACTCAAGGTCCCTGCCTTATCTGCAGAGATAGGATGTGGCCTTATCAAAAGCCACACTAAAACAAGGAGTTATCATATCCACATCTTCTCCCTTGTTGACAAAAGCTCTTACACGCTGATAGAAGGAAATTCTCAGAAACAAAAAGTGCCCAACAATATTAATGTTGCCTTTCCCTTCCCTTGAACTGCAGATAAACTCGAAGTTCCTAGACTTATCTTTTCCCTTATTCTTTTTAAAGGCTGCTATCTTTGCCTTCCCCAGCACCCACCCTCCCCATGTTCTCTAACAAAAATATTAATGGTTGAAGGCTGCTGCTAAGGGATCTATGGCAAATGACCTATGGCAAATGACAGAGCATTCAGCTCATTTGAGAACAGCTCATTACAGGTGCTCTTTGATTCATCCTTTCCCTCTTTTCCCTCACTCCCAAATTCTTATCACACTGTCTAAGATGTTGATAGTGACCAGAAAGTCTGCAGGTAAACTTGTGAAAGGAGATTTAAGGAAGGCAGAAAAGAATTAAAAAACAGCATCAAGCATTTCAATTCCCTGCCTTAGCAGGATTTGCTTCTGCAATTTTCTTTAAATCTTGACAGTTGCCTGAAAAGAGTCCACACATACAGCTACTCTTTACAGTCTTATATCAGACAGCTGGGAATTAGCCCAGTCACTCTCTCCCCACACTCCAGTGAGCACTGGGGGCAGCCCATCTCTTCCAGGACAGACTGCTACAGTCAAAGACAAGCACCCTGCTGCTCCCCTCTTTGTGGCATTTACACCTCTCTGACGTCTGCCAGGCAGATCTCTATTCTAGACCACAGTGAACACTTCTGCCTCTAACAAATGTAGCCAACAGGAACAGGCTGCTTGTTCCTCCCTCAAGACCTAGTCCTTGGCAGATAGTGATACTTCCTTGTTAATTGATTCAAATTTCTTTCAGTGTTTTCAGGAACCAACCAGGACTATGTCCCTTGCTTCCTGCTTATAACAGAGGCCCTGAAAAGAGTTGACTTTGCCTCTTTAGGATGCTTTCTGTTTAAAATGGCAGTGTCTAAAGACAGCTCATAGGAAACAATTCCTTTTGCTTCCAGATTTTTCACTTCGGGCACCCAATTTCACATACAGGTTAGAAAAATCTTAAAACCATTCAGCATGCCCAAAACTGGAGGATCTCACCAGCTGGCACCAATCACACTGGAGTCCCTTCAGGGATGAGCATGCTTAGTCATGGTCATCCCAGCTTAAATGCTCCCCATTACCTTCACCAGAAAGACTCCTACAATACAGAATAATTTTTTTATTAGTGAGATCCTCCAGCACATTTTTCCACAAAATTTTCCTTGCACAGACCCATGTATTTGCATGAGGTCTATAAAATCTCCCTCTCCCAAGTTTTTATAAGGCTCCTGGCAGTTTCATTCATGATAATGAAGCCAAAAGAGAAGAGAAAGGCACCAGCAGGAGCAAAAGGAGATAAAATAGCAGAGCAGATATAGATCTTGTGAATCTTCTCAAAAACAGTGTTTCAACAGCAAAAGCATTTCCCCCACATGCTGAACACTACACCGTATCTGTAACATCCCCATTTGTGCAAGAGAGAAGCAGATGTTCAAATGCCTTCTGCAGTCTATTGTCTGGAAATGCTATGAGCCCATTTTTCTTTACAGTCCCATCAGTGTTCCTTAATAACATGGTGTGTGGAAACAGTATTATTTCCCATCTCCCCTTCCCTGTTATTTAGTGGCATTGCTGCCACGTGACAGCTCCTATCGTGCTCCTTTCCTGCAATCGATTGCACATTATATCTGCTGCCACTGAATGTCTCTCCCTCCTCACAGAGCAGCTTCTGGGCTCCAATTCCCCAAAGAACACAGAATATACCCAAACATCAGTTTCTGCTTCAGTTGTAGGTTCCCCTGTTCAGCTGGCACTTAACTGGAAGGAACAGTACAATACTGCACATCCCCAGATCCTCTGTGGAGAACAAAGATTTGTTTCTCATTGTGCCTCATGCATGCATCCCAGAACAGAAGCTTCCAGAGGGCTTATCTCTCCTTGTAAATCCAGCAGTAACAGCTTGTTGACATTGAATTCACAGTAACAGATTTTACTAGATATCCAGACATACACTTTGTTCCTAAAGCTCTTACATGATCTAAGCCTGGAAGTTTTAAAAGTAACTACTATGTCAGTCAAAAGTATCATTTTTTATCAGACTGGTTGTGCCAGCAAAAGTCTAATATAGGTTTAGCCAGCGTAATCCTGCATGGGAAAAGGAAAACCAGTCCTACTGGTGTCTGAAACATTCATATCACATGCATACACACATGGATCAGCAGAGATTAACTTCACAGGGTGCCCTTTACCTATTTAGTACAAAAAGGTACATCACAAAGCCTGTGAAGGGCACTGTCCCAGGATACCTGTATTAGCAAAGCACTCCTACAGTGGATGTAGCTACACCCATAAATTTGCATTTTATGGAAATACAGCCAACTCAGGAGAAGTGAGACCCAGGCACATTTTCAGACAGTTTGCCAGTGCAACAAGAACAGCACACCAAGTTTACAGGTTCACAGCTCTGCCACCCCGACTCGCACAGCTACACCAACAGAAATCTAGCTTTTCTAAAAGTGCTATCTGTAGTCTAGGCAAATCCACATGGTGTCTAGCACTCAAAGTTAAAGTTGATAATAAGAGTGCCTTTTTCTTAAAGAGATTGTAAATAATGAGTTATAGCAAGACTATATCCCTTAATGAGCTCCTAGAGATAATTTATGCTCTTCTTCCTACGCTCAGCCACGCATTTTTATTTTCTCATACATCACACTGATGCTGGCAGTAAATCTCTACAATATCTAGTCCTCCTTCCATAATAGAAAAACTCATTAATATGCCCCAGCTGCTTTAGGACACTTTGACATGAATTTATGAATATTCAATTTCCATCTAGTAGTCAGCTTCTTTGTGTCCAGCCACTGCGGTCTTGAAGAGAGGCTGCCAAAGATCTTGTAATACTTTCACTAGCTTTGAGCCCTCACATAATGAAATCAGCAATATGTTTAGTGTCAATAAAGCTCTGGGAACAGCCTCATTTTTCAAGAGCCAGAGGCAACTGGAGGCCTTCAGCATCTTGCCCGAACAACTTCCAAACGCTGTGCTGCAGCAAGTGAGGCCTTTCACACCACAGAAATTGCTCAGAGCAGCTCCTGCCACCTCAGCACAAGACACCTGTCGTTGCCGTGCTGGGAGCAGATTTCTTGCAAAATAGAACATACCTCCCAGAAAAAAAAACTTGGAGGTGTAGGTGATTTTTCAGCTTTGATGAAAACTGGACAGATGAAGGAAAGGGAAGCTTTCAATGCATTATTCACACAGAATCACCAAAGCTGGGGTTGGAAGGGACCTCCAAAGACCATCTCCCCAACCCTCCTGCTAAAGCAGTTTCATTTAGAGCAGGTTGCACAGGTAGGTTTTGAATATCTCTACAGAACAAGACTCCATAACCTCTATGGGCAGCCTGTTTAAGTGCTCTGTCAGCCTCAAAGTAAACCTTTTTTTCCTCATACTTAGATGGATCTTCCAGCTTCTGCCCATTGCTCCTTGTCCTGTCACCAGGGACCACTGAAAATAGTCTGGTCCCATCCTCCTGACTTGGCCAGGTAAATTTTAAAAGATCTGAAATCTAAAGCAGAAACTGTAAGTTTCATAAAAACTGGAATTTTGGTTGCATAAAAAATGACAGGAACTTCAGACAGCCTTGCATCCATTCTCCTTCTCAAAACTGGAGAAACCAAGATCAGGCAAGTGTTGAGCCCTACAGCAGAACTGCAGGATCCAGGCAACAACACGTGCTCCTGACAGCTCCACTCCTCCCAGCACTCCCATCTACCCAATCCAGGAGCAAAGCAGCACAAGCCTTGGGACTTTACACTGTTTGAGTCCAGCACACTCCATGTTCAGGCAACTGTGCCTGGAAAGCTGGCAGCCCCTGAAGGGTTGGACCATTTCCAGGGGCACCATCCTTAACTCCACAGAACTCCTGACACCCCATTCCAAGAAGTTCCAAGCAGCAACAAGGAGAGGAGTCAGATACTTGCCCCCAAGCAAACACTAAAGCAGATAAACAGAGGAAATGGCTCCACTTGGGAGATGATTCAAAGCCACAGGCACATCTCCAGCTGCAAGCACTGTATCTGTTCCCTTCTAGGAAAGAGCACCATCCTCGTAAGCCAGGCTTTTATCCAGCCGAGGAAGACAACGACCTTTTAAGTGGTAAGTGCTGAGCATAATTCATTTTCATCCTTTACTTCCTTTGAAAAAAGTAATGGGACAAATTTAAAAATGAGTGAGCAGCTTGAAAATTGGTTTAAGCTTCTGTAAACCCATCTATCATTCAAGGCACAAGATTTGTTTTAAACTAGTTCTACCAGAGCAGTGAACATTAGATAAAGGAGGCGAGAAAGATTGCTGTCAGCAACATGAAAACCTGAAGCACAAAGCTGAGATGGGAACTGGAATTTTAGAGTGAGGGACAATTGGTTTAATGACAGAGAGCTGGGAAGAGCTAGAGACAGACCAATCTAGGGAGTAATTATATTCTGCTTATCTAAATTTTATCCTAAAATAAAAGTATAATGTCAACACCCTTCCTGCTAATTTATTTAGGTTCTGTTAAAGAGCTGCCTAAGTATGATGCAGTTTTAACATGCAAGAGACCCCAGCTCTCTGCTGCCAGGCTCCCTGGGCACATGTTCATACTTGCACTGCACAACTCATCACCAACCAGCACAAGCCCACTACATGGATGGAACAGCAAGATGAGCAGCAAGGCAGAAGCACAGACATGACTTAAAACAGTCCATTGTGAGCCTCCAGTGAAAACTACTGTGCCCAGGATGTCAAAACTCCTGCTGCATTTCACACAGCTAATCCCTTCCTACCACCTGCAAAGAGCATTTCAGCACAACCAGAATATCAGGACTTACTCAGTTTTCAGAAAAGCAGCCCAGTCCTCCCAGTGTAACACCAATAAGCAGAGTTTTCCCATCCCTGTGCATGCAGTTCTGGCCTGTAGCCAAGCAGCTCTCACGCAGCTGCTGAGCAAGAACAGCCTTTCCACTTGTTGGTCCTGATGGTCCTTTTGCCACCCCACAGCAAGCTGGGACACTCCTCACAAAGGCAGCAAGAGAGGCAGCTTTGGCCCTGTCACAGGAGCTGTGGCACAGAGGACACAGCCCTCCCATGCCATGGTGCTGCAGTGCTTGAACGCCAGGTGATCAGGGACAAGGGCACTAGACCAATTCCAGTGACACTTACCCACTCAGAGGTCTGGTTTTTCTGATCTCGAAGAACTGTGTTCCTGTGTGATTGTATCTGTATTTTGTCTGTTAAAGGAAAGTAACTTGAACAGTCAAGCAATAAAATAACACTGGTGAAAAGGTGAAGTTAAGCTCTGAGTTCTTGTGGAAACACAAAACAGGCAGTAAAAGCCATTGACTCTCAGATATGAAACACGTGGCATGTGAAATAAAGCAAAACTTTTCACTTGTCTTTTTATACAACCTATTATCAGCAGTAAGTGCAGAGTAATGTATTAAGGTTGGCCATCTAAAATTACACTCAAATTCAACATTTGAAGGCTATAAATTCTCTTTTCTACTAGGTCTGGCTCGCTACTAGATTGCAAGTTTGAAAAAAAAGTCTCACACATGGGCAAGAGAAAGCTTTCATAGGCTACCCAAACCAATCAACATAATCCATGGTCTGAAAAAAACTATTTCCTTTAGAAGTCTTAACTCCATCAGCCTCATGGCTCACCTGTGACCTGTCAACCAAAACCATTGCAGGTGCATCCATTCACACTTAGAAAATATAAATGATTCCCTAAAAAATACGATGCTCTTGAAATGAAAACAACCAGCTACGTCCAAGTCAAGGTCATTAGCTAACACTAACAGCAGAAAAGTTCATCACAAATGATGCCAGCAGATAATCTCAGCACCACTTGCCTAGAAGCACAGGCTGCCAAAGAGCAGCATCACCAGAAGCAGCCTATTTCTTGCTCCTTGAGCATTTTTGTTCAAGCAGCAACACAATAAATCAGACCAAGAAAACAATCTGTTCAATGAAAACAAAAACAAAACAAAAAACCCAATTAAATTTTGTAAAAAAAAAAAAAAAAAAAAAAAAATCACACTGCCTTTATTTTTGATAAGTTACTTTTCCAGTTGAATCTCTTTCCTAACCTATTACCCAAATTATATTCCCATCAGAATGTTCATGCCAGTAAAACTGGTGATACCAAGGCAGATACCAGGGCACAAGCAGGTGACCCCACGGAAGCTAAGAGGTGCTTGAAAGGCATAAATAGCACAGCTGCTGGATGTATAACCATAGCCTAAATAAAAACTCCAGCTCTCACCAGGATGCTCTGAACTGACTTCAGTTAGAGTTCAGAGTTCTCCACAAACAGGGCTTTACTTCCCTCCTGCCTTCAAAACTAATTCATGAGGCCCTTTCAGGGTGCTCTGCACAAAGCATACATCCTCTTTCAGCCCTCAAAGGAAGCCCAGACACTGCTCCCCAGCCCACTTTGAAGCTTTTCCAAACACAGATCCAAACCCTGTGCCTAAGGCCTGCTCCTGCTACGTAGCAGAATGCAGGATTTCAAAACCACTACGGGGTCAGGTGGGGGATAATGTAATTTTTGGAGCTCTGTCTGACATAGTATCCTCTCTGGCACAATCCCAGCGAGCATGAAGCCTCTTGTCCTGGCCAAGTGGCTGCCATAAAGAAGAGAAATGCACCGTCCCCCTGCAGAGCAGGCAGGCCCCAGCCTCCCTCCCCACGGCAGCTGCTGCAACTCCAGACCCGGCTGCTGCCTTGATCCCAACCACGGCTCCCCACCAGGCTGACCACGCCTGCTATTTCTGCATGTTCTTCCAGCTGCCTCCCGTATCCTTTCTTACTCCTTACCAGCACTTCACGCTCATTCCTCATCTCCCCAGTTTCCCCACACACACATACACAAAAAGGCAGAGTTTAGGAAAAGAGAAGAACAGCATCTGGGCCAGTAACCTTCTCTGAAATTATCTGGCAGCAATGGAAAGGCAGGAATTGGGCGTGGGACAGTGACACACAGGCTAGACTGATGTGTAGATCCCTGATGAATCCCCCAAGCAAGGTGGAACATTTGGAAGGGAGATGCCTTTGGTCAGTTCCTGTGTCACAGGCAAGCCCGCCCACCTTGGGGTCAGGACAGCTGCTTGTGCCTGGTCACCCCAGTGACAAGCACTCCCTGCAGGCTGAGCACACAAGCAATCCTCAGGGAACCCACAGGGGCTGCTAAGGCAGAGGGAGAAAGGGTTTGCCACAACACTGGCTCTCAGTCACTTTATGATGAGATGCCATATTATTTCTCCAGGCATCATGAGCTGATCATAATATCCTCATACATCAACGTCAAAATAAGCACTTCTATTCCCACCAATGTCACTTCAGTTAAATTTTTCAGTATAATTTAAAGTTAATTACATCTCCCAGAGGACTGCTATGACAAGCTGCTGCTGCTGGTGCTATCACAAATCCCTGGAGGCGGCTCTTTACCCCCAAATGATCCCAAGCCCTCGCAACCAGCTAAAGCTTCAGTAAAGCTCTGTTAATTCACATCAGGCACAAGTCAGCCTTCTTTCCAGAGACCACAGGCTCGAGAAGGATACTGCAGCATCTTCATGTAGGTCTGTATTGCCTGGAGCCATTCTGGGATTGACATGGAGAGCTTGTAGTTTGGCACTGGCGGCACTGAGGGCTGGACACAAGAAAAAAAGATAAAGAGGTTAGACAGCCACGGCTCCCCGCAGAGCAGATAAGTGATTTACTGAGCAGTGGCATGTGCTCAGTGCAACACCACGCAGCAGCACAGATGGCTTAAGCCCCACGTGAACTCAAGCATCAGGCAAAGTCATCCTGCTGACCACAGGGGCTGCCCCAGCAGCAGAGCCAGCCCCTCCCTGCACAGAGAGGCCGTGGCAGGCTGATCATCAGAGCTGCCAGCATCCCCCAAATACCACCCTATGCAGGCAGGCAGTCCAGCACAGAAAGCCTATGCTTCCCATTCCCCACCCCCCAGCACAGGGCAGTTTGGCTGAGCAGAGTCCCAGTACTGACTTTGCTGTTCTCCCTCCCCCAGGAAGCCATTTCAAGTCTAATTTCTGGCCTCCTTTACCACAAGAGAAAGATAGAAGGAGACAAGAATCCTAGCTGCATAATTTCCCATCTGCCGTATGTCTGCATCATGCTTGCTGGGGAGGGAGAGCACAGCACCTAGAAGACCACCTGGGACCCAAATATTGAATGACATTAAGACACTTAAAGATATAGACTGGCAACATAATGGGATTTTTCCAAAATCTCATAAGACATCTGCTTGTGCCTAAGCATTTTAAGAAGGCAGGCCCTC
This sequence comes from Vidua macroura, assembly GCF_024509145.1. Taxonomy (NCBI): domain Eukaryota; kingdom Metazoa; phylum Chordata; class Aves; order Passeriformes; family Viduidae; genus Vidua; species Vidua macroura. The sequence goes on from NC_071573.1 coordinate 26,002,660, forward strand.
AATCCACATTTAATCCCCACAGTTATTTGGCTCCTGAGCCTGCAGCCATGCAGGAAAGCAGCACAGCCTTGTCCTAAGTCCACTTATTTCAGAGGTGAGGCTGCAAAATATGGGGTCAGCAGATATTAAAGTGGGCAGCATGGCCACTGAATTTAGAAGTTAGAAGTTAGCACAATTCTCACACAGTGGAGAAAGCAGCTTATTTGAATATTAATACAGATTCAAATTCAGGAAACAGCAATTTGGGCAGCTGTGACAAGGTGCAAAGAAAAGCATCTGTGGGGCCATATTGTCATAACCATAGTTGAAAGTTCATAATGTGTCACATTAAGGACATGTGTCCTTAATACACTTCAAGTCAGCAATTACTGATAAGAACAGCCAGTTCAGGTGGTATGGGGCCATCTCTGGCACAGAGACTTTCCTCTCCAGTTCCCACCTCTGTTAAGATTGCACTTGCTTTCAGAGAATGAGCACCAGTAATCCCAAGGCAACAAAATCCAGAATTTACTACATGCAGCAAGTTACTACAGTGAAACAGTAAATACACCTTGGAGAAAGGGGAGAAAAACACCAAACCAGAGACTCCTACACTACTGGCACACAGAAACATACTGTAAGTGGCAAGCAGATGGCAAGGCTTCCAGCTCGCCCCCGCCATCCCAGTGCTACACGCCGGCACACATGGGCTTTCTCCTCTCACCAGTGGGAGTTATGAGCAAGACTCATTAGTGCTTCTTAATCACAGTTTTCATGCCTAAGATCTTCATTAGAGGCATTTTTTTGGTTCCACAGGTTGCTTTCTCACCCAGCCCCTTTGAGCTGGATGAATTATTCACCTGTCCCTTCCAGCACAAAGGCAGATCTGGACTCAACACACATTATAAGATTCAAGTTTCAGAAGCAGCAAGGAGCTGACAAAGGGAATTATGGCAGGGCTGTCACACCTTCCTGGGGTAGCCATTTCTGCTCCAATATACTCAGTCCTTTGCTTCAAAGATACAGAAGCTCTAGGTGCATGCATTGCACTTACACAACACACCGAGGCAATGGGAGCTGCAGACAGTGTGGGGCCTGGCTGATGCTGCAGAGGTGGGGATTTCATCCTTTTCCCAGCCCTCACCCTGCTGTAGGACCCAGGACAGCATCCCATAGTGATAGCACCAGTGTGAACAGACACAGCCCTTCCTGAAGCCCACAGTGAAACCCACTGAAAACCCACCCTCACCAGAGGGGACAGGTTCAGACTCCAAATGAGGTGCTCCCCATCTTCAAGGTAGGTGATCACATTATCCAAGGAGGATGAGCGTGTCAGATACCAGAGCATAGCCCAGAAAAGAGAACCAGGGTTTTCCCACTGGCTAGAACATATTCCAGTTACCTTAGCAGGCCTGCTGAGCCAGGAGGCCCAAGCCCCTCCAGATGTCAGACAAGAAGGGAGAAGCGTCCATAAGCCTGCGCCCACACAGGGCAGCAGTGCTCTCCTCTCTCCAGTGCAGGGCAGGCAGTAGACACACCATGCTGCCAGCCAGGCCAGGCAGGGGGAGCCACACACCACTCCCACTCCTTTCCCTCCCAGCTGCAGGAGGACTAATCCTGGGCACCCACCCAGCATGGAGCAGAAGCCAGGGCTGCACAATACAAGTGAAGTACAGCTTTGTTGTGATTCAGGATGCAGCCCTCCAGCTCCTGGTATACATCCACAGCAGCAAGGAGCAGGCAAGAGGTCATGGATGGCAAGAGGAAATGCAAACACAGCACTACAGACCATGAATTTGTAAAGCAAGTGAAATTCAGAGACAAGTCAGATGAAAAGCCTTGACCTTATATCAGTCTTTCCAAGGAATAGCAGCTCCAGACAGTTGAGCTGCTGCAGTGCAAGACCACGTGGCAGAGCTGGAGACTCATCCCGTGGCTGGAAATGCTGTAGTCTCATTTTACCACTGACATCCTGTGTGAAACTCATTTTGGCCGATTCCACTGTCTCACTTAATGACCAGAAAGTCATTTTCTACCAGCTCCCCCTGCAAGCACACTGTTACTCAGCATGGATGAAGCTGACAGGCAAGAGTCCTCAAAGCTGCTGAGAGGTTTAATTTATTACAATCTCCAAGTACCTCCAAGATCACAGAACAGGTAAAGGATTGCACAGCCTTTCCAAACTGTGAGTCTGCACTACTCCCAGAGCTCAAGCTAACAGTCAGAGGGGGGGATCCCACAGGTTCCAAAACTGCCCTTGCAGACAAGCCAGCTTTTTGTAAGGACTTTGCGCTTCCCAAGAGAGACGCAGCCCTGCACCTCTGCAGTTTGCATTTGTTCCAGTAAGGGCAACCTCACAGACACAGTCAGAAGCTACTTACCACCCTGCGTGTATGATTGCTGAGACTAATGCCAAGGTGATTAGAGCAATCAAGTGGAGCTTCTTGGAGAGGGGATGAAAACTCTCTCCCATCAGTAGGGATTAAGAACAGATCAGATGCAGAAATGGAGCAGTTGCACATGCCACTCACTCAGCCTGAACCAACTATCAATGCAAACAGATTACAAATCATCTTCTCACAAGCACAAGTTTCCCTCATCACTCCCAAACAACAGTACCTGGTCTTTTGCAGGGTGACACATACCCAGCAGCACAAGCCAGTTAACATAACTTGTACCACCATTTAAGAAACAAGTCTTCACTCACATTCCTACTCTGACCCAGAAATTACCGTCACAACTTTGGTAATCCACTACCACTTTGTGGCAAAAAAACCCCAGCTCCTAACCTTCATTTGCTCACCTGAGCTGTGTTGGCCCTAATAAGGACCAGGTAGTCCTCAAACTACTCTCTTACCCCAGAAGTCCCACACTTAGCCAGCAAGAGCTACTTAGTCACAGAGGGGACCAGGTCCTCCAGCCCCCAAAGAAACTAATTATTGTAACAGGGATTTTGCTTCTGGGCAGTACTGGAGGAGTACAACTCCTACAGCACTGGGCACTGATCAACATCATCAAATTATTTGGCCAGGCAGATTTCAAAACATTTTTATTCTGCCCAGCTTACGCACATGCTACAGAGAGCCAGCCCAGAGCTGTGGCACTGAGGAAGAAGCCATGGGCAACACTCTCTGGGACATTCCCACAGGAGTACAGTGTGCAGGCCAGCACACTGGAGCCACTGGTATGTCTCTCACCAGATGCTTTCTCAGTCACTGTGTCACAGTAAAAGTTACGTGCTCTGGAGCTGGGAAGTAAAGGATGAAAGTCAAGTCTAGCGCATGCTTTACCATCTCTTAACACCAAATGGGCTTGCAGGCCATCTAGACTGGCGTAAGCTGGTCAGGCTGCTGAAACAAGAAGTTTTGCCCAGTCCCTGCCCCTTCATTTTCACCTCAAGTGCTTGTGTAAGTACAAGATGAACCACACCAAGGAACCACAAACTCAGCATAACCTGATTATTGTTTAGTTGGATATGCTTCCCCATCCAAACAAAGGCTGGGTCTAGCACAAGGAGAGCAGAGTGGAGAAAGATTGTCCCTTTTGCACCTGCACTGGACCGAACATTGCAGAAGAGAGATGAAAGGCCTTTTCAGCCTGCAGCTTATTTGACAAGCACCTTCTCAATACAGCCCTACACAATAAGATTTCGACTTCCCTGTGCACAGAATCTCCTCTCTACTCCAAGAAAAGAACAGGCATATGGTTCATGTCAGTATCACTGACAGCTTGAACCATGACAACAGCAGCCCAACCATCTCACCCCAGCACGCAGAGGGGTATGAACCAACCCAGACTTCAGCGGTCAGCTCACATTAATGCTACTTGATGTGAGGAGTGAATCAAGCTCAAAGTCTGCCAAAGCAGAGAGTGTTAAAGACATTGTGATCAGTAACGCAGCAGTGTCGAGAAGCCTTGGAACAACAACAGACATCAACATTTTATTTGCTGTCTGGAGGAAAAAGACTTGGGTGAGGCAGAGCTATTTGGGGCTTGTACTGAGGAACGTACCAGACAAAAGCATTTGGAGTCTTTCCACATACTGGAAAAGAAATGTCTGAGTTTTAAATCCCTTGTTACATTTGAGGAGCAACGCTGTGTTTAAGGAAACGCCTGTTTCCAAAAGGAAAAGAAAAATCTGCTTTAAATTGCACGAAGCGCTTCACTCAGTCTCTGAAGATTTCTTTTAACTCTTGTTTTCTGCTTTATTCTCCCCAAGCTAAAAGGAGTAATTTTCTTCTTGCTTGTTCCCCAGGACACCCACTGCAGCCCCTAAGCACCCCGCAGCCTCCGTACCCCGTTCTGGGCGCTTTCGGACAGCAGATGCCCCATCCTTCTCCCCGGTGCCCCGAGAGCATCCTCTGGGCTGCGCTGTCACACCCTCCCACCCGGCCGTGGAGCCTCCCCGGCCGCTCGATGCGCACAGAACGCGGCAGCCGCCGGACCGCCGACCTCGGGCTCGGTGTCACCCGCTCCTCCCGCACGAGGGGACACACGGCGGCTTCGCCTTACCCGAGCCAGGCGGGAGGCGCTCCGGATGGCCGCCGCCACGGCACCGCCGTCGGGGTGCACCCGCTCCACGTGGCCCCACATCCGCTCCCAGGTCTGCCCGTCCATGGGGAAGCCGCTCTTGTTCACCAGGAAGAGCGAGCCGCCGTCCCGCTGCTGCTCCTGCTCCTCCTCCTCCGAGCCCCCGCCGCTCCCGCCGCCGCCGCCCGCCGCCCGCGGCTGGGCGCTCCGCGACCGGCCGCCCTCCTTGCCGGCCGCCGCACGCCGACTGCTCCCGCGGCCGCCGCCGCCGCCCGCCGCGCCCGTCATGGCCCCGCGGCCATGCCCGAGCCCGGGACCGCTGCCGGGATGTGCCCCGCGGCCTCGCCGCCGCCCGGCCGCTCTTTATGTGTAGCTGTGTGTGTGTGTGTGTGTGTGCCTGTGACGGGCGTGCGGAGGAGGCTGGGCGGGGGCGGTCCCTCGCTAGCGACGCCGGCCCGCTCGCTCCGGGAGCCCCGTCCCGACCCCGGTACCGGCCGCGGCCGCGCAGGGGGCGCGCCCCGCGCCGCGCGCCATGCCGCGCGTTACCGCGCGACCGCCCGCCCGCCCGCCCGCGGCGCGCCCCCATTGGCCGCCGCAACAAAGAGGGGCGGGGCCGGCGGGGCGGGGCGGGCCGCCACTGGCGGAGACGCTGCCGGGAGGCGCCCCCTGCCGGACAGCTCGGGACACCGCAACCGGGAGGCGCAGTCCGAGCGCTTTCGCCCGCAGCCGAGCCGAGCCGAGCCGAGCCGAGCCGAGCCGAGCCGAGCCGAGCCGGGTCCAGCCCAGCCCGGCCCGGCGGAACCCAGCAGAGCCGAGCCCGGCCCCTCCGAGCCGAGGCGATCCCCCCAAGCCGAACCCAGCCCAGTCCAGCCCGAGCCCAGCTGTGCGTCCCTGTCCCCACTGCGTGCTGGACGCCGGAGGATGGAAGTCCTCCTCGGAGACAGCCGAGCTGTTCCGTTCTTCCCAGAGCTGGAAGATCCTCTGCTAAGCATTCAGCGGTACGGTGGTGGCAGTGAGATCCCGGCCTGAAGGCAAAGCGCTGCCGGGAGAGGCACCAGGCGCTTGTGAGGGGCGGGCAGAGGAGCGCCCCAGGCCCGGGCAGAGACCGCCCTGGCCGTGCTGCCCGCTCCAGCGCCCACTGTGCCTGATGGCTATGGCCACGCTCGGACAGGAATTTTCAGCTTTTCATACCAAGCACAACAGTGTCAGTAATGCATCTCCTAGAGCTGTGAGTGACCCCCCCCATCAGATACAAATAGTCTGAAAAACGTTGCTCCCGTCCCCTGCCCATGTGCTCAGATACTGCTGCCGCTCTGATCCCCTGCTCCCAGACAGGAATAAATTTCTGCAGTGCCCTAATCAGCTTCTCGAAGGCTCTCAGGAGCCAGAAGTGTATGTTGAGTTGCTAATCACTCTCCACAGGAGCCGATGTCTCTGTGAGTCCTACCAGTAATCCTCCCTGCTGTCCCCTGGCCACATGGTATGCCAGAATCTCATCAGGGGGTTTAACAGAAGGGAGGACAGACAAAAGCTGTTCCATCAGCTAAAGCAAATCAAGGGCTTCAGCTTACATGGCTTGCCCAGTGTCAGCTTTCAACCCAGGAGACTTTGGTGTAGGAAACCCCCCCAAGCTGAATGTGGGGGCTCTGGGTGTAAATGGCAACACAATTTGGGGGAATGAGGTAAAGGTCAGAGTGGATTTAGAGCTTCTGTGAAGTCTTCACCCTCTCCACTGTGTCCTGCATTTCCCTAATCATCAAGCAAATGCTGCAGTTGGAGGGAAAATCCATGCTGGGCAGAGACGACTCACACACACACACCCCCTGGTGGGTTTCGAAGCAGGATCCCAGGGGAAGCAGAGTCTCTCCTTCTGGAGCGCAGATGATGCTGAACATCAGCAAGATGTGAGAGCACTAAGATGAGTTCCCAATGGGAGATGATGAAACACAGAGACCCAGAGAGGCTGCAGATGGCTGCAGACACAGAGGAGAGGGCTCTCAAGGAGCCAAGGGAGGCTTAGGCAAGACAGTGCAAGGAAAGGAAGGCCAAGAAAGTATGTGAGTTCACTGGAGCAGAGCCAGGGGAAAACCTGAAAATCATTTGGAGCTGGATCTTAGAACTAATGGGACAGTGCAGGTGGTGGCATCCATGTGTGAGCAGCTGAGAGGCACACTGCATGTGACAGAGCCTGGAGTGCTGGGATTACACAGCAGAATGTCATCCTCAAGGATGCTGATACGCAAGCTGGCAGTCACATATATCCCAGAGCCTTGTTCCCTGTTGGAACAGGCAACCATGTTGGGGCTGTCACAGCCTTGCTCAGTGCTGCTTCACTGCCCAGAGCAGCCAGGAACCTTCAGATTGTGTTTTCCTACACCCACCCACCTCTTAGTCTGGAAGGGTGAAGATTAGAGTGATGCTATGTGCTTTGCCATTCAAAGCCTGCTGCATCTACCATGTCAGGGCGTGCTCCATGGCAGAGGGAAGGACTCTCTCTGGCCAGACAGGTAAGGGGCATGGCAAGGTTTGGACAGCACAGCTCTGCTCATAGCAGTCTGCAGCATTCAGACCATTTCCAATCAGGACTTAAAGAAAGAAGATTCTTACCAGCTCCTCCCTGATGCTCAGGTGGAAGAGTGACAAGTTGAACTCCCAGAGGTCAGTCAGTGTGTCCAAGGTCAGCCGTGGGCTGGGCAGGCAGGGCAGAAGTTAGCTGAGGTCCTGGAGCTAAAGGCAACTTTGAAGCAACAGCTTAAGGAAATAAAAGTAGAGCCCCTAAGTCCCTATGACTAAGGGAAAGTTTTAATAACCCTCTCACCAGCTACAAATTAAGTATAAAAATAGAATAATGCTGCTTTGGATTAGCCAAAGCTTTCCCTGGTATTAGTTATGAACAGATATTGAAGATGAGTAAAAGCAGGATGAGATATGCATCATGCCCCCAGTATCTAATGGCTTTCACCTCGTGGGGCCACCTAATTTTGATACTGTGACTCTTGGCAGAGCTGCTTTCCTCCCTGCCCTGTTTGCAGGTCTTCCTCTCACACCAGGTTCCTGCCCAGCCTCTGTCCCAGTGTGCCAGACCTGTTTGACTTCGAAATTCAGTCACTTTCTAAAGCTAGCTCTGAACAACACCTCCATCTACAGTCTTACTCCTAGTGCAGAGCTCATTGCTACCACAGCTGCTTTCTGGGTCAAAGGAACTAATTTGATCATAGAGTCAGCATGTAAGAGGGTTTTAACCTTCATTATTTCCAATTGCAGACTCATTTAAATGCAGCATTCAAAAGGCCCTGCAGTGCAATTACACAACCAAGTGCAGGAAACTTAATAGCTCTTAATTTGCACCATGGCAGCAAGGTGATATCAGCATTGGCACTTTTTCCAAGCAGACTTTTTCTCCAAAGTGCCACCCCCACACCCTCACAAGGAGTCCCACTATCCTCTTCCTCTGAGAGCATCCTCTTGAAAACAGCAATGAATTCAGCCCAGCCACACAGCAAACCCTCACTGCCCTGTGATATTGAGCAGAGGAAGTGCATTCATGTATTTATTTGGACTTGTCTGGGAAAACACTTCCTCTATTACCCATTGTTTCCAAACAGCCCTTCTTGTGCAAGGAGCCAGCAGGAGAAGGCTTTCCTGGGTAGCAGCTCCAGACTGACCTGGCCTCAGAAGAGGGAGCTGCAGCCAGGCTGGTGTCATTTGCTGTCTCATGGCCTGCAAGATCTCATGCTCCTGTTTTGCTGCTTGGAAATTTGGTGGTTTTCTGCTCTGCAGATCTTTTGCCAGCACAGCTCCAGCCTTTTCTAAGACCTTGTCCAGACTCTGCTATCAACAAACCTTGTTACATGAAAATACTTCTCACTGTGAACAGGAATGCCACTCTGTGCTACCAGGGCCACAAGCGGGGCAACAAACCCCAAAGTGAAACAAGACAGCGGCAGCACTGCAGCAAAAGGTGGGCTAGTCAGCAGATTGCCCTTGCCCCTGCCCTGCCTGGCCAGCCCTGGCTCTGCAACCTTGGACACCTCCAAGGAAGGCCATGTGGCAATTCCCCGGGTCCCAGTCCACAACAGCACCCTTCTCAGAGTCACAGCCACACCACAAAGCTGCCCCTGGTGCATTTGCTTTGATGCCTCTGCAGGCAGGCAGAGGGGAACTGCTCCAGCAGCCCAGCCAGCAGGGGCAGGAGACACATTTTATTCCAGCCCTCCTAGGAAGAGATGAAGTTTTCTTTTGTGCAAGAAGGGAGTTTCCTCTTTCCTTCCATCAGATGGCAACAGGACAGATCTGGACCTGGATTGTTTCCCAGGTCAGTAAAAGTGGACACTAATGCTGTACCAGTATCAGTTACTGGTGGAGCAGGAAATGAGCCCAGTTCCTCCAGCTGGCAGCACTCAGTGCAAAAGTCTGAAGCCTGGGTACCTTCCCAGTGAGAGGAAAGCTGACGTCTTTGCAAACAATTTCATGGGTGAAGGTGTGGATGTTAACATCTTTGAAATGGGGCTTAATGTCTCTACTAACTCTGGGAAGCAGGTTTGTTGCAGAGCCCAGGCAGCTCGGCTCCTGAAACAAACAAGTGGGGGTCTGGACAAGCCTGAGTTTCTGAACTTTGGGGTAAAATAGTAGGTTCAGGGGGGGAATATGTGATAGGCATTTAGGGAAGGCTGTACCTTACTAATACCTCAGCCAGTGGGGAAAGAAAGGGAGCAACATGTGGCTGGGAGTTTAGGATAAAAGGAGGCTGCACCCTCCAAAACCTCAGGAGAGAAAAGTTTGTGGGCATGTGCTCCGGTGGACTCTCCCTTTATGTGAGTAAAGTTGCAGGACTCTTCTGTCTCTTTTTTGGACATAAACCTCTGGTGTTTGTAGATTTTCTTGACGCCAGCTTGGGTACGCTCTTCTGCTAAAGTCAGGCCAAGTGATCTTAATGGCTTTTTCTGCATTTAGCAGCCAGCAGAGCGGCTGCAGTCCAAAATGGTTAATCCTACAGGGGTGCTTCAGCTCTGCAGAGGGCAGCAGAAAAACACAGGTCAAGAAAGTTTGCTTGCTGTAAGTAAATTGCATTATTGCAATGCAAATATTGGCCCATTTCCTGAAAAGACCATAGTGACCTCATTTGATCCTTTGAAAGGAATATAAAATTTGTTTGTTTGGGGCTTTTTTCCTAAATTGAACATTATGATGGAATTGGATATTTTAGTGATGAAATGAAAGGTCAAACTGTGGTAAGGATGCAACCATGGCAATATGGGAATGGCTGTTAGTACAAGTTTGCAGAAGCAATTTGCATAACCAATAAGAACAACTTTCTGTACTCTTAAAATTTCCCTGTGATCACTGGGAAAATAAATATATAAAGCAGACTTTAAAAAAAAAGCAAGCTGTAAAAGAGATGCCTGAGGGTGTGCTTCCTTGGAGCTTTCCCCAAGGTAGCCCTTTCTGAGAACTCTTAACACACTGTTTATTTTGTAGTGGTCTAGCAGAAAAAACAGCCCTCCGTTGCTTTGGCTGCAACAGTGAAGAACTTCAGCAGCATGTTTTGAATTCTGCCTGAACAAGTCCAGGATCTCCTGCAATAATTCTACTGCAACAAATCCTTACAGTGTTTATTTTAGATGGGGCTAGATGGACTCCAGTTGTTCTCAGACTAGTCCAACAGGCAAGATTTTCTTGCATTAAAAAATATTTTTTAAAGCATTTAAAAAAAATCAAAGTGTCATAAAAAGCCTATAAATCAGACCTTCCCCAAAACTGGTCTGCAGATTTTCACTTTCTGCTCCCCACTGCAGGTCAGCATGTCTGAGTAACCTGACTGAGACTTTGCTGACAGTGAAATAACCTTTTCCATACTTCCTACAGTCACCTCACTCTGGTCTGCAACTGATGGCATCAGATACAGCTGAAACTGTTGTTCCAGAGTGGTACAACATCAGCATCCCAATTAGCCTGCCTTACTCCTGTCTTGTTCCAAAGTTTCTGTCTCAAACATTACAGTAGCTTGGAAAATAATTACATCAATACAGTTTGTTGTGAAGGTCTTTCTTGACACCATATCACATGATTTGTTTTCTGCAGCAAGCTCTGCTTACAAAAACAAGAAAACACTAATGTAGCCCTCCATGAATATTGGTAATATATATATTTTTTTTACTAATTACTTCTTTAACATTTAGTCAGAGTGTAAACTACCTAGCACAATCACTTTTTTTTTTTTTTTATGGGAACTGCATAATAAAAATATAGGTAGTGCAGTGCCTGAACGGCAGTGCCTGAAAAAAATCTGCTACCTTGGAAATGAGATTTCTTTTCAGCAATTGCCAGCACCCACTGGCCTTGTCACAAGGAGCTGCCAGTGGTGGCACCAGAGGTGAGAGTCAGGACTTACCTCACTGCCAAGTGAGCACCTGAGTCATCCCTGCCTTCATGGAGAGAGGAATGCACTGCAATAAACTGCAATAAAAAATGCCTGCTTGAGGTTAGAAGCACAGTTGTTGTTGCTGATCAGAAATAAATTAAGCAGTCTAGTTCTGCTATGGGATAACCTGTGCCCTCTAGGAATAGTATGATGCTGGTTAGGAAACACTGACCAAATGTTGTCCTTATGTATTAAAGTTGCTCAAATGCATTTTCTTTCCAGGAAGAAAGAAAAGTAGACTGGAAAAGTTATTAAGCCTAGCAATAGAACGTGTCACAAACCCAAACACCAAAAGCCTTTGAACTGAGATGCTGTGTGAAATCTGCAAAGGGAAACGTGTGATTTACTGTTCTCAATGCCATGGTGCTACAAGGTGTCATCACGACACTGATGATTTCATCAAACAATTTTTGATCTGAAGCATCACTTCAAGCATCCCTGGGAGACTGTGCTCTGCAGATTAAGAGTCCCCTTCATTCCAGAGAATGATTGAAGAGTAATCAAAATGCTGCAGAAGTGCCTGAAGGTGACAGTAAAATTCAAATACTGTGGTCATTTTAAAAATAAAGCTTTTAAAGGAAATACAGTAATCTGGAGCAAAATTACTTTTTTCAGCCATCTTCATTATTTGTCATGACATGAATGATAGTAATTTTCAGAGGAAACTGAAGCCTACAGAGCACCTTCTAGCTTTGGAATCAAACCCAGGAATGCTGTGTAATCACATAAGCTGTAGACTTCAAGAAGACTCCCTAATGTTCTCGGTGCACACAGACATTTCAACCCTCATGAGATTCTTGTATTCTGAGCAGATGAAGTAAGTCAGAGAAAAATCACACTGACCATGGAGCATTCTGTTCCCCAAAAGCTGGGGGACCTCTGTATCTCCCCTGATGACAGTCTGGTTTGGACAATTTCATCAAGCTTCCAAGCCTTTGAGGCCTTCTCTACCCTTTTGAAGCTTCAGTGGGGCAGTGACAAGATGAGAAATCATGGTATTGCTAGGCTTTAGGCAGTAGCCTCTAAGTGAATTTTTTTTTTTTTTTTTTTTTTTTTTTTAGCATTAGGGCCTGAAGAAAATTCAGTTATTCATTGGGAGCAGAAGATAACACAAATTCAAGTCCCCTGGAGCCAGTTAATAATCTCTGGGTGAGTCATTCTCACCCCTGTGGGACAGTGCCTCTTCATTCTACACAGGATGTACATTCTGTCTAATGCCTGCAGGGTTGTTCAGATCCAGCTGATGAATTATTCCGAGAAAATCAAGTTGCCTTCCAGTATTTGGTGGGGAAAATGCCATGCACAGCCTTGCAAGCTGCACTGTTATATTTTATCTTTTTTTCTCTTGCAAGCAAGCTGGACAATTTGATTTCTAAAAGAATAACTGACTTTGCAGTCATCTGCAGTCCCTCTATTGCCTTAACCAAACTAGTGATCAACATCTAAAAAACCTTAGGACTGCCTCATTCTGAAAAAAGAAAGTGGGAACTCTCTGATTCAGCCTAATGCAGGCTAGAAAAACTTCTGAAGCCTTCAAAACTTCCCTGGGATTTTTCCATATGCATGGAGTTTGTAGCTTTTGTAGACTCTTGTGTCTGTTTCTGGAAACTTGTAACACAAGGCCACAATACTGACAATGCCCTTTAGATACTATTTACTGCCTTTTTAATGGTCTAAACACTGTTACAAGCTGAAGCAGTTTACTGAGGAAGCGCTGGAAATTAGCATCCTAGAGGCTGAATTTTGATCCCTTATATTAAGCAGTATTAGCTCGTTACTTACAAATATACAATTACAAATCAGTAATTATGCCCAACCATTGCCAACACTTATCCTTTGTGACATATCTGCTGAAGTCCTTTCTACAAAGTTCAGGATATTATTGTTTTGTTTTCTGAAAAGTTGTTGTTAAACAGAGCTGTAAATATTGATTTAGAACATGGTCAGAGAGGGTTAGTTCATTGTGAAGCACAGACAGAAGGAAATCCAGCAGACTTCTAAGAAACCTTTCCAGCCCAGGAAGCAGCTGGATTGTTAGGCATCTGCCTATTTTATCCATGCACAAACCACATCGCTTTCTGGAAGGGGTAATAATTGTTAGCTTTGGATCACAGAGCCTCCTCCCAGCTAAAGGAATAATTATCTGACTAATCATAGCTGGGATGGCTTCACATTTCCCATTTACCTGATGAGGTTTCTAGTGTTTTCTTGGAAGGATCGAGAATCTAACCAGAAAAAAAGAAATAAAACGACCAACCCCAAAACTCCAATGCCAAAGAAACTGTAGACAATAATAAATTTCTGGGATTGTTCCTTCCTAGCGGTGGGAATGTTTAAATTACAGTGGCAACTGGGGATATTGCCTGCAAATTTCATAGAGGTACCTTAAGAGGAACATGACCTTGTGGTCCTGGTTGTAAAACAAAGAACCTCCCTGAAAGTTCAACCCAGTGTTGAACTGCATTGCTTTATGACGCAAGGCTTGTGTTTGCTGTGCTCTGCAGCACATGCAGCCTCCTTCTGTGAAGCATCTCCTATACCAAAATAGCTGAGAGAGAATCCCAGCTTTGTGGAGAAGTGAGATTTTTAAAAAAATGAAACATTTTCTTACCACGACTCTACATACTTTGAAGCAGGTTCCTCAAATTTGCCTGGCTCACACCTTGGCTAAATGCCTGAGGGTAGGTGACAGAACCCTTGCAGAGTGTTCACAAGGGTTCTGCTGTGCTCCCTCTGATTTTAGCCGTAACTGAATGTAATGTCTCAGTTCTATCCTGTCTCAGAAGTTATCCTATTCTCTTTCCCCAGATAATCTTTAGGCAACCAAGTGCTTTATTAAAATAATATCTGCACTACTCTCAAGAAGCTGCCTTTGGATCACTCTGCTTTAGGGGTTAACTTGCCCTTTCATTTCCTCACAGACCTCTTCCAAAGCAAAGGAGAAGTCTCTGTGCTAGAGCAGTACAACTCAACTACCAATGATAGTATTTTAATTCCACGCCCCAAGAAAATGTCTCTGGATGCCAATATTCTTGTGTAAAATAAATTTCTATATGCTGCATACATGCACTCTGCATGTACAAGTATGTTTATTAATGACACAGTAAGTCATACACTTATATTTTCCTACATTTAAAAGGCAAGTTCTAAGGAAAAAAAAATCACTTTAGATTAGCAGCTGTATTAGCAGCCATCAAAAATATTACTACTGGCTCCAATCAATTTAGGCATTATATACTTTATTAGTAACATAGAATGGTAAGGAATGATGCCATCCACATATACACATACATACAGTATTGCAATCGGAGAATATTCATTCAGAACTTTTAATTTTCTCTTGAAATAAAAAATTGGACACTAACAAAACCAAAGTATTACAGCAAAACACATTTGGTATGTTCATGAGTAGAACAAAGACATGAGCAGTAAATAACATGGGTCTTACACAGAAATACATTTCTCTTAGGAAGTTTTTTTGCTTAAATTCATTCGAGTTCCTGCATTAACATCACTTCTCCCTCTTCACAGAATTCAGACCGAATGGTGGGGCTGGGGGCAATCATGTCTTACTGTGTAAAATGACAGCTTGTGCTCCACGAAACATCAATAACCTGTAACACTTGAGAAGGAGGTACATACATGTATTGAAAACAATTGTAAAGGTCACACATTCCCATTCACACAGAAAAACTAGTCAGCTCACAAAATGGAAAAGGAAAACAATAAATGCTTACAGCCTAACCGAATTTCACTTGGTTGTAGATGCACAAGGTAGTACAAATATTTCTCAAAAAAACATTTTTTCATTAGGCAACATGGGCTGGCAGCTCTAATTACACACTCCACTGATTGTCTCCGAAACAACAGATTGCCTTGAACAAAAGAGATGACCAAGAGGCTGAAGTTAGAAAAGCCCTATTGATGCCTTAAGTTTTAGCTTTCATATTTTCCAGATTCTGTACAGCATTAGTATGTAACTTTGAAGTTCATATAGAGTGTTAGCAAATTCTTTTCACAGTTTAATTTGACAAAACAATCCTTTTCCAGCTTGAGAACCAAGGACACCGTTGCAGCTTCAGACTCAAAAAGCATAAACAACAGTGAATTAAGGAGAGCAATCTGGGAGGATGGGACTTCATAACCTGAAGCTGTAATTGGACAATTAACCCAAAATGTAAATGGACCAAAACTTATAAGACTGTGAAAACGTGTGACCCATCACCCATCTTGGGTGTAGCCCTGGCCATGCTCTTGTACTGCCCAAGGTGTTTCCTTTGAAGGCCTTTTTAATAAATACCTACTTTACTCCTTTAACACTGTCTAGCCTGTGTTCTAGGTAGCCTCTCAAGGCATCACTATTAATCTGAAATTATTCATATGTATTCTTGCTACTTCTTCCCTTGCTCTTTCTTCCTCACAAACCATGGGCATTTACAAACAGAAAGAGACAAGCACCCATCTACAAATACTTGTTCTGAGGGACTTACCTACCAGCAATTCCAGACTCTATCCTACAGGTCTGGTATTTTCACACCCAGCCAATAGAAATGAGGGGTTTAAGGCCGTGCCAGGAATCCTAAATAAAAATGTGTCAATGTTCTCTGAGTCTCTTCCACTGAAATTACCAAAAGTTTACTGTGGCTGGGAAGAAATGCTAAGATAAGAACTAATGTTAACACTAATCTCTGAATTTTGTAGCTGAAAGTTATCAACTGCACAACCTGCTGGACTCCTGGGAACTTGGGGCAGTCCCCTTGTTTATGCTCCCCACTGTGTGTGTTCTCTTGCATCCTCCAGAGCTCTCCTGAAACACTCGGATAAAAAGCAAATTGAAAAGCAGAAGCTGATGCATGGGACTGAGATGCCTCTCCTCCTTTGGTTTCTTACACCATCCTCTCCTAGTTGATGTGCAATTCAGTTCATGATACAATTACTTTTTTTAAGGAGCTAGGATTTTTAGCCCCCAATTCTACTCATGCTGGAGGGCTGAGCCAGGATCTGAAGGCTAAGAGTCAGAAACCCTATTTGCAATTCCAAATGCATGTGGAATTTCCAGGCTAAGAAGGTTGTTTGGAGAACCCATAGGACCCTTCCACTATCTGAAGATGGACTACAGGAAAGTGGGAGGGACTCTTTGTCAGGAATTGTAGTGATAGGACAAGAGGAAATGGGTACAAACTGAAAGGGAATTTAATTTGGAATCAGGAATATTTTTTTTACTGTGAGGATGGTAAGACACTGGAACAGGTTGGCCAGACAGGTTGTGGACACCCCAACGCTGGCAGTGTTCAAGGCCAGGTTGGATAGAGCCTTGAGCAGCCTGGTCTAGTGGGAGGTGTCCCTGCCCATGGTAGCGGGGTTGGGACCAGATGATCTTTAAGGTCCCTTCCAATCTCTTAACATTCTATGATTCTATGTTTGATTGAGTGGCTGTTGGCTGCTAAAACCCGAAAATTAAAAAGCAAAAACCACAAAGCCTCAGCTACTCCAAATTTATTTCTGCCATAAGCTAGAACCTCAATTTCTTGACAGATGATAAAACTATCACATAAAAAATACTGATTTGCTCTTTATTTGCTCTTTATTCTCCTGCTGAGCCTTTCATTTAAATACTTTATAATTGCCTGAAAATAGCTCATAGGTTTCCAACTTTCAAGCTCCTTTTAGAAGGGGAATATTAAATCCAGGATGTAATTAAGCCTTCATTATTAGGAATATTTTCTTTTCAGGGACCCAGCAGGGTTTCCAGCAAGACAAAATCTTCTTTCAACCTTTTCAGAACGTAGCCAAGTAATTTGGCAGAAGATAAACACAAGGAGCCAGAACTAGAATATTTTTTCAATAATCAGCTGAAGATAACTAAAGAAACTGGAAACTAGTAGTGAAGAAAGGAATTGAAAAATAAATTTTAAGAATGGAACAAAAATACTCAATCTTTTATTTTGAACAGTGTATACTGAACAGCGAACATCCTGGATACTGCCAAAGACTGGACATTTGAAAACAATTCCCCAAAACTACAAAAATATTATCTTGTTAAGATTTTGCAAAACCAAAAGTCAAAGCAACCATGCATGGGCCATGAACATAAATATTTTCTGTATCTGTATCTTGATGAAAAACATATATATATTTTGGCACACATTACTATCATTTTTCCAAAGGGAAAAGCCACTCACGTATGTCACAAGGCAGAAACTTCCACTTTTCTGAGTCAGGCTGAAAACCTGTACATCCCTTGATGGGGCAGCTTCAATGTAAAGGACTGACATAATGCAAGCATCTCTACTTTCACTCCTATACCCTTGCCTGCCACTTGAATAGCCAAGAGTGACTTTTCCTATATTCAGCTGCTTCAGCAGTGGACTCTTCTAGAGTTCACCTCTCCAGAAGCAGCAAGGCCTGGTCATTTTCTCCCTAGCACTGGACCTGGCAAAGAGACATGAACCCTTTTTGGCAAGGCAAGTGTTCCAAGTGTGCTTTGTTTGTTCTGATAGGTCTTCCCCTGTCTAAAGCATTTATCATACAAAATGTTTAAATCAAGATCATCACATTTAGAGGCTAAGTTTAGAAAGATAAGCTTTCAGGGCCCTTTTTATACAAAAGGATTTTCCTGAGTCTACAGCAAAATAATAAGAAGCTTTTAATTATATTTATTGTACTTAGAGACTAAACTTGGGAGTTTGTTGTTGTTTAACCCCAGCCATCCACCAAGCCCCAGGCAGCCACTTGCTAGCTTCCTTCCCCACCAATGGGACTGAGGCCAGAATCAGAAGGGTAAAAGCTGGAAAACTCATGGGTTGAGATAAAGACAGCTTAATAGGGAAAGCAGAAGCCACACACACAAGCAAAGAAAAACATGGAATTAATTCACTGCTTGCCATGGGCAGGCAGGTACTCAGCCATCCCCACCAAGTGAAATGGCTGCTTGGGCAGAAAATACCATCACTCCAAACATCCCTCCCTTCCTCCTTCTGCCCCCCACTGTATACACTGAACATGATGTCCTGTGGTCTGGAATATCCCTTTGGTCAGCTGGGGTCACCTGTCCTGGCTGTGTCTCCTCCCAACATTCCATGCACTCCCAACTTCCTTGCCTTTTCTGATGTATGAAAATCAGAAAAGGCCTTAGCTCTGTGTAAGCCCTGCTCAGCAATGATAAAAACATCTCTGTATCATCAACCCTGTGTTCAGCACAAATCCAAAACACAGCCCCATGCCAGCCGCTGTGAAGAAAATTAACTAGCCCAGCTGAAACCAGCACAGAGTTAAATAATTCCCCATACCCAACAGCAACAATCTGTGGGAAACTTCGAGCAGGATTCCACCTTCTGGATGGCACTGCATCTGTGGGACTCAAAGACACAGCATCACTGATGGTACTGAACTTGCAGGCTCAGTTTGCTGAGCTAAAAAGGAAATGTTTCCAAAAAGTCCACTAACCCAGGTCTGACTTCCCCAGCAATAGTATCATTGTAGTGCTATCAGTTCTGTGGGTGTGTAGATAGAGCACAAGGTAAAGAGAAAATTTTCAAAAGCACTGCACTGAGAAACCCCCATCCCAAATACAGATAAATGAAGTAACAAAAAGTCACTGTTAATAATGTCTGCTCATTTTGCAGCTCAGATGGTATAAAAGAAAATACTTGATCAGAAAAAGTAAAAATATCACTATTTTCTTTTCAGTCATCCTTACAGCTTTTAACAAACTGCAAAAGACATGATTTAAGTTACACAAGCACTGGAATTTCACATGAGACAAGTGATACAATTCATAAAAAGGACAGAACACGTTTTCTGATACTCCACAAATATTCAGAGGTTTAACACACAAAATGGAATTTCTTCAGCAGCACTGATTAAACTCAAGATGAGGCAGGGATCTTCTTTACAAAGTAAAGGCACTGGCTCTTTGTAAACACGTACTCCTCTCTCTTTAACTGAGAAAGCACTCAAAATATTCTGTGGAGGAAACTTGTGTGGTAGTGTTCCATTGCTTATAAGTATTTCAAAACAGAGATATCAAAGGCCTTTGTCCTCCTTTTTACTGTATTTAATAAGAAATGTTTTTTCTCCAATTTATCTAGCGGGAAACTTTTTAAATCTCCCCAGAAATGCTACAATGAAACTACAGCAAGAACAGTGTTTTCTCTTATCTGCCTTCTGATACCTATAAAGAAGTTTCAAGGCAAAAGAAATGTCAGATGCCAGTATGAAAAACACACATCATCTCTTGTTTTCAGTATTGTGCTATCACTTTTCCAGAAGGAATCATTGGCTTATATTCAAATACAGATACATTTAAAATAAAAAATGAACTTGTGAACGTCCTCCTGCTGTGCATTTCCCTACCCTTTCACTTTTCAAATGCACGAGCAAGACTGAACAAGAAAAGAATAGACACTTCTGATCATGACAACTGTACTTCAAGATTCCTGATTTTTTTTTCAAGTATGCATCCTGAATGCAAATCTCCCTACCGTGGAGTGTTCACACAGCTCTTTACTAATGAAACTGCAAGACTTGAAAATGTTAAAATAAATATTCCATACAAAGGTGAATTGTTTGCATCTTGAGCAAAATGAACTGAGCATCTTCATAGCTTCCAGTACACAACTACCACCAATATCAACAAACACATTTCACTACTCGTACACACAAATCCAGTGATTACACTAGCTCATATCATTCTGTATCTAACCAAACTTGTGCGTTTCTGAGTCACCTTCCTTCAGCTTCATAAAGCTGACTGAATCTTTAATGTAGTGCTTTCAGGTTCTACAGGACTGTCAACTGGTACCTGAAGAGGGAGATAAAAAAATAAAAACACAACAGGAATTAAGGTGTTATTCAACAGAATCATTCCCAAACTCAGTATTCTTGGGTAATTATTAGGCTAGACTCCAACAGTATATGTAGTTAATTAGCCCAATTAAGCAAATTATATAAAACCCTATTTTCCTTTCTTTTTGTAATAAAAAAGAGCCCTAACACAGAATTTAGTTTCTTAGTATAACTCTAAAGTATATATTTACTGCATATAAATATCTGTCACATGAAGATTAACTTCCTTTTTTTTTTCTCCGTTACATTTAACCACAGTAGAATCTTGACCAAAGTTCAGTATCTAAGTGATATTGAACATTATTAACACAGGCAGGTCTCAATCATGCATGGCAACATCAGGGCAAGGACTACAGCTTTTCTTACACACCCCGGTTAATATGAATGAAACTGTGTGACGATCTAGGCTAGTTAACGAGGTGATAATGGAAAGCAGAGAAGTCATGCACAGACTCAAGAGAGCCACAACCCCGGCTAGGAAACCCACAGGATGCCACACTGAGCACACGCAGCTGCACAGATTTCAGGCTCAAGTTAGCTCAGGCAGCACCAGCTCGAAGTTTCTGAACCTCACACAGACACTAACAGAGTGCAGTTGGTCACAGATGATCAAAAGCTGCTGGGCATGCAAGACGCCTACACAAAAAGAAGCATGGCAGAGGATCTTGTAATATCTGACTCCAAAAAGCTGTATCATATCTTGATCCAAACAATCAAAAACCCACAGCACTGAAAAAATTTTCCACTGAGAGCTTTATTTCTACCAGTAGTAGTTTGGAAAAGCTGCTGAAACATGGAGCCTTGTGATCATCAGAAAATGCTATGCTCACTCTTCCTTTAAATTGAGAGTGTCAGCAGAAGAACAAACCCAGCTCTTTATGCAGCACTGCATAGAAACTCCAGCATGGCTTCTGTTTATCAGACACTGACTTCATCTGAAGGAACTGCAGGTATTTTAAATAAAATACATAGTCTATAGGACGGCCTCACAACTCAGTAAACAAAGAGGCTTCACAATTTACAATGCTACCCCACTATTGTGAAAAAGCAAGATTCAAGCAATAAAAAAATATTATTAGCCACTTAAAATTCAAATATTCGAAAAATTTAAAAATTAAAAAAAAATCTGAGAGCAGAAGTTTTTTCCAATTTTTTCATGGGAGTTAAGGAGAAAAGCAGGTAAGTGAGAGCAGCATCCCATGTGGCTCTGTTGTTCAAAACCAGCATGGAATCAGTCATAAGATTTTGTCAAGTACTATTTTGCAGCTGATATGGTTATGCCAGTAGAAGTCAAGCATTCAAGTACGTAATACAACCATGGTAAAAGAGTCACCACTTACAGCTTTAACGTCCAAGTTCATAATCCCTGAATTCACATTGTGTCTTCGCAAATCTGATTTTATTAAGGCTGAAAAAAGAAGGAAAAGGGAAAGCTGGTTCACACCTTTGCAGTGACATGCTCTTCCAGGGAAATGTTTGCAGAGTGCAAGCACACAGAAGCTGCTTTCAGCGCATTTTCAAAATACCCGTATTCGCTCTTCGCAATTTGATCTTACTCCTCACAACGCACACAAAGCAGGAAATGACAATAAAATCTTTTAAACCACAAGCACTTAAAGAAAAACTTGATAGTTCAGCACTTTCAGCACACTTGTGATTCAACATATGTAAACACTGGCACAGTTCCAGAGTGCATCAGCAATTTCTTGCATTTGGAAAACTGCAAACTTCCCCCATTTGTGCATTTGTTTCTATTTCTTGCCCCATTCTGGAGATGGACATCTGTCTCAAATTCAAGACGTCTCAAGAAATGGGGGTCTCAAGACTATGGCTGTCCATATATTAGCAACATCATCCTAAAAGCACCTACGTTTTTACATTACTTGCATTTGTAATTACCTGTTAAAATAATGCCCACAAAAATCCAAGCACAAAGAAAGATGTTTCCTGCACGAGGACTGTAGTCTGTTGTGAGCTTTCCTTGAACAAGTGTAAAGATAATTCCAAATATCTATAAACAAACAAGTAACTTCATCAGGATAATACAGAAAAGAGTCATCATTTTATCTTTAAAAGTTCCAGGTCATATCTTATAGAAATCAAATAAAAAAAAAAAAAAAAAAAAAAAAAAAAAAAAAAAAAAAAAAAAAAAAAACAGGACTATAGCAACAAAACAGAGACTTAGCTAAGTCTAAGAAAGCCTTCCTAGACTTGAGCATAGTGGTATTCCTGAACATTACTTCACTTGAAGAAATAAAATGCTGTAACCTGTGCTGATGCATTAAGGAGACCTGAGGAAGTGCCTTCAGACTCTGGATATGTAATTTCCACAGCAAATTCAAACCCAAGTGGAAGATAGCCAGTCATGAAGAACCTGTTGAAGAGGAGAGTAAGAGGATGACAGGCATGGCCTTCATCTGTAGTAACAGTAAGAAAACATAACATGATGCTCTGAACTGTCATGTGTTCATGGCTTAACAGAATTCAGTAATTCCAAATAATAGTGACTGCTTCGTTCCCTCAGTATGATCCAAGAATTTTAGCCATACATCTTTCCCTTTAGGGCAAAGCTGTTAAAATATGTTTGTCCTATTTCCCATAACCACCATACATAGGAAACAACCTTTGCAAACAAGTCTGCAAGCCACTCCATACTTGAAGCCAATTACTTTCATATCAAAGACACACACAAACAACATCATTTGATCAGCCCAAATATCCATGCTGGAGGACAAAAAAATGAGTAGGGAGTGAGGCTGTACACTTGAACACCTCCTGGAAGCTGCTATGGAGAAGCTGAGGGGACCGATGGATGATGGGAAGAGGCTTAATGCAGCTGAGATTGGTTGACTGGTTTTTAAACTGAAACTCTCAAGACATCTCTAGTTTCATCTTGACCTCTGTGTCTGAATACAGCAACACTCCCTCAGCACCTCTTGAGGCTTTTAGATTGGATATCTATAAGCAAAGCAACCAGCATGTTGCCTGAGCTATCAAAGTATAGGTTAATGAAAATGCAGAGAAGCCAGTCTTCCTAGATCTGCTCAGTTAAACTCTAATCACCTACACACTGGTCAAGAGAAAGCTTCAACTTCACTGCAGACAGCTTTTTGAATAGAAACCAAATAAATTGACCACATAGAGACCTCTCTTAGGTCCTTAAAATGGTAAATGAAATTTACTGAAAAGTGAGTTACTTTAGCTTTTTTTCTGATGTAACAGAAGGTGAAAGCCTAACTGTACTGTGAGCTAAAGGCATAGGCTGAGACCATGGTGACAGGATACACAGCAGAATTATCCAGGTAAAACATTTAAATATGTTTCAGAACAGAACTGCAGTAAGTCTTGTAGTGCTCTTTAATTGCTCACCCAAGCACTCCTCCAGTCACGAACACTACTATAAGGTATCCGAGGTCCAGGGTGAAGGTAAATACCAGCAACCCAATGAAAGAGAGAATGTAAACAATCAAAGTAGTTTGCCTGCAACCCAACAACAACAACAAAAAATTAACATTGTTAATAGAAAGCCATAGCACATTGCTGAAGCATGGAAGGATAACATGAACATCACATAAGCCACTCTAAAACTATAAAATTTGCTTCATGTAATTCTGCCTCAAACTTAGCATGCAGTGAGCACATATTCATTCCTAAACCCTTCATTTGTTATCTGGCTGCTTCACTCAAGGCTAAGGACACTTACTCAAACTCTTAAAGAATGGACAATCACAGCACATACCTTAAGACTATTTTAGTTCTCTGCTATGCTGTACCTCTTGGCCATTCTGCAGTGCTGTCCATTACACAATACATCAACACAGGAGCAGCTGAGTCCAACACGATTAGCAATAAAAGTCAGCCTACCAAGAGGCAAGTCAAATCTCATTACAGTGTTCTATTTATTTTGAATCTGGAAGAAGGGATGTCTTCCAAATTCTTAAAATACATAGTTGTAAGCCAAAACACATGCAGAAACAAAGCCAATCTACAGCATTAACATCCATTACGCTTGTAGAGGCACATAATGTACTAAGAGTCACATGGGAGAACTACTCCATCACAAACAGTGCTCCAGGGCAGTGCTCGCTCCTGGGGGCACCACACCATGGATGATGGACCCAGGAGCTCCTAGGCCAGAAGAGGGCTCTGCTCTATGGATCATCCCCTGAATTAAAGCAAACATTACTTACTAACAGGATCAGGAGTAGCATAAAAAAATTGAGAATCCATCAGCTGGCCATTTGACAAAACAATGCAGGGTAGGCTTAGAGACTTTATGCTTTCCTAGGAGAAGAAGCCCACTGGGCCACCTGGCCACTGTATGTAGGACCTACAGTGCTTTCCTTACACTCCTGAGGAGATAGAAATAGATGACAAACCCCTTTGCATTCTGCTCCCTCACTTCTTTTGGCCAATAACCAGTAGGAGTCTCAAGCTTTCACTGTAGCCACAGAAATTTCTCTCCATCAAGGCCACTAAAAGATCAGGGACCAACTGCATTTCATCAGCAGTTCATTTCAGCCCTTATGTTGGAGTATTTTCCTAATGCAATTGCATCACTCTCCTACCCTTAACCCCACACATGCCTACCCACACTTACTTGTATGTTTTAGTGTAATCCAGCCACAAACCACAAATAATCGAACCCACCATTCCTGCCACCACCAGTGTCAAGCCAATTCTCCCAGCGTTCACTTCTTCTCCCTTTCAACAAATATTTATATGGTGCTCATTAATAATTGCTTCCATTCAGAGTCAAGTTCAGACCTCTTGGCAGTCATAAGTGCAAACAAACATTCCTATGACTCCCACAGCTGTATGGCACAAGAAACTGCACAGAGGTATAAAAGAAACCAAATGTCTGAGCACACATAGTACCTACAAAATAAACATCACCTCTGCAAATGTACAGTGAAAAAGAGAAAGATAAGATCCAAGAAACTTACCTCATAATGAGTTACTATCATCTGGTTTAATAATGTGGAGACAGAGTAAAATGCCCCAGTCATAATACCTGCAGTACCAAGAAAAAAGCTTCAGTCATTCCAGGTGCAGCCATGCTGATTTGTTACCCTAAAGAATTCACCTTCTGACATTTAAGACTCACAACACAAAACCTTTTATGTGCCAGGTAAAATCTCTTCACTGGGCCTATAAGTGATATTTTGCATCTTTACGGATTTTCCAGCACTGGCACCTGAGTAAATAAAAGTTTGACACTCCCTCCCCCATAAAAAAAAATCCCACAATTAAAATTCTATGTGCTTCTGGCCCACATCTGAACCTTTCTACCAGACTACAAGCAGATACTGATCTTACCACTTACCATAACTGATTAGCAAAAGTATAAATGGAATATTTTTGAACAAGTTAATAATGGACTGCTTGTAGGAGTAATCCTCAGGAGGTTTATTTTGCAGGACTGCTTGAGAGTGACTGGGAGGGTATTTGGGCTTTTCTTCAAACACTGGGGAAAAAGAAGAAGGAACATTTTTTGATTCATCGCTACCAAACTAATGTGGTGTTGTGGGGTTTTTTTGGTGTTTTTTTTTTTCTTTTTTTTTTTTTTTTTTTTTGTTTTTTTTTTGTTTTTTTTTTGTTTTTTTTTGTTTTTTTTTGGAAGTGTTTCAGCTTGATGAATTTCAGAAGAGTGACTTGTAGGAGTGACTTGTAGTTTTAACAACTGCATGAAAAACAATTTCTAGATTTTCTCATGGAAGAACTGAGTCACAGCCACAAAGGATGTGTTATCTGGTCACATTTGATTGCTACCAAAATAGGGTTAAAGACAGCACAGCCTTCATCTGCAATACATCAAGACCTTTGTATATAAATTGTAAGATTAACAGAGTGAATTCACATTATATCATAAGTCCTTGTAGCAAAGAAACTAAGAGAACTAAATATTCTGAAAGAAATCACCCCATGTGAAGCACAACATAGAAGGAAATGGCTGTTGCTTAACCCTGGCACAACAGGTAAGTGAACACAAACTGGAAAAATTGTAACCTCAGCTACTTTGAGCAGTCAGCTGCTTTACGTGAGACATTGTAAACACCCCCTGTAGCCAGCATGTCAATTCCAGTAATTTAAACACTTACCAACTCCTGCTAAGAAGAACAGAAGTGTGGACACTATCGCTGTTCCGTAGAACATGATGCTGATGTTATGTGCCATAAGATCAATATCATTTGGTGTATTTGGGACCAAAACAGGTGGCAACAAAAAGCCAATTGCAGTACCAAGCTGTAAAGCAAGAAAAAAAAAAAAAATCAGTTCCCTCTGAACATACAAATTACCAGAAGTGAGAACTCTTACCAGGTAGAATTCAGAATTGTTATCATAATATGCATTAATAAAACTTTAGTATCACATTTCAGAGCCAGTTGCTCTCAACGTTGTTTTACAACCAGATCTTCCATAACTCAGGTTTAATCTTTTCACTTCTCAGTTGAACTACAATACCGCGTTTAGTGTATATATTTACACTACACATAGTACTTATAAAAGAATCTTCATTCTTATAAAGAATTTTTCACAGGAACTAAACATGAACATAAATTTGTCTCAATCTTCCCGCAACTGAAGGGCTACAGATGACACAAGATTCCAGCTACTCTTGTAGAAATGTTCTTCATTTGATGTCATGCTCCTGCCGCTACAGTAGCAAAGCCTGACTCCAAGGTTTACTGAAGAACAGACAGAGCAGAGCAAAGGAATATCCTTATCAAGACCAAACTCAACAATTATTTCTAAGGAAAATCACAGAATGAAGTTGTAGTGGGTTTATGTGTGGAGCAAATTCCATCACAACAACTGATTTTGCATTAAAGAGACATAAAACAGGAACTGAAATTTTGGGTATACATATAAAGCTTTTAAAATATGAAGGAACAAGTCCTGGACTATTCTCCAATTTCTCTCTTCTGCTCCCCCGAAACTTAATGGCATTTTAAAGTGTTAGAACATTTATTTTAGGTAAAATTAAATGAAAAAATAGCACCAAAGACCAACAATCAGCACGCACATTAGAGGTGTGCCACTGCGCTTACAAAGCACCCTTTTTGCATACCCTGATGAGGGGTTTGCTACCTTTTTCCCCCCCAGGCCATCATATCGACACAGTATCCAATGGTCACAGGAGAAATTTGTCTCCTTTTGTCCTCACCCTTCAGTATATGAACCCTACAAACACGAACAGAGCACACAGTTACTTTTTGTCTTTAGGTATATTTTTTCCTCGCCCAATAGTAGCCAATGCAGTACCCACAATGTTCCAACAAAGTCGAGTGATACCATTTTCCATCACTTACATCTAGAGAGGTTAAGACCAGAAAGAAGAAAGTGTTCCAATGAGTTCGGTGTGCCTCATTTAAGACGCTTGTGGAGATCTGGCACTCCTAACAACCCTGGACAGGTACATCACTGCATTCCCAGTGATTTGTGTTCCAGTTGCATCTCAAAGAAGTGAGATCTGATTTTTGATAACTGCTCTGTTCCTCCCCTGCCTGCTGTCCCGGCATTCCCTGTAGCTCTGAAGTTTCACACAGTATCTGATAAGCAACTGGATTACCAACAGCTGGGTGGGTTATGGCAACCTGTTCTATTACACAGTTGACATTGTGCAATTAGCCAGTACAGTGAGTGGGTTATAGCGACGTGTTGTGTTACACAGTTCACATTGTGCAATTATCACTGCGGTGAGACCCAACGGGAATGCATATGCAGAAGAGAACTGCAATGGGACACATAGACATTAGTTCTAACTTACAAGTGCCTAACTTCTTGCTACTCTTTCAATCTAGCTTTTGAGAGGTTTTTAGGGTTTTTTTTAAGGAAGTAAAATGTGAGAATAGAGAAATTCTGTTGTTCTATTGACACAGTACCAGCAAGCACTTCAGCAGACACACTGAGATCAGTCCTTATCAAAGCAATGACCCATGCTCTGACTCCATGTTGCAGAAGGCTGAATAAATTGCTTTTATTAAGCTAAATTATATTACATTAATACTATACTATATTATAACTATATCATACTAAAAGGATACTAAAGAAAAACATGTGTCTGTCTCCAGACAGTCATGATACAGCTTTAATCCAACTGGCCAATCAATCCAAACAGCCATCACCTCACCGGTGTCCAATTAACAAATCACTCTTTGGTAAACAATCTCCATAACACATTTACATGTGCCAAACAACAGGAGCAGCGTATAGAGATAAGAATTCTTTTCTTCTTTCTCTGAGCTTTCGCACTGCATCTCACAGCTTCCCAGGAAAAATCCTGGGAGAGAGAATCATGTCTCTCTCTGTTCAGAGAATGTGAATACCACAAGTCCTAGCTTCTGGAGGGGAATACACTCCAGAAATACCCACAGTTTATTTTGTTCACATCCTGATCCTGCTTCCCTTGTCCATCCTTCTCATGGTTCCCATCCACACAATTCCTGCTCTCCCACTCCTGTCCTGCACCACTTTAACCCCACATCTCAGCATCCAAGTGAAGTGTCAGTTTCAGGCTCCAAGCTGGATACTTGACACTGCTGCAGAACTGAAAACTCAGTAACTCCTTGCTACTGGGAGGCCTGGTGCATGTCAGGAAGAGGGGAAAATTAGCTGCCAAAGAAACCTTTAACCTCATACCAGGATGCAGATCCAAACTTTTTGCCTCACTGCTGAAACAACCAACAATTTCTGAAATCTTCAGTCCAAAAGGGACAGCTGATTTGTCCACTGGAGTCCTTTGATGCAAAAAAAAAAAAAAAAAAAAAAAAAAAAAGGCGTTTTGGAAGAACTGTGAACAGCCAGGTATCAGCTAGGTTTAGGTACGCCCTAACTGTAAATACTTAACATTAATGTCACTGCTGTCATAATCCAAAGTGCACAAACATAAAATAATTAGAATCACATGATAAAAAACAAATTCCCCCATTATCTTAACCAAACTCTACCTATGACCTCAGCCTGCATCAGTGATGCTGATTTTGCCACAGGAGGAAAAAAAAAAAAAAAAGCTGTGACAGTGGCAGGAGGTGAGAATTAGGCTACAGGAGGAAAAAGTATCATACCTGCACCTGTGCTTTCAGATGCACCTGTTTCAGCTCTCTGAAACTGGCCAGGACCAGGGAGCTTGAGGAAATCCATGACTCAGTTATCAGCTCCCAACAGTGATGTGAACTATCACAGCATTACACAAAACTTCAGGAGTCACCAGGGTATTGACTACTGGCACCTGGCAATTAGAGGCCATATTTTAAAAAGCAGAAACCAATATGTGTTGTCGCTGGGGCTCTTCATGAAAGTTCACGTAGTACACATCCCTCCTTCAGTCAAATGAATCCAAGTGCCAAAATGCAAGAGAAAGAGGAAGTGGAATAGGACCACTTCAGAAAAGGGTCTCGACTGATGTACGGCTGGCAGCTGCTGGAAACGGCCGGCAGCTGCTGGAAGCGTGTGAGCTGCCACACGCTGCCACATGGCCGGGCTCCTGCACAGCCAGGCTGGCCGGGCAGCCGCGCTTCCTCACCTGGCCACTCTCCCAACACCACACCCTGGAGAAAGCCTTTTCCCACTTAAGCACCTGGTTTTTAACTCGACGCCGAACTCCAAGGAAACCCACTTCTCCGAAGCCCCGCTCGCTCCCTACCTGGTTGCCCAGCACAGCCACGGCGCAGGCGGTGGAGACCTCGGTGGGGCCGAACCAGACGGAGGCGATGCGGGAGGGCAGCCCCAGGATGAAGACCTGGGCGACGGCACAGACGGCCTGGGCGGCCAGGGTGAGCGGGTAGCGCTGGGGGGCCAGGCTGCCGCACTTGAGCCAGGCGCCCACCGCGTTGAGCCCCGCGCCCAGCAGCGCCGTGAGGCGCAGCCCGCGGGCATCCAGCAGCCAGGTGGCCGGCAGGATCAGCGGCACGTAGGCCACCATGTACACCATGGACAGCCAGTCGATCTGCGTGAAGGAGACGCCGTAGAAGCCGGCGAAGACGTTGCTGAGGATGCTGTACTGGATCCACTGGAAGGCGTTCACCAGCGAGTAGCAGCTGAAAACGGCCAGCACCGCCAGCCGCCGCCGCGACAGCCGCGTCTCCGGCCGCGCCTCCGGCCGCACGCCGCCCGCCGGCAGCATCTCCTCGGCCTCCGGGGCCGCCTGCTCCCCGCCGCCCGCCGGGGCCGCCCGGCCGCCGCCCGCCGCCTCCTTGCCGGGCAGGAAGCCATTGCAGCGCTGCAGCGGGGCCGCCGCCGTCGGCATCTCCCCGCTCTCCCCCTCCGCCTCCTCCTCGCCGCCGTCCTCCACCATCTCGGCCGTCTCCCCACCCAGCTTCCCCGGTGGCGGCGGCGGGCTCAGCCCGGCTCTGCCTGCCAAGGTCACCTGGCTGTGGATCCGCTCGCCGCCGCCCCGCCCCGGGGCCGGGCCCGGCAGCAGAGCCCGGAGGGCGGAGCGGGAGGCGGCCCCGAGGGCGGGCGGGGCTCGCCGGAGCCGGCAGCGCTGCTGTGGCCGCGGTGGGCTC
This sequence comes from Vidua macroura, assembly GCF_024509145.1. Taxonomy (NCBI): domain Eukaryota; kingdom Metazoa; phylum Chordata; class Aves; order Passeriformes; family Viduidae; genus Vidua; species Vidua macroura. The sequence goes on from NC_071573.1 coordinate 26,032,945, forward strand.
GGTGAGCGGAGACTGCAGTCCGGGCTGCTGGGAAGTGTTGGGAGCGTGTGCATGTGGATATACGCAGAGATGCATATCGAGATCGAGATGGCTGTTTTGTTCACACCTCTGCTTCCGTTTTCTTAGTCCATCTTTCTCGTGGTTCCTTTTATCTGCACAATCCCCTCACTCCTGCTCCTGTCCTGTTCCACTCAGTCCTCACATCCCAACATCTGAGTGATGTATGTGCACACACACACTGAGACGCACACTTCTTTAAGTCTTTTAAACTGAACTTACAAGTCACACACTTGCTGTGTGACTTTTGCTAGCTGCATGAGCACAACAGGGCAATAGTAATGATGTAAATAATCCCCACAATATCTCCAAGGAAGGAGCAGCGTCACCTCATTTCTGTAACCTTTTTGGTGGCAGGCGTGTCCACCCAGGCAAGGCTGGGTGGGCACAGACTGGTGCTTTGTGGCTCATCCCTCACCCCTCCTCCTCGGCACAGGCAGGGCGCCTCGGCTGCTGCACCATCTGTGCAGGGACACATAGGCCACACCACTTCCAGCACATTCTGGAAAAATCCAGGGCCTTTCCCTGCCATATTAAGATTTATCTCTTTGCAGTGGTGATGCAGAGAAATGTACTGAAGTCATAAGAGATGGATAGGCAGAGACAGAGGCCCAAATTGCAGCAGAGGGTGGCCAGTACAGTGCATTATCGGGGCGTGTGCATCCAGTCCTTCATTGCCTCCAGAGCCGCAGGCAAAACATTCCTTGTTTCCACTCAACCTCTGAAATTTGATTTGACACATACCCCAGAAAACTGACCGTCTGGCTCATGTGCAGAGGTGGGTAGATACCACTTCAGTAAGCAATCTTCCCCCAAACCCTGCCTGGTTCATGTCTGCACAGGAGCAGTGTCTGGCAGCCCCGTCACAGTTTGTAATTTTTCTGCTGCAGACAGTGTCACCTAATAAAGAGATAGATTGTTCTCCAAAGCATAATAAGAAAATACAGAAATATTTAAGTTTGCTAGCAATGTTAATAGTATTTTACTGGTTTCTATGGGAAATCGTTTGGAATGTGTTCAGAAATAACACACTGCACATTGTTCTGGGTATGTCAGAGCCTAATCAGATCTGTCTGGCCTGTGGATACACTCAGCCACCAGTCTTAAGTACCCTCACTAATTAAGAGTTGGTATTTTACTCAAGACCGATTGACCTATGTAAGCCACAGTTCCTGATCTTATTTACAGTATGGATAATAATATGGACACGTGCTTCAAACTATTAATTTGGCTATGTTTGCTTTCCCTGAACACTTAGCTGAGCAGCAGTAGCGATGATTGCAGGCACCATGGAATTTTAGATACTACTGCAAGTAGTCCTGAATTTGCAGGTAAGAGGTGTGTGCAAGAAATCTGCTCTTTAAAAATAAAGTTACCTATGTCAGATTCAGGCCCTTCTTGCCTCTCTCATTCATGCCTAAAAAAGTGCCTGATTTATTTTTAGTTTTTCTCTGTAAGATCAGATGCTTGGTAAATTTCTCTCAGTTTCTCTACCTGACTTGTTCTAAGTACTGTAGCAATGGAGCTTTTTTTTTTTTTTTTTTTTTTTTTTTTAACAGGACCTCAAGAGGAAGCAGTATAGCAGGAACTAAACAAACATTATCAAAGGAATAGGATAGCTGGCTTTCACTTTAGGAATGTATATCCATATTACACATTGTATGCTGAAAACACAGCTCAGACTCTGTCTGTGCCAGTGCTTGCAGCAGTGGCCCTTCATGATCTCTGGCACAGGCTGTGGGTTGCCCTTGGCGTCAGGAAAAGGGCTGTGACACTTTGGCTGCTGAATAGATGTAGCGTTAGCATTGTAAATTATTCTTGTTCTTTTGGAAGAAGGTACAATCACCGATCTATAGCTGACTTTATTTAACATTTTTCCCCTCGAAATTTCGATGATGTCAAAGTCCATCCAAGGACAGCATTTACTTCTTAAAACCAGATGAAAATAGGCTCTGTTCTCCCATTCTTTCTTTCCCTGCTGTTACACCCTTGCCTGCTTACAGCAGGCAGAGCTGCTGCCAGCTAACAACCTCAGAGAAAGGTTCAAACTCATCCTGTGCTAAGGATGGCTGGCACATCTTGGGTTTCACCGCTGCCGTGGCCTCAAAGCATCATCTGTCTTCCCTATCCACCCAATGGCTCGGCACACTCAGTGTCATGTGCTTCCTCCGCGGAAGTAGTAACGAGACACCAGGTAACTGTCGAGTAAAGAAAAGAGGGCGTGGATGCAAGCGAACTCCGAGAAGGAGGCTTCTTCCAGAAAGAAGCAGGTTTATTTACAGCAGATCGACACAGAGGCAAATCCATCTTTGCTACTCTGCGCTGGTCTCCGAGAAATCAAACCCGTTTGATTTTGATGAGGTACAACCAATGTGTTTGCATCCTGGGGACATTTATCTCCAGAAGCACCTTCCTAAAAAAGAAAGGAAAACCAAATTTACAAAATGATGGCAAAGCTTTGATATTTCTCTCCTGCTGTATTTCACAGGCTTCATGAGCGTTACTTCTGATTTGTAGCCATTTGTTCAAAAAGCAGGGCCAAAGACAAAGTTGCCCAGCAAGAGAAAGTTACCCCAGGAGAAACATCCATTGTAGCAGTTCACTTAAAATGTGAGTCCCTGGATTCCTACATTTCATGGACAATTTATCAAGCTAAAAACAGAACACTGATATCAAGGTTTACAGCACGGTTTATCTTAAAATTGCTATCTGTTTTAAATTTACCCTCTAACTGAAAATTTAAGCTCTCCTGAATACTCCTCTTGGTGATAGAGCCAGAAATTTCTCATGTATACCCAAGCATTAACAAAGTTATTTTCCTGAATGCTGTGAAAAGGCCAAAATACCTCTTATGTTTCAGGCAGTCACTGGAAAGTAAGTGATACAAATTTACTCCACAAAAATTATTTTCTTGTATCCAAATTCCAGAAATCAGGCATGGACCTAACACTTAAATTTTGGGGCTGGAGAAGGTTAAAAAGCAATTAGAAATGCCAAATCCTTACTTGCAGCAGTGTTGTTGTTTCTTCTGTAGCATATGTGCCATTGAAAGAAGAGTGTATCTTCACAATTATTTTGAAACTAAAAATTCATCTTGCAGATACTGCATCTTTGTAAAAAAACGACTCAGAAGGAGCCTTTTTGTTTCAATCCAGGGTATTTCATAAAATACAGGAAACTCAGCTGTAGAGTGTTGCTTTCAGGGTGTTGTTATTAGCTTTTGGACACCTGTAGCTGGGTTATCTCAGTCATATAAATTCCTAGTTATGTCCTCCTTCCAAACCTCAAAATGGTATCTAAGCCCCCATAAAAACCCCAGAAGTCAACCCATCTTTGGAAAACATGAGGCCAAGGTTAGGAGTCTGAAATGGAAATTGTGGACTCCTGCCAAAATGCTAGCAATTCTAAAACAATCCTAGAAATTTTATGTATATCAGACACACAGTTAAGACTTCCAGATCTTCTGGCATTAATGTTTCAAACCATGTATCTCAGTCTGCAAGAAAAAACAAAACAAAACAAAACAACAACAACAACAAAAAAAAACAAAACAAAACAAACAAAAAAAACCCAAAAAACCCAAACAAACAAACAAAAAAACTAAACAAAAAAAAAAAAAAAAACCAAAAAAAAAAACCCAAACTATTTTACAATGCATTTATCTCTTGGTTATGATTTTCAATGCAAAAGCTCATCTCTCCATGCAGAGAAAACCTACATGACAGGAGTGCACCAGGTCCTTATCTCCCAGATGGGTTGTTTAAAAAAGAAAACCACAGCAGCTCAAGAAAGGGATCCCAGAACAAAAGATCTGAAGTTCCAGCTGGGCTAGAAATGAACTATTTTAGCTGGATATTAAACAAACCTCAATAAGCTGGACTTGAAATATAGTCGGAGAGTCACACGCCTAAATATCTTGGTACAAAGCTCAGAGAGAGTACAGGGGAAAACGTAAACATCCTTTTCCTCCTATGCAGTCCTCATTCCAGCTACATTTGCCCAGTCTCCCCACAAGATAAAGCCAGAACCCTCAACTGAAGAAAAAGCATTTTCAATTCAAGGCACTTGTCTGAAATTTGTTTGTAGCTCCAGGAGTTTGCCTGGCCAGCCCAGTTTGGGAATATGACTGCCCACAGTAAGCGTGTTTGCCAATGACTTGGGTTCAATTTTTGATGTACTGACAAGAATATATAAGTGCACCCTGAAGTACCAGAGAAAAGTTCTGGATTTTAAAATATGGGTAATTAACTTCTGTACTGTAAACAATAGAAATTTGTGTTCCTGGGTGTCCCGATCCGTACAAAAGATGCAGAAATGTACCTCTGGTACTTCTGCTTGGCTGCCATCTGCTTTTCTTTTTGTAGCTAGCTATCAATTTCATATATGTAATGGAATTTTACCCCTGAGTTTCCTACCAAAGCAAGCAGGGGAAAAATTACAGACAGAAAATAGATTTTTAATACAAAAAATAATCATGTCAACAAATACAGTTGGCAAAATTTATTGGGTTCTTATTCTCCAAGATTAACAAGCTCTTCATATATTACAAAAAATGTAACTTCCATCTGAATCCTTTATGCAGAAAAGTGTATATGCCCACAAAAAATATTAATAAAATGCATGATCTGTAGAAGAGTTGTCTTAATGAACGTTGTCTTTTTTGATCAGCACTCGTTCACTGGAAGGTTATTAAATTTGGGGAAAGGCTTGGAGGCATTTTCAGTTACATCACACATTCCCTCCACTGACACACCAGCAATGTGCTGTCAGACAATCCTGATGTCTTGGGTTCATTTCCTTTATAAAAGATAACCAAAAAAGCTGACAAGTGACATCAACCTGGACCATCAGAGGGCTGTGGAACAGGAAGGATTGGAGAGGCTGTGCAGATGCTGCCAGATGCATCTCTGTGTGTTCATCCCATCCCAAACAGCACACCTGGGAGATATGGCAGGATTCCACTAACACTTAGCAACTCAACTTACAAGAATTCAGTAATGTGGGAGTTTTCTCTGTTGGCTGCAGCAGGACCACAAGTGACTAAGTCAGAAGTAGCTTTCTATGGATCCAGAATGTCCACTGAGAGTTCCTGCTCCCTGCCCATCTACATAGGAATGCTGAGCAATCAGCTGGTGAAATCACTTTTCAGAGCAACAACAATAAAATCTTCACATCTAGGATGTCTCAGAGTTACAAAAAAATGAAAGAGCACAATGCTCTTGAAAAAACATGGTGTAACTCTCCTTCACTACTTGATTCATTACACTTTACCTGCCTGGTCCATGCACACAGATCCTTTGAAAATTAAATGGAAGGGCCATGTGATTTTGGAGCCACTAAGAGCCTAGTATGAAAATGTGTTTTAGAGACAGATTGCTCATCCAAGCTTGAGAAACGTTGCTACTTTTACTATTGAGGAAAACCAAATATTTAGTAACAGCTTGAAGTTCCCAATTTCTCTCTGAAGAGGTTATCAGCAGGGAGAGAGCTTTTAAAGGTCTTCATGCATTCAATGGGGAAGATGCTGGCTGACCTCAGCTTAACTAAAAATCAGCAGGTTTTTTTTGGGGGGGGGGGTGGTTGTTGTTTTTTTTGTTTTTTGTTTTTTGGTTTTTTTTTTGTTTTTTGTTTTTTTTTTTTGTTGTTTTTTTTGTTTTGTTTTTGTTTGTTTGTTTGTTTGTTTTGTTTGGATTTTTTTTTGTTTTGTTTTGTTCTTTTTTTGTTTAGACTGAATAACAATAAAAGATTCCTGCCCAAGACCCTGGCTGTGAGAGTACATTATGGAAAATGCATTGACATTCCAGCAACGTTAATCATTTTAACAGGAAGTCAGACAGACAGACACCAGGGACTCTCCTTGTTGGAGCTCCTGTGTTGGGAAAGCACTCCAAGTGTTCTCCAAAGACCCTTTTGAACAGTAGTCCTTTGCATCACAGCTACAAGATATAAACTATTTCAGATTAGCTGCAAACCCAGAATCTTTCACAGAAAATTCCCTCTCTTTTGTTGTCAGAGGAGACAAACTCAGTGCCATATCAACCAATGGACGGTGGGCAGCTCTGTGCCAGGACAACCCTAGAGCATGTAGAACTTCTTGCATGTGAGAGACAGCATCTATTTCATCCAGATGTTTAGAGAGCCTGGCCTTCTGCTCCCACCTCCAGCCTGCACACGGACCACCTCAGCACCCCACCCAGCTCCTGGTGGCACCATGGGGAATGGAGGGCACTTGGCATCTCCAGCAGTCACCCAGCTCCTGACATCCCTGAGGTGTCCACAAATACATTCATGGTGTGTTTCACTGGAGCAGCAGTCATATGGTATCAGCCCAACAGCTGTAGTGTCCACCTAAAAACCATTTCTCTGTCTTGTGAGTACCTTGTGGCTCTTAAATACAGGATGACAGAATTTATTTTGGAAAAGACTTTTAAAATCATCAAGTCCAACTGTTAAGCCAGCACTGCCAAGTCCACCATTAAACCATGCCCCTTAGTGCCACATCTACATGTCTTTTAAATACCTCCAGGATGGTGACTCCAGCACTTCTCTAAGCTGCCTGTTCCAACACTCAAAAGCTCTTTCAGTGAAAAAGTTTTTCTTAATACCCAATCTAAACCTCCCTGGTGCAACTTGAGGCCATTTGTTCTTATCTGCACCAGCGCAGCCGGGGAAATAAACATGAGAGAATGGCCCATGAGAAGCAGTCTCACTACAGCAATCCATACAGCAACATGCAAAATACATCCCAGCTCTGCCAGAATGGCATTCAGACTGTTTGAGCATTTGGAGATAATCCTACATTTCCAGTGAAGTGTAAACACAGGGTGAACAGAGTATTTGTGTCCCTTATGACCTCAGACAGTACCAACAGTTCATAGCTTTTAGAAACCTTAGGAGGGGAATGAAGTGGAAATAACTTGGGTCCTGGGAATAACTGTGCTTTGAGTGCTCTCTCCTCTCTGCTGGCTGTACAACAGCCTCGGGAGCTATGCACTGGGCAAAGGTGATGTTGGATGCCAGAAGGCAGACTCACAGAGCTGCTGAGAGACAGAGGGCAGTTTCACACGCTGGTGAAAGACCATCACAGCCATGAGCTGGCTAGCAGCTTCAGAGTACGGTGCTCAGAGACATTCCTGCAGCCTAAGTGAAGGGACAGGGAGAGCTCCGATTGCCTCCCTTTACCTAGGCAGATTTGGCAGTCTTGGTGACGCTCCTGTCAGCTCAGCTGCTGCCAGTATAAATGTCAGTCCTGGAAGCAAAAGGCCTTGTTCCCCTTCCTCAGACCAGAGGGAGGTGGTAGAGCAGCCAGAGCCTGGGGCAAAAAAAGAGCTAGGTGATGGATGGATGGTGGTGAAGGTGGAGCTCCTACTGCTCCCTGACAAGGAGTGGGCTTGGGAGAGGTTGCATTTTTTAGGAACTGAAGATACCTAGATGTTTGCGAAATTTTATTTACAAACACCAGACTGTTTCACTGAGAATGCCATACTGAGCTTTCCCTTTAGAAGTGTGGAAATGTTTGTTTTTATCTGGGGAACACTGAAAAATAAATGTGCCTCTAGTTTCAAGATGGGCAGGTTTTTTTCAAAACAACAGCCTATAGGAGGCTTAGCTTCAAACTGCTATGTGACTTCTCTTTCTCATGGTTTTTTTTGGTTTTTTTTTTTTTTTGGGGTTTTTTTTGGGGGGGGTTTTTTTTTTTGTTGTTGTTGTGTTTTTGTTTTTGTTTTTTTTTTTTTTTCCAAAATAAAAAAAATCCCAGTGTCTCATTATCACTCCAAAGGGAAACATGGGCATTGATATGTTTCATGGCAGCCATAGCCAATTCCTCATGCCTGCTAGTATTACTTTTCCTTTTACATTGATTCAGATACTGGAAAATTGTATTTGGAAGAGATAGCAAAAGGCGAAGGCTCATGCAATCCAATTATAACCCTGCTGAAATAACATCCAGGAACTCTGCAAGGACTAACCTGATCAAGCCTTGTAATGGCAAGAGGGAAAAAAAATAACAGCAAGAGGAAAATTAAAATAATAACCAGCTCGTACCTTTTCTAGGATGACAGACTGTGTCCCAGCAAAGTTATAGAGCAGCATGTCCTGAATATTCACAGTGTATATATGAAAGTCAGGGAGATGGGATCACGCTGCAGAATTGAGCAATCCAAACCCTGTGTGTCAAATTTTCTTACAGCAGGATGAGAATGCTCCAAGACTTTAAGCAGTACTACAACCACTGAAAAATGCAGAGCTTGGATTTGTTAACCCTGCCCTCCATATGGTATAATGGCTGCTGAGATTCCCTCAGCCCACTGGTAGGTAGGCAAGGACCACCAAATTAACTTACCAGTCACCAGAGGACTGGTAATGGGCACATTTTTCATTTAGCACCTTCCTGGCCCAAAATACAGGAAGTCCTGGGACTTGTAAATACAGGAAAAGTCTTTGCCGCAGTTGCTCAGCTGCCTCTTTTCCAGCCAGGTCCATGGCACTTTTTTGTGTCCTATTTTCTTCTGTCATGTTTTATTTTAAGGTATTGGTTTTTAATGAGTGGAAAGGATGTCTTTTTCCCCATTAGATGAGTAAAATTTGGTGTATGCATACCTGCTTAAAATAGTCCACAGGTAGAAAAAATACCTCACAAAATCATACTTTCTTCCATAATTCAAAAAAATCCACTGTACTGGGTAATGCTGTGGCAGTGGCGGTTTTGCTCAACTACCTTCACCACTCCTCCCCCAAAGTTACAGTGCTTTCCTTGGTCCTTGTTTCACTAATTTTCAGGTGTATTTTGGGATTCCTTATGTTACTAGGTCTGTACTAACCAGCACCCCTTAGCCTCTGAGATGAAGAACCATAAAAATAAGTCTGCTTTGGGAGAACCTTGAGGAAAAGGCTAGGAAGTCTGCCACATACTCATCAGAGGCACAGCTGGAAAGGAACAGTTTTCCAGTTTGCTTTTGGCAGACACCATGCTCCTAGATGTAAGTGCTCAAATGGTTATCTTTTCATCTTAAACCTCTGAACACTTAGATAACCTTCAAAACAATCATTGGTGTTCTTTAGGGGGTGCCTGTGGAGCTGTGATGCAGGAAACAGGTGTTGAGCCTAGTTAAAGTCCCACATACAAAGGAGACACTCTGAAAGGTTCTGACTCCTACAGGCAAGCCCAGTTGTTTTGCTCTGCCAGCTGCTGCACAAGGGCTCTCTGTTGCTCCTCACATTGCTGAGGCATGGACACAATCCATGGAGTGAGGTCCAGCCCAAGCCACACAAAAAGTCATTTAAAACTTCATGAAATGTGATGGACTTCAAAATGGGGGGATCTAATGGCTTTGCTAGCTTCATATTCTCAGGAGAGTGGCAGAAGCTTTTATCAAAGAAGAAACAGAGCAGAAGACAACACCCTTCAAAAGACAACAAACTTTGAAATATAGTGACGTATAAATAATAAAAATCAAGAAAATGTGATAACAGCCAGAAAAAGACCCCTGGCACAGAATAAAGTAGCTACAGTAGCTTCCCTACAATGTCTTCATTGCAGGAAGCCAGCCTTTCAGACATCTATCAATATGTTCCCCTTGTGGTATTATACAATTTTCATTTTACTCCTGCCTGGATGTTTAGCCAAGAAGATGAAGTTTTGGGGTTTAATCTTAACTCATTTCATATCTATCCATGCAGAGAAGTGTAAGCAATCAGAGGCTACAATGAGTTATCTTCAGACAGTTTCCACATAGCCAAATCAAGCACCCTCTGGTTCTGCAGAAATCAGAGCACATTACCTCACCAATGGCCACCAGCTTTATCTTTGTGTTTCTTGAAGAGCAGGACAGATTCCATGGCCTGTAATAAACCAGCTGAGCCATGGCAAACAAAGCCACAATACAAAACTGTATTATTGTACAACTTGAAAAGTAGACCATGAAAATGACTGTCCAGGACAGAGACTACCAGTCTCCTATGCTGCTGACAGCTTCTAAATAACCTGATTACTCAGCCCTTTGAGAACAAAATTAAAAGATAGATTCAAAGGGGGATGGAGGGATGTTAGTCTAGGTAGCTCTGCTAGTGAGCAACAAAGGCCCCATTCTTCATCATTTGGCTGAACTGAGCCTCATCTTTTAAGTGCTGAGAAACCTCTGAGAAACCTTTTAAAAGGTCTCTGGCAGCTGGTCCCAAGTGGCGTCCTTTCCAGAGGAAAGACAGTTGTCAATGCCAGAGAGCAGGTCTTGCTGAACCACTCTTCCAGACCAGTCCCACAAATCACTGCCTTTTCAGCCAAGCCCTTCATCACTTTGGGCTATTGTGCTGGTTTGGGCTGGGGTTGAGTTAACTTTCCTCAAAGTGCCTGATACAGGGCTGTGTTTTGGATTTGCTTTCTGCACAGAACTGTAAATAAATCAAATACCTCGACTCTGTGTGTGGATTGGCCTCTTGCACACCAGGTGAAATAAAGTGTAAGAAACTATTTTGGAACAACAACAGCAGCCTACATGTGCTGGTCAAGAAACGCCATCTTTGGATAAATGTCACACACATGGGTTGTCAGTGGATGTGCTGCACTCACTAGGAGGACAGGAGGGATTATATTGGACAGTGCTGACATCTGTTTGTGCACGTTATACACCACATTGGCCCACTGCACTCACCATTGCTTCAACTCAGCTGAGAGGGCCTGTGTAGTACAGAGCTGAGTTTCCACCCTGACTTTTCCAGGCAGGAATAATGACCCCTAGAGAAATGGGAAGTTATCTGGTGATGTTGTGATTGGAACTCCCCACATGGTGCTCCATTTAACTTGTTCCCACAGCACTCCATTTGTTTGCTTCCTCGCCCTTTGTTGTATGTCCAGAAATGATCTGAGCACAAAAGCACAAAAACACTCTCTCTATATGGTTGTAACAATAAAGCCAGTGCCAATCACCACTTCAAAGCTGCCCTCTCCAGGCAGTGCACTTCACAAAGACAGACCTTCCTGCTAGATAACCTCAGGTCCATTTCACAGGTTCACTAGTGCTCATAGGCTGAGCAGACCTAGGAGGCTCCAGGAAACAGGTCCAATTCCACCCAGGAGATGCAGCATCCCATGTACACATATTTCTATGGAATTCACTTAACACAGTCATGCTGAACCTTAGTCCACATCCACAGCTCAGAGGTTTTGACAACGGTCAACAAAATCTGGCAAAGAGACAAACATCTTGGAGGTACAAAGTCCCTAGAAGTTTTGTGGGAGTTTGTGTGACACTCCATTCCCTCTCAAGGCCACCAAGAGGAGTCACAAACCCAGCTGCTGAGTCTGATGCCAGCAGCTATCCAAACATGATCTACCCAGATTAATCTTGCCTAAATGACAATCCAACAGGCTCGGAGGGGCACCACGGAAGAGAGATGGGGAATTATAGGGAGGTCACAGGGACACAGAAGAAAGCCAAGGTGCTGTGATGGGCAGAGCCCAGAAGGTACATGGAGGAGCTAGTGGTACCATGGCAGAGATCAGGGAGACACACTGGGAGCTGGAAATGCAGCACTGGGGTTGATGGGCTCTAATGGGAGCATCACAGGACATGAGTAGGAGATTGGGATTGCTGTAGTGAGGAGATCATAAATCCCTGGGGGAAAAGGATTATTGGTTGTGCTTCTTGTGAAACAACTTCTATCAATGTTGCATCATGTACTTTAAGGTGTGATTGGGCACCAACAAGGAACCCAGCACCCATTTGCACTCTCGGGTGACAAAGCACACAACCCTGGCACAGCCAAAAGAGTAGATGCAAAGTCCATATGGGAACGCTAAACAAGTTAAACCCAGTGTCCACACTCTGCCGCAGAAATACAAAATATATGTGGGCACCTCACCTGGACTGTGGCGCTGCCCATCTGCTCTGCTCTGAATGGGATGAACCCCACCACACACATGATGGAGTCAGGATACCTTAGGGGGGCTGAGGAGGCAGGGACACGTCAGCTGCTATTCCCTGGCAGCCAGGGCAGCCCAGGTGCAGTAAGTGCAGGCAGCCACGGGGACCTCGCAGCAGATGCGGAGGAGAGAGGACGGCGGCCACTGGGAGGGCTCTGCTGCTGCTCAGCATGAAGGGCTCGGTGAGAGGGACTGAGCAGGGTGGGGAGCACAAAGAGCTCTAACAGAGCTTTAACAGCCAGCCCAGGCACAGACCCAGCCTGTCTGCCTGGTGATATCTGGGGCAGCAGGGCCTCAATCACACTGCCCATACTGTCACTATTCCATGTCTCACCCACTGCACTTCCAGAACAGGGGGATGTGGCCCTGCTTCCCTACATGTTGCTGCTGCTTCGTGGTCATTCAGGCAGCCATACTCGCCCTTGTACGGGCACCTGAAGGTTTGCTCAGCCTCAACAGAGCTGGTGCTCTGCCGTGGCAGGCTGGGCTCATCTGAGTCCCTGCCCACAAACACCACACAGCCGCCTCACCTGCCCTTGGAGGCAGGGTACAAGGCATAGTACCTCACCCAGACACTGCAGACAAAACCCGTATGTTTTGATTCTGCCACTTTGGTTGAACATCAGATACTCTCCTCCAGACTCCTTGTCCTCAGTGCCATGCCTCAGAGGCACTCCAGTGCCTCATCATTTCTGCTTTCTCAGGGGAACTCCACCCCTGTTTTCATCAGCACACCTGAGCAGGGTAGTGGCACTGATCTCCTTTGCTTGCACCAAGCAGCATCTCTCTGAGCACAGCACTAAGCATTTGGGGAGATGGGTATCAGATCCTGCCCGAGGGTTCACCAGGACCATGATCCTCACTATGGTTTCTCATTGTTTTGTCATTCACAGGAGCTTAAAGTGGCATAAAAATCCACCAGCTCCTGGAGGAGGCACTTGGCACTCATGGCATGGTGGGGCCACCACCCAGTGCACTCAGGGTTTACATGCCCGTGCCCCAAGAGATTCACACCGATAGGAAAGCCAACCCCAGCAGGGAAAATGAACAGATGGATAACCACCTGCTGAAGAGGAAAATGCTGAGACAAATGGATGCTATGGCAATTCATATCCTTTCTTTGATCTCAGCAGTACTTTTGTACTGCATATAGAAAGCAAAGAGGAGAACAATAAAGATTTATGCTAAACCAGTGACTCTCAGATTCACTTTCCTGCTCTGTAATGGGAACAGAGGATTGAACCCCAGCCTGCATTAATGAAAAAACAAACAAAAGCATGATGAAAGTTGCATTGTCAGCCATTTATTTATTTGCTTTTGCCTTTTAAGACCCTATCGATGCATTGCATAGGAGTCTGTTGGAAGCACCTTCAGTAAAAGTCTTTAGTCAATTTGTCTAAACTCTTATCATGATAAACAGCAGGAATAAGCAGCATTTCATCCATTTGGCCTCATTACCATCTCCTCACTTGCTCCCATGTCAAATTCTGGAAAAATTCAGAGTTCAGGAGATTCAGGCCCTGTTAATCTATGGCTAAAATAAATTTCAGAAGAAAGGCCCTTGGGAGGGTGATCCACTTGCAGCCCACCAAAGACTATTTCAGTGAGCACAGATAGAGCCCTTTCTTGTTTTTTTGTCACTCCATGTACATCCTGCAAGGTAAAATGACATGAGGAGCCCTGCAAAGTGCAACCAGATCCACTGCTTGTAGCATGCTAAGGAAAGCTGAAGGCTGAAGGTATGATGGAGATTGAGACCTACCGCTTTCCACACTGCTGTAGACAATCTGTGCCATTCCTCTTTCTGAGACAGAGATCACCTGGGCTGTATGTGACCTCCAAAATTGATAGTATGGCTGAAAAGAAAATTTGGGCTGCCACTAACTTTCCCAAAAACTAAATTGCACTGTATCCTTCCTCCAATACATCCTTGGCCACTTCAGTCTCCTGTGTTACGTAGGGGAAGGCATGTTTTATCCAGACACCCTGAGAGGCTTGGAACAGGGTTCAGGACACACACTGATGTTGCTAAGGCCCACCTTTGTGGGGATGGAGGATTTCACAGTGCGCAGCCATGCAGCTCCCCCAAAGCCATCCTCCCTTCCCCAGCCTCTCCAGGCCAGGTGTTAACGTGGGAATGCAGGCAGAAATCCAAGCTTTCTGTTAAATTCTGCTTTTGAGGTAAAGTTACAGAATGACTGCTGAGGATCAGCAATGTTTTCCAGCTCAGAAACTACTTCCTCCTCACTGCACAGCAGTACCACCAGTCCTGAGTGAGCACCGTACAGAGTTTCCCGTGCAGAGTAACAACTTTAGTTCCAGTGCCCGCTGCCCACCCCCAGCACTGACTGCAGGGACTGGGGCACAACTTGCACAGCCAAACCAGCAGCACTGGGAAAAGGGTGCTGCTTCTGACCCTTGTTATGTGTCAGGGATGCCAAGGCAGGGTGGGAGTGACACTACATTTTCCTTTTCTGGAACTGCAGGTCACCTACTCCATGACTTAGCTCTGGCAGCGCAGGTCTAAGGAGAGGACAAAGCCGGTTTGTTTTGCCATGGGCCCCTGCCAGGCTCGCCCTGCCCATGGCTGTTGCAATGCCAGCTCTCCCTGGCCCAGAGGAAGCAATTCCATGCCTCCTTCGCCAGCCTCAACCATACTCCTGCACCACCAAAAGCAGCTCCATGGCTGCTGCTGCAGGGCCCAGGGACATGGGCTGTCCAGAGCCTCCTGGCCCCCGGGGGGCTGCCCACCCTTGGAAGTGCCCTGCCCACATGGGAGCTGCAGGATGGGAGTGTGCTGAAGGTTTCTGCCACAGCAGAAGGGATTCAAACACTCAGGAATCATCCTACTGCAAGGCTAAGGCTGAACCAGAGTAATGCCACCCCCCTGCAGAGACAGGGATTTTGAGATTACTTCATATTCCCCCTTCTTGCAAAACCAGTGTTTTCATCCAATGCTAAGGGTTCCATAGAGAAAAATAATTAGGTCAAAACTTTGCAAACATTTGGATGCTGCCTGACTTCTTACCTGGAGCATCTCCTCACATAATTGCATTTCCAAGCAATACTGGGAGACTTCCCAACATACAGGCAGCAGGAAGCACATGTAAGGCTGCCTGGTATCTATCACATGTTTAGTATCTCCAATGACATGATTATGAATTAAGTGAATCACACTAATATTCTGACTATTGCACACCTGTTCCCTAGCACCATCTGCAGGCAAACTCTGTTCTTTGCCCCATTTAGTGGAAATGGTGCCTACAGATTCAGGATAAGGAACAGCTCTAGCTCCTCTGGATCAAACACTCAGCAGAGATCCAGGTGTTTGCTGCTCTAAATACACGTTGTAGTAGAGACAAACTGTGCAAGTTTGGTTATTTGCTGCAGGCTGAAAGCTGTTTAGGAACACGTGTTTAAACTCACTAAGCTACTTCTAGTCAAAAGGAAGAACAGCTGTTCTGATAAAGACAGCAAAAAAATAAAAATTCACGACAAGGTGGTTTTAAGAAACTGAGGAAGATGAGGTGAAGGAAAACAAAACTTTAGGATGGGGCATCACTTACACTGCAAGCTTTTGCCCCTTCTCCCCCATGAGGTGATAATGAATTAAGTTAATGCTTGTGTATTTTCTTCATTGACCTGGTAAAACTCCCCATAGTGAGAGAAAACCTTATTTTTCTAAGTTCTTAGTTTCTAAGGGCCTTCCTTAGTGGCCCTCAGAACAGCTGAGTGCCGTGTAAAACCCACCTCATTCAATTGCTGGTTTATAATCAACAAAGTTCTGATCAGTATTTCACAGGCCGACATCCACACAGGTGCTGTGGGGGAGCACCAGATTCAGCTTTAGGACACTGGACAACATAGATGAATCCACAGTGACCACCTCCAAGATATCACAAAACTGAGCTTGTTTCCCTTTCACATCCTGTGTCTCCTGATACTGAGCAGTCAGAAGAGTGAGTCTAAGTCTTGAACTAAGACCAAACTCAGGCTTTTTTCTTTGAACGCAATTCAAAAAATAAAGTATTTTAAAAGTACAAGAAAATCCATCCTGAACTAGCCAAGATCTTAGCAACTACTACTTTATATACGGGAAAAGGAGAGGAGTAGAAGGGGTATAATTCTTTCCTTCCTACAGTTTTTTGAAAAGATGTTGTTTCTGCCTCTCTCAGAGTCCAGTCAGTACAAAATACAGAGAAATGTGCATCCAGCTGGGTCCTCTCAATGGCTCAGAAAGGGATGTGTAGTCTGCCAGTTGTAACAGGAGCTTTCTTATCATGACTGGGTCCACAGTTTGTGACTTTCAGTCATCAGAAACAAGGAGAGAAGGGGACATCAAGCACTATACAGGAGCAGGTGGCAAGCAGTCCGGGAAACTAAACTGACAATTTTATGGTGCTATTCTTTACAAATTATTTGTTCAGAGACATGAGAGATGCAAAGGAACAATGTGTCTTTATCACATTCAAGAGATTATTATGGTGCACACCAAAGCTTTTTGAGAAATTCCCTATTTTCATCCTATCCAGCTATATAACACTCCTTGCTTCTTGAACTTCCAACTGCAAAACGCCACCTTAACACAAGATGTATGTTGGTTTTATTAATTACACCACAAGTAATACTTTCTGCAACATGATATATTTCAGTTTCTGAATCTATATCCGAATAAAGTGCTGAAGTTTAGGGAATACTTTTAGTGCGTTCTGTGTAGTCACTTCTATAACTTCTTCAACTGGAATTCCTTTAATTTTGGCAATGTATTCAGCAGCAATGTAAATATTTTTGGGTTCATTTCTCACCTGAAAAACAAAGCCAACCAAATTACAGACGCCTGGAGATCATAAGTGTTTCAGATTCAGTACTTTCTGACAGAACTTCAGTCACATTGTGGCATGTGTGGATGTATCCATTCCTCTTGGATTAAGTTCCCATGGTAACCTCTTTCCTCTCTTGTAACCACGCTTAAGACAACTTCATTGTCCTGTGCCAGTAGCTGACCTCCTCAAGGTGTGGGTTTGGATACAAATACACAGAAGTCCCTCCCTCCCATCATTTACCTGTTTTTCAGGCCCCAGAGCAGGAGAATCAGTTTCCAAGCACATATTTTCCAGTGGCAGCTGTTTCACAAGCTTCTGCTTCTTGAAGAAAGTAAGACAGCCATTAAATGTTTTATGCACTTAAAACTGAGAGAAAAAGCCCACAGGGAGGATATATGAAGGGAGGCTATTCCCTACATTTAAAGGCAACATCAAAAGACTTTGGTGCCACTGTTTACATTTTATCAATGATTTCTGAATGGAAGCAAGAACACAGGGAGCTGTTCAAGAAGTCCCTTCAAATTAGAGTTCTCCTGTTGTCTAAATATCCAAAGTACTATTATCTCAAAACTGAATTCATTGTTATTTATTAAATCATGCAGGTATATTGCAGTTATATAGTTGCCAGTGCAATTCTAACTTGCTGTTTTCTGTACATATAAGATTTGTGTATGTTTTCCTCCTCTCTGCTTTACCTCTCAACCCCAGTTTGCTTTCCTTCTTAAGTACTTAACATCATCTCCATTTAAATCCACCCCTCATGCTGCCTCCAATTAAATCAAACTTTTTCCTCTCTTACACTTCCTAAGCTTATCACAAAAGCAGTCCTATTACAAAAACTACTCCTTCTCTACATGTCATGTTCCTACTGTAAAACAATACAGTCACAGAACCTTCTGAAGAAGAGTTCACTGGAAACCACAATAAAATGAGAAAAAACCCCTTGTTTCTCAGGAATAGCTGAGCTGTTTCAGCCAGAATTCCCCCTCTGAAGTCCAGCTAAGGCAAAAGCCCCAGGCAGAAATTCGGCCAAAGTAAAAATGGAGAAGGAGCAGATCCTAGCCAGAACCAGGACAAAACGTTACCTGTCCACTCCTTATAATGGAAGGAGGAACGGAGAAGTAGTATCCAGCTCTCACCCCTTCCATGGCTACAGATGGCTTCCCATCAAAGGCATGGAGCAACACTTTGGTAGCACCTTGGAGAAACAAAGCAAACCACATCATCAGCAGGGTTACAGCAGGGCTGCCATGTCAGCTTCCAATGGGACCTTGGTCCCATACAGAATTAACACAGAAACTCTGCACTATTGCTCCTGAGTTAAACACACACAAACTGATGTGAGGACATGGCACAACTGGAGAAATCCTGTTGGCAAAAGCTATGACAGAAGAAATGCATTAAAAGCATACCTTGCTCCTTCAAGAGATTAATGGTTGGTCTTCCAGCTGAGCGGGAATGAACATTTCTGCACAGCAAGGAAAGGCCCAGCATTAGGAAATTTAGCCAAATACCTTTTTTTTTTTTTTTGCAAATACAAACAAACTAACAGCGTCTTGGGATGAAAATAATTAATCTGTATTACAACTTTTATCAAGAAAAAAACCCAGGGATGTATATATTAATCCTTTCAGCTACAGTGAAGATATAAGAACAACATAGCATGGACAGGGCACATAAGATGTCTGTACAGAAGTGCCAACATAAGGAAAATTCTAAAATTAAATCTCAAACTGGAGACTGACAGGACACTTAGGCCAGTTTAATCCATCTAAGAAAAGTTCTGTGGGCACTTAATAACCATAAATCCTGGGAAGTATTTCGACATGTTACTGAGGCCTGGCAAATTCTCCTTCTGGTATGAACAAAACCTACAGTGGCAAATCCAGTCTTCTTGCCAGCTCAATCTGCTTGATCAAAACCTGTCTTTGTCCTTCCTTCTGTTCATCGGTGCTGGCAAACCTGGGAGTGAAATCCAATCCAACCTACAGTACAAGAAGAGAAGGGAAAAGTTTTACAGACCTAACACTTAACAAAACCATAATTATACATACAAAGGCATAACATGCTTCAAAACTGCAAAGCATTTCAAAATATGTATACTAGGAGACTGCAATTAAAATGAGCTCAGCTGCAGCTTAACTCAAAAAAAGGAATGCATTCTCAACCATAAGCTTTTCAACTATGAAAGTATTTGTAGGCAGACAGCTACTAACAAGAGTATTTAACATTTTAGTCTGTAACTGGTTTTCTGGGGGTTTATATTCTATTGACTATTATGTCAGATTAAGTCTCAAATATGGATGTCCAGTATGAGTAAAATTTCTGACCCGAACCTATAGCTTTAGTCCAATCTCTAGCAAAAATTACCCAATAATTTTATACTTTTTTGATCTAAACATATTCAGGCAAAATTTAAAGTTTGTCAAAACAGTCCCATTCACAGTTAGATGAAGAGAATTTCTTCATATACAGTACAACATGGCAAATTTAGCTACAAAGCTCTGCCAAAACATGCTTTTTCTGTAGTCAGTGCAGAACCAGACATAAGTCCCTTAGGTACTGACACACAAATAGAGGCAGACTCCATCCTAAAGCCTCAATTAATTTATAAACCAATGTAAGACAGGAGACAACAGATGGATACAGATAAATGAAGGATTAAAAAAAAGAACCCTACAAGTCACTGTGGTGTATTGAAATCACAGCTTAGCCTAACTTTGTCAGAGAAGAAGGCAGGAAGGATCTGCCTTTGGGTACAGCATGAGAGAGCATAAGTATGTAATCTTCCAACAACTCCAGCAGCATAAATTCCATCTATTTTCTAATACCTATAACGAAGGAAAAGAAGGAATCAAGCAAATCTATAAAGGAAAGCACATTAAGAGAACTACCAATCAGATTTAGTGCTTGTTCAGGCTGATAGCAATTCTTATCACATACAGAAAAACAAGCATGGACTCAGTTTTTGTAATTCCAGTGACAGCTGCTGCTGGAGAGATTTAAACATGTTATAGAATTCCACTCACTTCTCCAATCCCCACCAATTTGTCTTTGTAAAGTTCTATAAGAGGCAGCGCAGCATCCAGATCCTGCAAGAATAAAAGATGCAACTCTCATTGCCCTTACAAGAGGAAAGGGTTATGAACCAAGCATCATGATTAAATTGGCGTTTCCTTCACTGTTCTGAAATTCTATACTTTAGAACTTGCCATTACCATGAGCTCAGTGCAGTCAGATTTTAGAAGTCTGAAGGATTTATCTTCTTTACTTAATAACCATTTTGTTATGTACTACATTCTATATCTATTTCTCTCTCTATATATATACATATATACATATATATATATATATATATATAAACTTATTCCAAATACTCCTAAGCTAACTTTTCACAGTAGCAGCAAAGGTAATTAAAACAAGGCCCATAAATAGCTTGGTAACATTAAACAGATGCAGACAGCTCCCTGAGATTTTTAGGATAAGGCCACAAACAGTTGCCTTGCAGTTCCCATGTTAACAAAGGAACATCTGTACATGTTGTTTGCCGTAAGCAAAGCACACTTGGGATTTTAAAAACCATTTCACTGTAGTAATATAGCCAGATGACTCCAGAGAACAACTCTGCTTTAAGGACTAACAGGGACAAATGGATATGCTGAGAGAGCCTGGGATTTGGTCCACTGGGTCTCCTGCATTACAGAGCGCAGAGAAACCACTGGGCAGACCTGAAGGTAAATCAGGCAGACTGGAGCATCCTGTCGTCTAATCTGAAAAGTCCCAGCAGTATCGTAGAGGCCGCGTTTTACCTTCAAAGTAACACTGCGCTGCTCCTCTGGAAAAATCTCTTGAACGGGGTGAACTCCCAGGCATGGCAAGACAAACCCTGGGAATCTAGGCACGGAATAGATAGCGAGTGTGAAAGACCACAGAGAACCTAAGTTTAACGCCAAGGGCCCACAGAGAGCGCAGGTTTGAAGACAAGAAGGGCCGGCCTGACTGAGGAGGGCAGCGCATTCCCCGTCAATCCCCAAGGCGCAGACCCACGCCCGGGATACGGGTGGGCGCCGGGATCCCCGCCGGCCTCGCACCTCTCAGACAGCTCCACGACGCTCCGGAACTCGCCCGCCTGCTCCGACACCACCACCAGCGCCGACACGGCCGCCTGCGGCACACAGAGACCCCCGGCCCGCTGAGACCGGCGGGGCGGCGGGGCCGCGGGCAGGGGGTCCCCTCAGGCCGCCCCGCCTCACCTGCTCCGCCGCCCGCACCACGGCCGCCACGTCCTGCAAGAGACACGCACCGTCTCAGCGCCGAGGCCGCGCCCGGGACTCCCCCCCGCCCGCCGCGCCTCACCGGCTGGAAACAGGGCGCGGCCAGGTGGCAGTGACAGTCCACCGGCCCCGCCATGCCTCGCCCGGCGGGAAGGCACCGGTCGGCCGCGGGTTCCGCTTCCGGGCCGGCATTTTCCCCGCGTCCCGGGCGGGAAATGGCGGCGCCGCCGGGGCCGGAGTTGGGGCCGGGGCCGGGGCCGGGGCCGGGGCCGGAGCCGGGGCCGGAGCCGGGGCCGGGGCCGGGGCCGGGGCCGGGGCCGGAGCCGGAGCCGGGGCCGGGGCCGGCGGGCGCGGCGCGGCGGGACCCGCGGGTGCGCTGCTGCTCGCGGCGCGGGCTGGGCGCGGTGCTGGAGCTGTGCGCCCCCTTCGTGCGGGCCCTGGCGCAAGGACAGCCCGGCGAGGCCGCCGCCGAGGCAGACGCACTCTGGGTGAGCGGGGAGCGGGAATGTCCTGTGCCGGCACAGGGCTCGGCGGGCCCCGCTGGCAGCGCTCGGCCCCCGGGGTGAGGGGGCGGCTTGCCCCGGGGTGGCTCTCGGGCAGAGCGGTGAGGCGGGACGGGCTCTTCCTGGGGGATGCATGGATGGATGGATGGAGGGATTTATGGATGGACCGATGGATTCTCAGTCTGTTCGTGCCTAGCAGAACTTTGAAACAGCGGTGCGGGAGAACGTCACCATTAACGGGCAGCCCTGGGAGGAGGCCTCGGATGACTCCGGGCTGCAGAGCGGTAGGTGTCGGTTTCCATTTGCTTCCTGCTGGCTGGGTTTGTTTTGGTTTGGTTTGGTCCAGAGGTAAGAGGGGTTCTATTGAAAAGGGAGGTTCTGACTTGATATAAGGAAGTAAAAACTCATCCTTAGGATAACAGAGCATTGGAAAAGGCTGCCCAGAGCTTGTCTCCAGCACTGAAGGCTTTCAAAAACCACCTGGACAAAAGTGCTCTGAGCAACCTGTTTTGAAATGGGCGTTGACCCTGCTGTGAGCAGCAGGCTCTGGAGGGCCCTTCCAGCCTGAGTGTTGGAGGCAGTGACCAAGATCTATCAAAGGACACTAGGAGACTGTCTGTTGCAGCTATTTAATATACAGATTAAGTGTTGAAAATTATTGCTATATAAATATATGTAATGTAAACAATGTATTTAAAATTACTGTCTTGAATAATAGTAGTGGAGATTCTTGGTAGTCTGGTGTCCAAAGAAAACTTCAGTGTGGTTCATTCACTCACCTGTGTTGGCTTTAGGTGCTCTTTGCCTGCAGTTTAATGCTTTTTGCAGTTACACAGAGCTGAAAATACAGATACATTGAGCTAACTACGGAGCTGTTGAACCAGAAACATTGAACTGTTTTTTGGTTGGGATGTTCTGAGCAAATGTGGGCACTGAGCAGTGTGATCTAGTTGAAGATGTACCTGCTCATTGCAGGGAGTTTGGACTAGATCAGTTTTAAAGGCCCTTCCAACCCAGACTATTACCTGATTCTGTGAAGCGTCTGCAGTTGTAGTTCTAGAATGATAAAACTCCAGCTAGTTTGACTACAAGGTCAAAAATGCACTGATCTCACAATGCAAAATGCAAAACTGAGACACTGTCATCTGCCCACAGCTGGCATAAAGCAGGTATAAGGAGTATATTGTGCTTTTTAATTTGATATAGGTTTACTTATGTACCTATCTCTGATCCAGTTTGAGTCACCAAGAAATCTGGCAGTTTGTGCCTTCCATGTTTATATTGACCAGTGGCTTAAATCTTTTCTGCCTGTATTTAAATGGTTTCATGGTGATCTTAAAACAAACAACCAAAACAAACTCACAGACTCCTAAAACATTGACTTGAGTTTTGCAATCACTTGATTCTGCACAGAGTGACCCAGAGAGGGTGCTCAAAATCCATTCTTTACCACTAGATTCAAAACTAGATGGCTTGCAAGTTACACGCAACACATTAGTGGGAACAGTGAATTTTAATGTTAAACTGCTTATTTGTGCACTGTGTGATAGAAAATCACACAGTTAGTCTTCCAATTACTGTTTGTACAGTTGGAGTTTGTTTAATGCTTGCCCTGGATGGTTCTCTGTCTTTCCCCACCTGAGATCATTTACTTCAAAATAACTGGCCAACATCTAGTTATGCTCCAGTTTCTATACTCTCTTAGCAAGGAGATTCAAGACATCTCCTTTATCTCTTATTTTGATAATCGTGCATGATTTTTTTTTTTATTTGAGATCTAAAGCTTCTTTTTCTTGATAAGTTTGTCTCAAAAAAAAAGGTCTGAAAATTCCACAGTAACTATGTGTGTTTGTCACTTTCAGATTCAAATATTAAAATTCTGGAGGATCAATTTGATGAATTAATAGTAGAGACAGCAATTAGGCGTAAACAGTGGCCTAAAAAGATCCTGGTGCATGCTATCCAAGCCATGAAAGCAGAGCAAGAGGTGTTGGTGAGTAACCTAAGACTTCCAGAAAACTTTTGCATTAAGAAATCAATCATCCAGTGTTGACCTTTAAGCTCCTTCCCATGGTTGCTTTTGATTCTTTATCATAAAATGAAATTGCTTTTCTTCATTAACTGGTTTTGCAGTAACTAAGGGTTAAACTTAGTAAGTTTACTAAGGGTTGCTACAAAGCATTGTGACTGTGTCTGAATTGGGTCTGTGGCACAAAGAAATTGGAGCAGATTGCTTCAGCTTGGTGACTCAAGGTTTACAAACCAGTAGGCACCTCTTTATCTTCTGAGTTCCTGAAGTCCTTGCCCAAGGGCTGGTTGAGGTACTAAACGTTGCACTACATACAGATAGATGGTGTCATGTGCAGTGTATGATTTAGAAAAATCAGTGGCTTCCTAAGCACTTTTTTGGAGCTTGTAACTACATGTAGTAATTACTTTCAGGAAAGCATGGGGAAAAAAAGGCAGTGTGGATTAATGAACCAGCACAGTAAATTCTGTGGAATTTTTGACACACAGTGTAAAGTAATTACTGGCATTCAACAACCCAGTTGTGTCCTCAGCTGCTAGATTGCTTCCCTGAAGTTATGTTAGGCCTCTCTTTTGCTTACCTCCTGATTAATTCGGATTCCTTTGGCAAAAAACAAGAGGATGAGGCAGAGTCAAACACTGGCACAAGCTGTCCAGTGAAATTGTGCAGTCTTCATCCTTGGAGAGATTCATGGAGATACTCAAAAGTTGACTGGATGAGGTTCTGAGCAACCTGCCCTAGTTTGCCCAGTTTTCAGGAGGGTGTTTAGAGGTCCTTTCCAACTTCAGTTATTCTATACTAAAACAGACAGGGATTTTTTTAGAAAGTTGTGTAGGAGCCTGCATTACATTTCTGAGGACTAAAATTGACAAATGTTAACTCTCTGGGTTAGCCAGGCAGAGATGATTTACTAAGGAAAAGTGCGCGGGTACACTTTTGTCTTATACCTGAGATATTTTCTGGCATATATTGCCTTTTGTGATCTCTCTGTTCTGTCAGTATATTAAGTATGTAAGACAAACAAACAGAATCAACTTAAATGAAATATGCTATTGCACAACACCAAGATTTAACAAGACTTTTAATCTTTCTGCTACCTGAGTGCCACAGTAGATTAGTTATTTGGAATGCATCTCATGCTACTTTTTTTCTCTTGCTGATCTCTTCAAAGTTCACACCACCACAACTAGATGATTATTTTAATTGAAATTGTCCGCAAAAGTTTAGTTTATCCCTGTAAAAATATGTAGAAATATATGTAAGAAATATGGAAACTTAGTTTATCTCTGTAAATGGTCCTTTTTTTTTCATCTCTCAGCTATTTCTGTAAAGGTACCAGTGGTTTCTTTGGTTTTGGTTGAGGATTTCTTGTGTTCTTTCATGACCATAGCTAATTGTGTGATGCTTTCAGAGGCATAAAGAGCAGCCAGGAAGATGTGATTTATCTGGAGAGAACCACTCATTTATTGTGGTGATTTCCTTGTAATTGCCACAGCAAGAGATCATCTTGCGGGTTTTCAGTCAATATTCAGTTCTGTAGAATTTGAGGCTAATGCAAGCCATGTTTGCTCTCCTGCTTGGAGCTGTTACTGCAAACTTGCTAAGAAGTTGTGTGAACTGTGAAAAAAATTCTCTGGCAAAACTGCAGCAAGGAATAATTAGCTTTCCCCTACTTGGTTTTGCTTGAAGAAGGTTGAGGGACAGCTCCTGAAGTGGAGAACACTGACTTGCAGATGATCTAATTTCTGTTCCCTTGGCCTTGTTTTGTTTCCTTCTTCTGTGTTAGCTGCTTCTAATTCCACCTTTAATGTAACTAAGTATGGGTTGTATTCAGTTATTACTAGTTTACTTCATGTCTCAAGTAACTGATGTAAGGTCACAAGACTCGCAGTTTGTGAGGCAGAGTGTTCTTAGTTCTACATAAGTAATTGCAGGGCTAGAGTGTAGTTCTTTAAGTACTTTCCTTTTTCTTAGCTTTTTGTCTTAATGTACGTACCCTTTGTTGGAGTTTGTGGCTCTGTGAAAGCATGCTGGTTCTGTGAATGGCTCCTGAGAAACTAGAGCAGCTCTTTTTCCTCAGCTGTGCAGCAGGTGGAAATGCTTCTTCCAAAATGCCTGGATGTCAGTTCTCATGCTTTAATAATTAGAATTCAGCAAACTAAAGCAGATTCTGGAGATGTGTTTACAGTGAGTGTAACTGTGTTAACCAGAATGCTGTCTTCAGTAACTAAGTATCTATAATCTGTACCTCTAATACATTCTTGATCTAAATAATTCCACCACAGTCTCCATTGTTCTGACTGCTATATGTATATTAGATACCTATTAAACCAAGGGGGTATTTCACTTTTTTTTTTTTTTTGAATATGCAGAAGCTCTACCAGCCTGTGGTAAAACCAGCAGACATAAGACCTGAGCCTTCTCAAGGTAAAGATTTTGTGGGGAAAGCAGCTGTACTAAGGAAACACTGCCTCATTTACTGGCTAACTGTAAATGTTTAAAAAAAAAAAAGTATTCTTTCTTTAAGCTTGTTTAAAATTGGCTGTTTATAAATTAACTAAAAAACTAGAAGTTTGTCATAAGTGAATGTATTGCTGCCTGAGTTTTACTGTGTCCATTTCTCTTGTTCTGAGTGGTGCCTGCAGTTAGGCACTGTACTTGAAGGCAAAAAGCTGGCAAAGGCCTCTGTGTGTGTGTGTTGGGGAGAAATTGTCACACAGCTACACCCAGAAGGCTTCCTTTCTTCTTTCCTTCACCACTGGTGGAGGCCAGGTGGGGAGCTGGATGGATCACTGACATTAAACTTAGTCTATTGTTGTGTTCCTTTTGCACGAGTACTAGAAATGCTTCAACCTCTCTTGCTAATCAGTCAGTTCCTTTAGGGAACTGAAAGCTGTTGTGTAGGACTCAGTGGTGGCAGTGTTGACTCTCCTAACTTGCCAAGTAGGACACAGATTTCATCCTGCCTGTGTGACTTGTGAGGGTTGATGAAGGAACAGAGCTGCAAACAATGCTGTAAGTTTGCTGCATGCTTTGGAAAGATGCCTTGTACAGACTCCTTGGAACAAGGTGGTGGATTTTGAAGTGGATGGTTGGGATGTCCTCCTTTGAGGCTGGCCTTAATAAATGAGAAGTTTTGTGTTGCCTGTTGTTAAGTATTGAAAAATGACAGAATTCAGCAGTGCATTTCTAATTTGAAAAGTGAGAACCCTCGCTATGAATTACTGCGCATGATGTAACAAGCAGTGGTGCTCAGAGTTTGAGGAGCTGAGCTGAATCTTCCAGTTCTCACCCTGCTGATCTGACTTCATTCTAAACATAATTTCCTCTTTGTAGATGGGAGACATGACTTCCAGCAGTGCCAGCCTGTGCAGCAAAGCAGCCTGTAGGAGCAGTACAGTGGTCACTTTATATCTGAGTTCCTTTTGGTTTCTAGTGTCCGAATCCAGGCTTTTCTGATGTCAGTCAACTATTTGCAAGTTAGTAGCAGCTTACGCTATGATATTGTGGTTTTGGGTTTGGTAACAGCAAAGTTATAGCAAAGATACTGTGGAGTTTATGGAGAATTTTGGTATTATGTAGTCTTTGGGAAGTTTATGTATCCCAGTTTAGCAAGTACAGTGGCTAGAAACCAAAAATGTTTAGATTACTCAATACCTTTCATTTCCTTGTTTCATTTCCCTATGTTTTGGAAAGCCTTGAACACTGAGGAATATAATGCCATCTTTGTCAAGCCAAACTCTTGCAGGCAAATTTCATTTAACTGTGTGTCAGTCTTTCTGTGCAATAATCCAAATTATTATTTCTTCTTTTACTTCATCCTTACCATTTCATAAGGTCACCAGTCTCATCATCCCAATATTTTATTGTAAGAATGCTTCATTGTAGATATATCCTTCTTTTAGAGAATGCCCTTCCATAGGGCTCTGAGAGGAGTTTAGAGAGGTTGCTTCTGGACACTGCTTATTCTTCCAAACTGAATGATGGTGCATTTTAGTGTCCATGTTCATGTAGGGATCATGTGCTCCTAAACCAGCTCTGACCAGCACATTGGACACATGGACTGTTCAACAAGCACCATCCCTTGGTGGTTACCACGTTTCAGCGGGGAATCACTGTAACCCTGAGCTACAGTGCTGACTTCAAAATACCTTCAGCAGCACTAAGATGACTTCAAAACAGAATGCTGACAGGGTTCAGGGGTGTGTGTATCACCTGACACTGTGTCCTACTGCAGGCACTGGTGAAACCCTACAGAAAACTAATAGTAGTGGAGGTGAGGCTCCTTACTTCCCAGAAGCATACTAGTCTGCTCATTTTAAGTTTTGTGGATGGAGAACATGCAAAACAGTTTCATAATAGGCTAGAGTTTAACATTTAAATACAGAATTAAAGTATTGGTGATCTTATCATATTGGTATTACAGTTGAATATATGCTGTAGTCCCCCTGGTGTTCAGCACCTGCTACCTCCTTCAGTGTTCCTGAAAGCTGGGGTTTTTTTTCTTTCCTTATTAGCACAGCAGAATTAATGCAGTTCATCTTATTTATGCTTGGTTCTTTTTAGTGTTAATGCTTGGTAAGTTAAGCCGGAAGAAAAAAAAATAGCCTTTATTGTAAAAGCCAACTTGTCGGAGACATAGGATGATTTATTTGCCCTCCTTAAAATGGGTTTTCTAAATCTCATGTTCTCTACAGTTCTGTGTGGGTTTTATCAAATGAAATATAAGCTTAAAAGTTTTGAAAACAAATCTTTCTGTTTAATTATTTCTTTACAACTGTTCTCTTATTTCAAATACTGGCTTTGTGTTTTCTAGGTAAGAACTTTGGGGCTTTCTGTAGTTGAGACTGCTAGCCTCTACTGCAATTTGAGTGATAAAGAATAATACTAGTAAGATAAACCATGCCAGCTGTCATCCTCAGTGTCACAGTGAAGTGGATGTGCTGCAGGTTTAGGTTTTATAGAGGGACTTTACTGGTTTGCTGTCAGTTTTCTGATAGTGAATAATGGGGGAAAGAGTTATGTTTCAGAAGTTGATTTGGGCTGTTTGTCTGTAGATGCTTACATCGCAGATCTGAAGCAGGCGACAGAAGCAGCATCCAAACAGATCAGCAAAGCAATGCAGGTGAGACCTCCGTGTGCTCCAAGAGAAATATGTTTTTATCTTCTTGATCAGGTAATATGTCACAAAACAGGAGTTCTAACTCATCTTCCTAATAGTTTGGCAGAATAAAAGCCTGTGTGAGTACTTCGGAAGCAGGTAAAGCATTGTGTTGGTAAAGCATTCCCCCTCATGAGATAGTAAGGGAGATTACACAGGGAATACTTCTACTGAGATTTTGGAACATGCAGCATCTGAAAACCAGAACATCTTTTGAAGACTTGTATGACTTCATCTGGAGTTTGACATTTTGTTACCTCAGTACCTGCTTAGGCATCAGCTGTGGTGTTCCTGTGATACTGCCTGAGCTTAGAGATGTCATGAGGGAACACTTCAACTTGGCACACTCTTTGCGTGGTTTCTGAGTGCAGACACCTCACTATTGGGGTGGTAGCTCTGCGTTCACAACCCTCACCTGCCATCCTGAGCATCATCTCTGCAGACAATGAAGCTTTTGTGCCTGTCAGAATCTCATTTAGCATATTGCATGCCTTATAACCATTGCTTTTCCCATGTAACCTGAGATACTTGGGTTTGTTTTTGCAGTCTATTCCAGCACTCACAGAAAAAGCAGAAGGTTTTTCGCAAGCATTGACTTTGCAACCAACCTTGGAACTCTGCAAGCTGCGACAAGAAGTCTTTTCTGGTTGCAAGGCGAAGGAGGAAAACAATGTCCAAAATTTAGTACCACCAGGAGAAGTTACACCAACAGGAACTGTTTCCAGTAAAAATCCTTATGTTCTGCTGAAAAGAAGAAAAGCTGCAGATTCCTCCAAGAGAAGGCGCTACCCACTGCGGCGGAGGAAGATCACTCTCAGTGCATGAATTTCTTGTTTTGTGTTTTCACATTGGAATCTCAGTTGTACTTTTGTTCCCATGTGTTCCATCTTTTTTCTTAGAACTCATCTCACCACAGTGCTATACATGGGAGCTTCTTTAATTAGTCTTTGGCCTCTTAAATATTTCTACTTTTGCTGTCATGCTGATGATATATGAAAGCCTACACATACCAGTAGCATCCAATATCCAGCAAGCGTATTTGCCATTTAACTCATTTTTTGCTCTTATATTGCAGTTTTTAGCTTGAGTCCTTGTGCTTCTCAGAGTTTGTGTGCATGCTTTATGTATGTGAGCAGTCTTTTAGGAAACCACTAACTGCTCATTTACATTCAGTATGTCTCTAAAGAGATTGGAGAATGTCTAGTTCTCCTAATGCATCTTCATTAATTATTGAGGTATGTGGATTTTATGTTAATGAATTAATTAACACTGCAGCATATTGAAATCACCAAATTTGATGTGATGTTGGAGTTTTAAGGAAGTCCATGCACACGTGTGACATTAGTCCTTGCCATTCTACCTTTCCTAAAGTAGGTAATCTAGGCTTATTTATAGTCGTGTTTGTTGAAACTTGGATTTTTAATAATTGTATGTATTTACTTGTAGTGTGCTCTTCTGAACAGGAATTCAACCATCAACATCTTAGGGTCTGATATATCATTTAATGTAATCTAATTATGCAGCCTGATCAATATTTCTACCCAAGAAAGGATCTTGACTTGGGTTATGTTTGCATTTGTGTTGTTTGACTAAACTTTAAGGATCAGTAGACGCTACCAGTAAATGCTATTCACTTGAGCTAGCTTACTTTTGTTTTCTTTACTCATTAGTACCTAGAAGATCACAAATTAGTACTAAATTGAGCACTGTGCCTTAACAATTTATAACCTTTTCTAGGTTACGGTTGCATGTGCCTGCAGTAAATACTTCTGTCTAATATGTAACATATTTGTTACACAGTAAGTGGAGGAGGGTTTTAGAAGCTTTATTAATTTCATGTTTGGTGCTAAGAAAACAGGTCCAACCTAATGTCCAAGAGACTGAGAAATCTCAAGAAAACAGATTTTAGCATCCTTTATTTTGTAAAACTGAGCATCTGTACTGAAACTTTGTA
Organism: Vidua macroura; assembly: GCF_024509145.1. Lineage (NCBI taxonomy): Eukaryota > Metazoa > Chordata > Aves > Passeriformes > Viduidae > Vidua > Vidua macroura. Next base: position 26,063,666 of record NC_071573.1, read on the forward strand.
TATGTAATCATATGTAAATATTTTTCCTGACCTTGTATATACAAATGTGTGTTTTTATATGAAGTAAATTAAATCAATTAAGGAAGATCAAAGCTCCAGATAATATTGTCAGTTCTAATTCTGGAATAGATGGTGGCTGAGCAGTGAGCGTACTTCAGAGGACATCTGTGTTAAATTCTGGCTTGAGTAACTGAAGTAGTTCCATTTACTGCCTTTGAACTCACAAGTGTTATTAATCTCGGGGCTGCAAAGCTTCTCATGTGAGAGGACAGGATGTGAGAGGGACTGGAGCTGCAGGGCTGTGGAACGTGTGGCTCAGACGGCTTCTCACACAGCCACTTGCTATTTTGAGTGCCCGTGCTGTGTGCGGCATTGAAAATCCCTGCTGCGGCTTTCTTCATACAGATCCTGGGTGTTGCTAGGCTAAGGTGAGCACTGCTAGATTTTGCATGGCAACTGTTACAGTATTGGCCATTTCCTCTGCTAATAGTAGGAAGATTGTCTGCTCTTCTCTGCAAATGACAGGCAAGTACAGAAAATAGCTAGGAATAGGTATCTCTGAAGAAATTCTGTCAGAAATAGCTGGGATAGGACAAATGCCCTAAAGAAAGAAAAAGGGAAAGCACTGTGGTTTTAAGACTTAATAAATAAATTCATAGGTTCACGCTACAGTGGATGTTCCTGTTTAGAGACTAAGGGCCTGCACAGGATTTCAAGTGGGAATGGATGCCCTGAGTTAGAGCAGTTGGTCTTTTGTTCCATAGCCTGTGCTGCAACTGCAACTGGGTGGAAGAAGAGAAATGCACATGGAAATATTGGCCAAGTGGACTGTGTAAAGAAAAAGATAAAGCAATCAGGATTCCAAGTGCAGCGTATAAAGTAGGAATTTAAAAATCTGATGGCTACTTTTGGCAGCACTGGAAAGAACCTCCCTTTAACGTGCAAGTTCTATGATGAGCTAAACTCAACATGAATGTTCAGTAGTTTTTCCAGTGGTTATTAAAAAATTCTACAGCCAGTGATGCCTGCAACTAGCTGTTCTTCCCATTGGCAGAAATATATAAAACGCTTCATTTTTCCCCACTCCAGTAGCCTTTTGTCCTTCAGTTAACTTTTCATAGGAATTGGCAGTGTTGTGCAAGACATGTCTAATCAGGCTTCTACTGAAATGGCACAACAGCCAAGCTTCTTATTTTTAACTTGGGGTGAATTGGGATTGCATCAAGAAATGTCTGGTAGTTTTTCTTTATATAGCCTTTGAATTTTGTAAGACAGCTCAATGGTGATGGATGCTTGGGTTCATTTGCAAACTGAGTTTGAATTTCTTGGCTTTTGGGGGCTAGACAGAACATCTCACTGTTTGTTAGTGTGTCCTGTCTGCAATGTGCTTTTTGCTCATGAGGCTAGGCCATCCCTAGCCAAGAAAAACTTGCAAATTGGAGCAGTATCCACGCACGCTTTTGCTGTGTGTACTTTCTGAACAAAGGGGATTACAAACTGTAAAGGGGAAGCTCCTCTTCCAGAAATCTTCACATGGACACTGACATCTGTTTGGAAGCCTGGATGCTCTGAGACCCAGTTCTGACACGTACCGTTCTCCAGAAGAGCTGTGCTGTGCTAAGCTGTGATCAGAAACTAGTCTGCATGTGTGTAGGCTGCTTTGGTGCAGACAAAAATCACTCATAAACTGCCATTATAAAATGTAAGCTCAGCTGATTAGGCTGCTTTCTGGGCTGGTTTTCTCTCCTGCACAGAAACGTTCTGCCTTCACTGCTGCACTACCTGGAATTACTGTGTAGGCATTTCTACAGATGTACCAGAGATAGCTTTAATACTAAGTAGAAACTTGTTCCCACAAGCAAATTTTGATTTGTCATTTCCTTTGTCATTTGTTCTGAACAAGAACAGACTATTCAGGCTCAAGGGGACTGTCCCCTGGCTTGTCCCATGCTTGTGTTGTCCTGGAAACCTTATTCTGCAGCTGCTGGGAATTAATCAGGACTAATAAATTCTTGGTGAGCTGCTCATGATTTGATGCTGTCAGGTAGCTGGTGCAGGTGCCATTTACGGCAGCATTGCTCCTAGACCATGGAGTTCAAAGTCCCTCTGTGGAAGGGGACTTTCTTTCCCACAGATCACTCCAGAAGGCTGTTGAGGTGTTTTATCCACATGATTCATAGAAAGAGAACATAACTGTTCCCCGAGCTTGTGAAAATACTGGCTTCTAGTCCTGTTTATTTCAACTGAACTTAAGCTACAAAGGCAGCAAGATCCCAGTGATCTCTTCTTAAGAAACTGTCCTAACTAAGTCTCTGCTCATGCCCTCATGTACTGCTTTCCTTTAACTGCATGAGGTGTAGTTAATGCAAGATTAGGCTGTTTCAAAGGAGCAGTTGAGAGCAATTCACCCTCTAATAACTCTCTGCCTGGTGGCCAGGGCTGCTTTCCAGAAGGTGCTGGTTTGGATCCCCTCAGCTGGAGAATGGCACTGAAACCACACCTTACTGCTGCCTCCATGAGCAGCCCTTGGTGAACATCTTGGTCTTGGCACATTAGATGACAGAGAGAAAGAAGCTAGACTGCTTTTGAAGAAACCAGGGAATGCCCTGTGAGATGCTTGGGAGACCCAGCACGGTCTGGGGCTGCAGGTTAGGTCAGGGTATATTGGCAAGAGTGTGCTTCCCAGCTGTGGTCACCAGCCACCTTCCCATGGCTGATAGGGTGGGAAGACTTGCAGGAACTCAGTCCTCCAGGGTTGGAGAAGCTCTTTGAAAAGTGCAAAATCAAATAAATGCATGGATAGCCTGGAGAGTGGAGACAGAAGCTGCTTTGAGGTGGAACAGCTGGGAAGAAGCACTTCAAGGAAGTCATGCTCAAGTCTTTTAGTCACAGTCCCAGATCCTACCAGGAAACCTGTGGCAGAGCACAGACGTCAGTTTGACTCTTGGACTCTGGGGAACATGGTTCCCTCACCTTTAGCATGAACTGTTAGCCAGATCTTCCTGGAAGGATAGCCTATATTTACTCAGTTTGCCAACTCTTTAACTTCATCTAAGCTGGATGACTCAAGCTGCTGAGGAAACCAGAAAAATAGGGAAGTATCTGATTTATTGAGATATCTGGGGGTTTATGACCGACTGCCCCGCAGTTTGGGGGCACGTACCCTTCTCACATGGTCATGTGTTCGCCTCTGTGAGTTGAGCACAGCCAGGACAGTACAAGAGTTACAAATCCCTTTGCAGTAGAGTAAGGATGTTGAAGTAGCTGTCAGTGCAAACACCCCCTTTCAGAGCATAAGACCAAGGTAACTGTGCAATTAAAATGCAAGGAAGGTGTTCCGAGAGGTAAAAGCAACAGTGTTCTGTTAAAATACTCTCAACAGAATAGTGGAAGAGAAAGATTTTTGTCTGCAGCAATTATATTTCCAGCAGTCTTTGTCTGGCTTTGCCTTTACAAGAAGTCTGTCGCATTTCCTTATTATTTAAAGGAACAGGGTGAGTAGCGAAAGTGAAAATCGCTTTATCCCAGCACGGATGCCGTGTCCTCACACCCTCGATCCCGGGCTGAGCTGGCTGTCCCCCATGTGGAGCTGCCGCCGGTTCAGAGGGCCGATGTCAGAGGAGCGCGGCGGGCAGGAGCGGCCGGAGGTGAGCGGCGGGAGACACAGGGGGGCGAGGCCGGCTCCCGGGGGCAGCCTGGAGAGGAGAGAAACTGCGGGGAGTTTATTTCTGCAGGCGAAAGAGCGAGTCGGGCCTCCCGGAGGGGCGTCGAACCCAGCCGGCCCCCGGGGCTGGGGCTCTCCGGGGGGATTTTCAGGCAGCTCCTGCCCGGCAGCGCCGTGACCCGGACTTTCCCCGGGCTCCCGGCGGCTGACGAGAGCCGGCGGCCCCGGGGGGCGGTCCCCGCGGGGGAGCAGTGCGGGATGGGGCGGCCGGGTGGTCCCGGGTTCCCGATGCAGGCGAGCGCCATGTGACGGCCATGTGGGCGACGGCTCCGCCCCGGGCCGCTCCGGCACCTGGCGGCAGCACCCCCGGCCCGGGGCGGCGCGTCCCCTGCCCCGGCCCGCCCTGCCCTTGTACTCCCTTCCCTCTGCTCCCTTGCAGTCGCAGCCCCCGCGGGCCGGGGGAGCCCTGCGGGCGGCTCGGCGGCGCCGGGATGTCGTGCGCCGTCCCCGCGGCGGCGGCGGGGGCCAGCTCGCTGTCCCGGGGCGCCGCGGCCGAGGGCGGCCAGCAGGTAGGGACCGGGTCGGGGTGGGTGCTGCGGGCGGGCGGGCACATGGGGCTGAGTCACGCCGGGCAGCGCCGCGGAGGGGGTGCCCGCTGCCCCGGGGCAGCGGCCCTTTTTTTCCCGGGAAGCGGCCGCCGTGCTGGCTCTTCCCAGGTGGGAGCGCGGGCGAACAGCCGGCGGTGCGCGGAAAGCGCCGGGGCACGGCGCGGGCAGCGGCTTTTCCCCAGCCTTGAGCAGCCGGGAAGGGAGCAGGGCTTTCCTCCCCGCTGCTCGCACCTCCGCCCCGTCGGCCGCGCTGGAGCGAGGCAGGTGTAAAGTGCTGCCCTCCGGGCAGAGCGGGAGCGCCGGTCCCCGCTCGGGTACCCAGCTTCCCCCATCAGTAGCGGTGCCCCTGCCCGCGAGGCTCTGCGGCATCCCTCGGGCAGCCTGCCGGCTTCCACCCCTCCGCTTCGGGTCCGCCTGTGCAGTGGGGCAGAGGGATGCGCTGCTCTTTGCAGGGACCGTGAGGTCTCTTGGAGACCGAAGATAAACGCTGTAAAATTGGAAGTGTTCGTTCTCAGAAAGTTACACACCCGACTTCGGGCATCTTCTGTGTGCACCTTGCAAACTAGCGAAATGTTTCTGGTTGATGTCTTCCAGAGTCGTGAAGAAGATGACAGAAAAGTAAGGAGGAGAGAAAAAAATCGAGTTGCTGCACAGAGGAGCCGGAAGAAGCAAACTCAGAAAGCAGATAAACTTCATGAGGTAAAGGGATACTTGGTGCTTTGGAGGCATGGCTTGGGTACCAAGCACGGGACTTTACAATAAATGGGAATTCTTAAGCAGGTGTGGGCCTGTCTTCACATAATCCTGCTCAAAGAGCTGTGGGTGTAAGGCACAGAAAGGCGTGCTGTGGGATGCCTACTTGGGAACTCCCAGACACTGTTGCTGCTCTTGGACAGTGCAGCTCTGCCTCAGTGACACTGCTAGGAAGAGAGAGAGATGGTCCAGCCCTTGCCTCATCCTCCCTCTTTTGCTCTTCCTGTGACCACCCAAAGAATGGGATCACAGGGCTCCTTTGGGCTAAACCAGAACCATTTTCTGCTGTATTTGTGTTAAGCTTATCACATTTGCTGTGACAGTGGATGAATTCTTGCTGTCTTAAAAGGTAGAAGGTGATGGAAGAGGAAGGGTACCATGCAGTGGCAACGCTGGCTTAAATCAGTTCTAGAACTGTGGTGTGAGCGCTGCCACTCAGCAGCAGGGTTCCCAGACATACCCAATTGAAAAGGCTTCTTAGGAACTTGGGAACCTGCAAGCGTGAGAGCTCGGCTTGGCTAGCTGTTACACTTGTATGCTTTGAAAAGTGACAGTGGGTGTTCAGACAGATAAAATGAAAGTAACTGAATATTCCAGAAGCTCTTAATATCACAATGTGGTGTGCTTTTCTTGTGTCCCCAGTGCAAACACTGGAGGACAGGGATCCTTTTTCTCTGGTTTTGGATGTTACCTCACACCACAGTGCTCTTGTAGCCAGGAGTCAGCTTTTGGGGTAAGTGTCAGTTTTGCAGCACACTGCCACTGTGGCTGAGTCAGTTGCTCAGCTCTGAAGGTTCACCACAGGCTTTTTTTCTTTCTCACTGTGGAAGGATCTGCCAGCAGTTAGCAGAGACTAAGAGGGACAATGTGGGGAGTTTTGGGCTTGGTTTTTCCCAGATCTCCTCTGAGTCAGCGCCAGGTGCAGGGTAGTTCTGAAAAGGGGTAACCCCTGGCTTTTGTGGAATAGTTTTTGGGCCCTGTGCCATCCTGCAGCCTCTCTGATGTTCCTCCTGAACTTGAGGATCTTCCTCGTGCTGGGAATCTACATTTTGATGCACACAGGTTTTGCCAGGTGTAGGCAGATCTGGGTGAATTCTTAGCACCAACAATGTGACAGTCTCATCCCTGAAAATGGGACAGACCAATGGGACAGCAACTTTTATTCCAAAACCCAGGACCATGGGGTTTGGGGCAACAAGAGATGAGCAGAATGACAATCAGGGTTGGACAACTTGGCTGGAGTTCGGCTGCAATACTGTGTTAGGAGGACTGTGCCTGTTTCACTCTGTGAGACGTGGCACAAGGGTGTGAGGGAGGGCAAGGAGCCCAAAGTTCTGCAGCAAAGGGGAGCAAGGCAGAGCCAGGCTGCTCAGAAGAACATTGCATGAGAGGCTCTCCCTGCTGCCTTTTAAGGCACATGTAGGCTTTGAAGTTTGCTCTGAAGTTTTCCCAGGGAGGTGAGATTGAGTGGGTGGATGTTGAGCCTTGGGCCAGCAGCGATACATCCATCTACAGGTTTTCAGTGGGCTGGCTCTGAACCTCTAGCTCTCTTCTCTTCGAGATGGGGAGGCTTAAAGGCCGGGACACTTGAGACACACAGTTATCAAAAAATGTGGCACAGGAGTCTTGCATCCATCACATGTATGCTGCAGAGCAACTCAAAACTCCCCTGCGGTTAACAGCAGCATATTTATTGCCAGAAAAGCCTTACCTCAAAAGCAGCCAGGTCAGGTATAACCAAAGGCAGTGGTCTGGCTTTCTGGTGACAAAATGAGTCTGGCCTCAAGCTGGCATGATGCTTCCCTCCTCCTGAGTTCTTGGGCTTCTGAGCAGGTGGCTACAAGCCCTGGCAGGCCTGGAGGAGAGCACTGGACATGGTGTGCTAGCCTGGATAAATGGCTTTTCCCTGCACTGCCCTGGGGCAGGGGGGAGGCCCTTTTCTCACCAGCAGTGCCAGGCACCGGGTTTTCCCAGCACCTCTCGGCAGTCAGTGCTTTCATTTTCTCTGATCTGACCTTGCAGAGTCCATTTTGGCCCTTCCCATCAGAGGCAGACCAGGGTGGAAGAGGCCACCATGGGGACACAGCCATCCATGCCTGCATCCCTGGGCTCCTAGAGGACTCTGAGGGCAAGTGGCACCTCCTGGTCTTCGGGGCCATGAAAGGAATTGCAGTGTGGTCAGGCCACAGGTCGTAAATGCACTTGCCCTGTTCCAGCACCCAGGCTGGGTCTGTCTTTCCTCAGCACTTTGTAAGTTGTAGTAAAAAACCACACTGTTTTTTCTACTATTATGTGAATGTACTGAAGGTGGAAGCACTGAAAGGAATGTTTTGACTGTAAGTTGTTTTTTTTTTTCTTTCCCCTCCTTCCAGGAATATGAGTCTCTTGAGCAAGAAAATACCTCCCTGAAAAGAGAAATTGGAAAGCTAACAGATGAAATGAAACACTTGAGTGAAGTGTTGAAGGATCATGAAAAGATCTGTCCACTATTGCACTGCACCATGAACTTTGTGACCATACCAAGGCCTGATCCACTTGCCAGCTGCCTACCAAGATGAGTGCTGTCCTTAATCACCTGTCAATGTGATGTGTGAAAGTGTCATTAACAGGAGGTTTGACGAACTGCCTAGTGTGCAGTTCTTCCATCTAAGAGGGCTGGACTCGACCACACAGCTCTACTCCACATTGAAATGTTACAGTCTTCTGAATCTCAGGAAAACACCAGTATGGAAAAAAAGACAATTTGAACAGCAGCTTCTAACTTGGTAGACTCTTCAAGCCATGGTTTTGCCTTTGGAAATGTCGAAGTGCCATGCAGCCCACTATGGAGCGATGGAATGTAGACAGGGAAAAGTACCGACCTCAGACTGGGATGCCTTTCTCCCACACATCCACTGCCAGTAACCCTTTTTCACTTGTCACCTATGCATGTCATGATCTGGCTGCTGGGTTTTATCTCTCTAAACAGGTTTGGTTAATAAAAGCGATGTCTCATCTCTATAATGTTCTCCACCTTCTTCAATAATCAATGTCTTTATAGCATCTCTGCTTTTCATTTGCTGGTCAATGCCAAAGTCTAGTGGTAATCTTCCTCTTAGTTGTTCTATTATTTACTTATCGCCTCTTCATTGGTTCCTCTTTTGAAGTGTGTGTAACAAAACAGTTTTCTTAGTCTTTAATATTCCAAATCATCAGCCATGCTGGCATTAGTCCTTGGAGTGTTTTATATCCTAAAATATGTCCTGGTCAGTTTCTGATGGTGATTGTCTGCTCTGTGTAGAAGAAAAGCAAACAAGGTTTGATGGTTCTAAACATTGTTTTAAAAAGCAGATTTTACAATTTACTCTTTTAATGCACCCACTGGAAATGAAAAAGTATCTTCATCCTTCCTTCATCTTGCTTATTGCCTCTGGAAGATTATGTCTGTGGATTGAGTTTTGCTAAGCATTTTGTTTTATGTCCACACTGAAGGTGTTTGATAATTGCTTGAAAGAAAAGCATTCTGTTTTCTTTTTCTTTTTAGTTACATAAAGGAAGTATGATTGCAATGTTATTGAGAAATACACAGAAAAATGTGTTTACTTTCTCTGAAGATTCTTAATAGTGTCAACCTCTTGAAATGTGGATTCTGTGGCTTGGGATCCAGCAAAGAGTCTTTTTCTCACAGTATTTCACAGTCAAAGAACACCTTTGGATAATAAAGATCTCCTCCCCATTGCCAACTCTCTCACTTCAGCATTTGGATTTTTTTTCAGTTAAACTCATGGGATTAATTTCTTCCCTCACCAGGATCACAGTATTTATCAGCAGAATATGATCTGAAATGTCTGAATTTTAATTTTTTAAAAAAACCTTTTGTTTTAGTTTCTTTAGTAGAATGGTGCACTGCTGATCAGTGCCAAGACAGAATTTGGGAGGCCATGTAGTCAACTCTGCCTTCTAAAGGGCCCTCTTGTACCATTGTCTTAGGCTAGAAACTCCAGATGAACTATTGGCTTCTTTAAATTATTTGTTAGGTTGTTCCCAAGAGAATTTCCAGAATTTGCATCTGCAGCCTAAATGCTGTCTTCAAAGTTCCTTATGGTCCCATAAGAACTGAGTCATCCCACAGAGAGAATCTGCTGCAATCCCTCCCTAGGAAAGCAAAAGTCTCAGTACAGTTCAAGATTTTGGGTAATGTCCTTGAAACTATTCTCTGTGTCACCCTCACGAATGGAAGTTATCTTATGAATATTCATCCACACACCCACATTGCCTCAGGCACTGGATGCCACTGTGTAATTTGGGCAGAATAGAGATGTAATGGAAAAGGAGCATGGTGGAAATGAACAACATTCACTCTGGGAAAATCTGTTACAATTTAGGATGAAGGGAGAGAGGGAATGTTTCACATCTCTTAACTAGGTATGTGCAGCTGACTGGAAAGTACCTAATTGAGGTCAGGACTGTACAAAGCTGGTCTCACAAATGGAGCCCTGTGGACTCTCAAAAATGGGAGGAAAGATCAGCTAGTCCAAGACAGTCCACCCCAGCAGAATCCTTCTAAAGACTTTTGTTCCACAGATGCTCTCTTCTAGAAGTAGAAATCTAGTTCCCTGTGTAAAATCCTCCTCCTTACACATTTATTCTTCTAAATATCTGTCTAGAAACTGACTCCAGCTTATCACTCGGTGTTATATCCAAGTTCAGTGGTAGATTCCCCATCAGTAAATACTGTTCTTGTTCTGCAGTTAAAGTTTTAATCCATGGTGTCTGCACTGGAGTTCATTGCTTTATTAATTGTATCATGTCTATGCTGAGTGCACAGGGGAAGACAGCAGAATTCTCAGCAATGTTGTGTGGTGGTTCCAAGTCCAAGAATATGTTGCTGTTCCTTGGAAGGGCTGGGAGCCCTGTGGGAGCCCTCACTGTCCCCACTTTTTTTCCCACAACCTCAGGGTATAACTCCAGCTCTTCCTGTGCATCATGTCCATTAGTAACAGTAGAGCATGGGTTACTTCTTTCTCCATCTCTTGCATCACTTTTTTTCCCAGGAATATTTCCAAAGGGCCTTTTGCATCATTTTTCTATATGATAGAGGCACTAAGGCACTTCACCAATCAGTATATTGTGTGACTAATGTTCAAAGGCAGCTGGGAGCCTTAAGTAAAAGAAGTGAGAAAAATTAGTATCCCAAGCCACTTAAGTCCAACATTCTGATATATTTATAGAATTAATGTGATAGCTGAATCATGAGTCAACAAGGACCATGAGCTGTTAAAGCACAGGCTTATGTGTCCCCTACACATGCAGCGATTACGCTTTTTGCATGAGCTGTTTGTAAGGATATTGATTTACAGGAACCTTCAGAACAGAAAGTATGTTCTGGAGCCTGGGATAATTTTTACATGAATAGGGAACCAGAAAGGAGAACAGAAAGGAAAAAGCCCATTTGGTAAGGAAGCAACAGAAAATTCTTTTTCAAATCCAAACCTCTCCTTTTGCAGCAGTGTTACACCATCAAAAAAAAAAAAAAAGGTTTCACATCTATATATGGCTAAAATCCCACTTGATGTACTGTAGCTTCAAAAAGCTTCCAGTTGGTTTGACTTTTTCCCCACAAAAATGTGGTCTGTGTCACATCCACATGATTTTCAGATGCAGGTAAATAGGGAAAATCTTTTCTATATTCAGATCATGTGAGGTGCACTGTGAACTGCAGTCTTATTTGTGGATGTGTCATGTAGATGAGGGTTGCTAACAAAGCTGGATTTTGCCTCTTAGGTCCACAGTGAAGGTTACAGTTTGTCTAGATCCAGTTTTTTGCATTTTCTATGAGTCTAATGAAGAAGCAAAGTGCTTGCTGCAAAAGTATTTCTTTGAGGAACAGACTGGGTCCAATTCAGCTATTCATCTATTAGTTTCTTTTGGGTTTAGTTGGGTCAGATTGAAAATTATTACATTTTTAAAAGTTAATTTTAGCCTCCAAAGCTAAAAAAATTAACAGAAAGACAAAGTCAAGCTTCCCATTTCTGTTCGTATTACAGAGATCAATTGTTATACCTCAAGAGAGCTTATTAGAAAGTCTTGCTCCTTCCCACTGGTATTTTACATTCATGCCTATGAACATTTATAAGTGCCTTTATGTACTCATCCAGTCTCACTGAAAGTACATCTTTAAAAAAAACTAATTTAAACCAGCCTGTTCTACAGACTTTGTGTTCTTTGCCTTGGTACCAGTTACTGCAATTAGTGCTCCTTCTGCAGTGCCTCCTGATCTCATCTGCATTTGGTACTTGCACTAGCCTTTGTAGTCTCATTATTTCAAATGCCACTTTTTTTTTTTTCTTCCTCCTTCTGTTTCTACATATCTTGGAGAAACATCCCTTAATGGAATCCGTATTAGAGGATCAAGGCTAATCTGTAGAGCTATATAGAAATTTCACTTCACTTGTATACCCTGTATATGATTAAAGGCTTTGCTGTGTGCCTTGTTTTGTCACTCGAGTATTAAGAAAGGTGTCTGTGCAGTCTTTTAAAAGTACTTAAAGGTGGCATAACCTTTACTGTAGCTTATCAAACCCATACTATTTCCTGTCCATAGATGAATGCTTTGCTGCATGGCATTTGGGGTTTCCATCTGTGAATCAGTCTTGAACTTCTGTCTCAGTGAAAGTGATAGATAAAACAACTATTAAAAAAAAAATCCCTTTTCTCTTCTTCCCATCAGTGCAGTGATATAATTCCTGTTACAGGAAGGAAGCATGTCTGATTAGCAGGAGAAATGGGGGGGTTATTTTCTATCACAAAGAATAGATGTTATCCTCTTTATAGGAGGGTAGGAATTCTCTGTTTGTAAACCCTGGTTTATTGTCAAGTGGTCATTGGAGAAACATGTTACATGTACATACAGTATGTGGTGTGGGCACACATCCATAAGGGAATGAAAGAATTTGGATTCATTCTTTGCAGAAATGTGGGATTTACGTTGATTTCACTGGAAGTAGAAATGGTCCTACAGCTGCCTCAGAGGACATGCAGTACTTTGCTTACTCACTTAGGTAATATTTAACTCAAGAATAGCTACAGGCTCCCTGGAAGTGGGTACTTCTTAATAAAGAAACCGTAGCAACAATCATCCCTGTGATTGCATGCTCCATTTCTGGCATTCATTCATGTATTTTTTTCCTACATAGCGCCTATGGAAAAAAACTGTAATGGTAGTGTAGGAATCTTTTCTCACTGCAGAATTTTGAAATCATGGCATCAAATGTATTGTGAAAATAACTGGCATAGCTTTTGCAAATAACCTGTTTCCTGCTAACTATGAGTTTGGTCTGCTGTAAAGGAATCATTACTGTTCTCTTTAGAAGTGTTAGAAGTGGAAAAACTAAACCACAAAGGTCTTGGTGTTGAGTAGAAACATTCATTCATGGAGTCAGTACTGGATGGCTACCATGCTCCAGTGTCAGAGCTTATCTCATCCTGAAGCAGCTTCTTCATGGAGCCAAAGAGAAAATGACATCTGTAAAATGTGTGTTTGCTTTAAATTTGCAGTAGGAGAGCTTTTATTGTATGTGATTAGAAAGTTCTACAGACTGCTAGTAGAGCTTGCTACACCCATCTGGCTGCAGTCCAGTTAAGTCTACCCAGACCATTCCCCTGGAACACAGTGTGGGTACATCTCCAATCAGGTGGAAAAGCTTTCTTCTTTAACTGTCACATAATGAACTTATGTCATGTTTTCATTATTCTAAATTCTAAATTATTCTAAATTATTAAAATATCAAAGCTCTTGAAATTCTAAGCAAGGGTTGTAAGTAGTCTCTCTTGGGATAAGCAGATTAATAAAATTTGTCTTCCCATTATAAACTGAATCTTGGTACCAATTGATTATCTGTCTTAGGTAAATAATTGACAATAAGGAATAAGTAACAAGACACTGCTTCAATATTTGATGCAGTGCCATATAAGGTACAATTGCTTCAGCTGGAGAAGTTATGCAAGAATTGATAAATAGGACTAGCTATTGAAAAAGTAGAATTAGCTGAAGGAAAATGGCAAAAGTTATTTTTGAAAAGCAAGCTATTAGGCTAAGAAATTGTTTATAAGTGGAGGTTCTCAAGGACTGATTACAGACCTCTCTTGTTTAGTATCTTTGGTAAACACTTTGGGTACAAAGGGACCATTACTACAGAAGAAGATTGAAATATCCTGCAAAATAGACTGCATGACCTTGCAGAAGGGAATAGAAATGCCATTATTCATAGAATCATAGAGTCATGGGACAGCCCATGTTGGAGGGAACCCTGAAAGATCACCTGCTCCAGCCTTTTGGGGACAAGGAAACCTAGATGAGATTATCTAGCGTCTTGCCACAGTACCAAGTGTACAGTCACACACTTGAAGAACAATTCACAAGAATTTCTGTCACAAGGCAGAGACTCTTGATTTGGAAATGCTAATGGAAGGAAGGAACAAAAGCATATTAGCAACTGATGCTGAGGCACCAATGCAGTGGAGCAAAAAGGAGGAAAAATAGGCACTCAGATGCATAGTGGTGGGGTTATTTCTTTATTTATATATCTGTGTTCTTAAAGAGAGAAATATCAATGTAATTATGTGAGAGCCTGACCAGACTTCATCTGAAATACTATATACATTTCTGCTCAACCATGATAAAGAAAGGTAAACCAAAACTAGTACAGAAACGGAGAAGGGCTCCTGGGAGGGTTAGGGAAATAAAGAATCTTTTTTATCAGACTTCAGAGACAAAGTCTGAAAAGTGGTGGGATCATTGTCTATGTAATAACATCAGAGTAAAGATCATGTAAGGGCTGTCATAGAGAAGTAGTAGTGTTAGTAGAAGAATGAATAGGTATAACTTGTACTTGGTTTTGATCTATATGTGTGAAGAAGTTTCTACCTGTCAGAAGAAAGACATCAGAAAGCCTTGAAGCAGAAGCAATTTTGTAGGTTGCTGTGTGTGTGTGCAACCCACTTAGTTTTGGGATGAAGATCATGTATTTCATGAGTATGCTGGTGATCCAAAATATTTCCTCCTGTCCCCATGTCCTTATTCTCTTTGGAGAAAGCTTGCAATTGAACTTTAAAAGAAAGCAGTTCTTAAAACAAACAAAGCAATCCCCTAAGATTTCTTTATCCAGAAACTCATTTTCACAGGAGGTCAGATGTAAGGTTTTGTCAGAGGCAGAGTATCTTCCTAAATTGAATTCTTTGATTAGATCCATGTAAGGAAAGAGCATTAAAAAAAGGGAGTTTTCTAAATGCCTACCAATGAACCATGATATGTTCCCAGAAAAAAAATAAAAATTAGAACACTGTTCACAGAGAAAGAGAAACAAAATCTACCAGGAATTTGGGGAATTTCCCAAGCTGTTTAGCTGTTTACTTTAAAAGCTGAGTTACTCCATCTCTGCAAATATGCATTTCACAGAAGATTGCAGGCCATTTTTGTTTGTCTTACATCCAGTTCATTGATTAAATATATAAACAGGATGTCTTTAAGAGCAGAAAGTTTTAAAACAGGATTTGATACTAAGCAAGAGCTCTTTTAGTTCCCTTTTAGCTATTTGAGTTTCATCTTTGCTTATCAGAGCTGTTTTAGGGTACAGTAATTTCCAAGTGCACTATTGGGTGCGAGGTAAATAATCTCTAGAGATGAATATTTTTTTTTCTTTCATTTCTTACAGTAAATGACAATAGTACATAAGTTTGTAAATTTCCCTTGTAAATTCTGGTCATCCCATTTGTTTGCTGAGTTCCAGTATGGACTTGGGACCTATTCTGTGGGTGCACTGAGAGGTTAAGCACCCTTGCTTATCCCTTTCTAGGGGTGGGTGATTCATCAGCTCTGTTAAAGGACTTGATTAATAGCCAAGAACAATCAAATTTGAAAGAGTCTTTTTAATCATACAGGTAAGGAAATTACTGACCACAACTTAGCTATTAGGTCCTGTTTTCCAGGTGAATAAAATGTTGAGGGAGCCTTCCTGTGTGTGAACCTTTGTCCTGCTGGTGCTTCCACCCTTCTTCTGGAGTTTCAGATCAAAGTCAGTGAAGTTGGCCCACGCAGAGCAGCTTGAAGCAAGAACAGGATCTTCCTGTGGACACAGTTCAAGTAGAAGAGCATAAATGGGGATATGGGTGGTTGAGGGCTGTAAAATAAAGTTACATAACCAGTCAGACTTTTTATGAGAAATGCTGAATGACACTCACATGCAAACACACCTGTATTTTTACCATCATGTAAAGAGACTGTAATCAAAACATTTTCACTCTAAATTATTAGAATATCAGCTTTTTATATAATTTTGATTGATATTTTGCAAAGCTCCAAATATTCCACTTAATTCAGATGAAAAACAATTCCCATCGTTTCCACTAATTGGTTTTCCATCATTATTTGTTTCGGGTTTTCTTCTGTACACCTCCAACTACAAAGTCACAAAATAACATACATTTATAGATAATTACTTTGATACCAAGTTATAAATTTTATAATGTTCAGGAAAATTAAATTATTTTACTTTTTAAGTACCAGGTGTATACATTCAAAAGAAAAACCAGATGATGTGTTTTCAGTTTCACTTTTATCTCAATAGCTGATATCAGATGCATATTCAGAGGCTCCTAGCTGTCATTTTCCTGTTTTGCTGTCAAAAATTTGAGGTATATACTATCACAAATGGTAACATAAGGATATTAAATTGTTGCATTAATAAAGTAATATTTGTTAATTATTAATAAACAATATTTCTTAATAAAAATCTCATTGCACATCTGCTGCTGGTTTTATACCAAAACAGTGTTTTATATGAAATTGTAACATTTCAAGAGCAGTGATTCAGTTACTGAATGTAAATTAAAAATAACAGTGAGTAAGAAAGCAAAAATTTATCCCAAGTCGATATGCAGAGTCTTTACTTTTTGTGCTCAGGAACATTCCAATTTCCCTAACAATACTGACTTTTTTTTCTTTTATGCTATGCGTTTTCAACTCCTGTTTAATATACAAATGTTCTTCATTTAGAACATCGTGCTTTGCAAGGTATTTTTCTGTTTGCCATTTATCAGGTTAGATATATCTCTTCCCAGCACCATCTGCCCATTTTACCTAGTAATACAAGTTCTTCAAGGCAAGGGGTTTGTTGCACTGAGTAGTAATTCAGGGAAATGCCCCAGTACTTTCCTGGTCTTTCCATGCCCTGATACACCTGAACAAAACTCCTCTGCTTTTACTCATGCTTTCTCATGCAATAATAATGGCTGTGGGAACATCAAGCTGTATTGTGTAACCTGGGCAGGTTGGTTCTGTGTTTCATGGACTGAGGCTTCCTAATAATTCAGTGATGATTTCCAAAGCCTCTTATCTTTTTATCAGCCATAGGCACTTCCTGTGACACCTGATCCCCTGTATGAGTGTTCTTTGATTAATTTTTCCTTACCATCCCTTAAGAATACATAGTGTCTGTTCATGCTTGGCTCATGTTGTGATATTTCAACTGTAATAATTCACTGGGATTTTGTTTTCTCTGTACTGAAATATTTTCTTAGCTACAACAGAATCATGTCCATATTATGCACAAATAGTGCAAATTTCCTCAAATTACCTATGCTTTTGCTTGCATCCCCTTCACCACTGGGTTCTGTGAGACTCTCGTCAGCCACATGGCACCCAAATGGCAGGCCATGGAATATGGCATCTCATTTATAAAAATTACTACATGTTTAAAAATGTGTCCAGTCCTGCAGCACATTCAAGAAACTCAGCACATCCATAAGGTATTGGCAGAACCTACTGCTCTGTTATAACAGCAGAGCCTGGAGGGTTATGCTTTAAAAAAATGTAATTTTCTGCTTTGGGGTTCCTTTTTGTTGTTTAGAGGCTGGATTCCTGAATTATATCTCTTCTCTCTCAAATGGTTTTATTGCATGCAATGTTTGCCAGCAAAATATTAAACGGTCCCCAGACACCATTTAAACTCACTTGTCATGTTTTCTGCACTATACCTCACTTTGTAATTACTGCCTCCCATTGCCAATAATTCATGCCCTCCAGAAAGCCCTGTTTAGGTCTGAGTAATAAAATACTGAGAGATTAATATTCAGTTGATGACAGATCATTTAATGCAACTCTTGACAAAGCTCTCCAGCGTCTAGGAAATTGGCAGAACACGGCTGATGGCTGCCTTCTGATGTCATTCAATTAGCAGCCCAGGGTTAGTTCTCTGAGGTTATTCTCTGGAGTTTAATTCTGCTTCTTTTCAACCTTCAGTCCACTCAGGGAATTGTATGAGGCAAGTTTAATTAATGTATATTTGGCATGAAAGTGGACTTTCTTCGATGGCAAAAAAAGATTTGCATTATTGTTACAGCACTGCAGTTAGCAAATTTAAATATTTTAATTTAATTGTGTGCTGATACCCCCAGTGAGTGTAAAAGAGTTTTGCATGCATTGATTCATATTCAGGTTGTGAAGCTGCACATTGCAGTCTAAATTTTCCCAAAATCTTGGGGGAAATTGCAAACAGCTGTGTATGTTGTTAAGTGCTTGGATGATTTGCCTTGCTGTTCTCAAAACCGTGGTCCTACCAACTTAACTAATAAAACTTCTGCTTTCTTCACTCCTGCTTTTTTTTTTCCCTATACCCCACCTTTATGCCATCTTGGCAGTACAAAAGAGTTTTAAAATGGGCGTGAATGACAGCTAGTTTACAAACTGATTTTAGGAGGGGTGTTTACATGGGTACATTCCAGCTGAGTAAGAGCACTGAGAAATAGCTTCTGGTAAATGCAGCAGCCACAGTTTTGACGGCATGGATGTCACGCTGCTCCTCTGCCCATTGATTACCAGAACTGACAGAAAGGGACAAACCTCTGCTTAACCCACTTCAGTTCTCACTCAAATGTCTTTGTTCCCTTGAAAGGCCACTGAGGCTTTAAGGTAAGCATACCACAGTATGCTTACTTGTGGTTTATTACTGGTGCAGTCAAAGAGTGAGAAGTTTTGGTTTTAATCTTGTGAGAAACGCCAGCGTGAAACCTGCTCCTCTCCACCCCTCAGGTCAGTGGTATTTGGGAATCAGGGAATGCCTTTCTGCCAGGGTTTCAACCAAGATGCTCTGCTCCTACTCAGACTGGGGAGAGAGAAAGGGAAAGGGCAGAGACTTCAGCCTTCAGCCATCCAGAGGAAAAAATGAACTTTGTCTCTGAAAACTACCTAGCCTAGAATTTCAATCCTTTGCACGAGAGAGTAGGTGCACGTGCAATTTTCCAGGTGGCAACGCCAGCTAAAGCAGGTTTTAACCTCTCTCTTCCACCCTTCTCCCATATTGCTGTTCTCCCTCTGTTGGCAGCACAATGTTTATAGGCTGTGTAATAAACTTGGTCATTGAACCATAGATGGCTGAAAAGAAATCCTGTGTGGATAAAGAGCCTTTTTTGAGCAACAGTTGCCTGATCCTGTTTGGAGTGACTTGGCAAACAACAGACATGGCACAGCTGAAAGAGGGGAGATTGCTATGGCAGACAGACAGAATAAAGGCTGGGGAATGCCTTGAATTAGGAGATCGTGCTTGCTGCTGAACACATTGTGTTATGAACCCCTTCACCCTCATTTGGCATCCAACATTTGTATACATAAACTGGACAGATCATCTGTCATTTGATAGCTGAATAAATATCTCAGCTGGCTTGTTAACATGCTTCAGTAATAGCTGAACTCCTGAGCGCTGATGGGCGGCCGTGGTGCTGTCACTGATCTCCTGAACTGACCACTTTGGCACAGATCACTGAATGCCCTGAGCTGGAAGGGACCCATCAGGATCATCAAGTCCAGTCCCTGGCCCTGCACAGGACACCCCAAGAGTCACACCATGTGTCTGAGAGCATTGTCTAAAGGTTCCTTGAACTCTGTCAGGCTTGGTGCTGTGACCACTTTCCTGGGGAGCCTGTTCCAGTGCCCAGCCACCCTCTGGGTGAAGAGTTTTGTCCTGATACCCAACCTAAACCTCCCCTTACATATTTTCTTGAGTCCTATCACTGGTCAGGAGAGTGGAGAGATTGATGCCTGATCCTTGACTTCCCCTCATGAGGATGTTGGAGCACACAATGAGTCTCTCCTCAGTCTCCTCTTCTCCAGGCTGAACTAGCTGGTTACTCAGAGCTATGTTCTTCAGAGTCCGTGCTCCTCTGGAGCTTTTTTGATTCAGATGTAATAACCTGAAAAAATTCATTTCCTTCTCCACTTTCCTTTGGGAATAAGCAAGGTGGAGATTCGGAAGTTTTCCTGTGACTAGAATGATGACTTCTTTATTTCATATATGGAGATATTTTTTATAGTCGTGTCTTCTTGGGTATGTTGTGAACCTTTGGATGTCACACATAGCTTTATTTTCAAAGAAATGTGTGCCTTTAAGAGAAGGCATTAAGTGATAAACCCTTTGCACCTCTATATTAATACTTGCTATGGCAGTACAATTGCAATATCAGTAAGAGATTACCCTTCATAATTGTTCACAGCATTTCAAAACCCTAAAGTAGCCTTTGCAGTCGTGTGATCACAATGTGCACACTGCATTTGAATGCCATGAATCAGGCAGGATAGGCAGCCCATCTATATGCCACTCTGCAGAAAGGTTTGCCAGCACCAATAAAATGGAATAAGCTCATTTGGAACTGAGAGCTTCTTGGAGTTTCCTCACTCAGTTTTTATTACAGAAGAAGTTGCATAATGCACAGTGGAAAAATCATGTCTTACACACATCTGATGTACAGAACAGTGTACCCAAGCAATGAGTCAGGGCTTCCAGGTGAGACATAAGTCTATGTCATGCAGGAATATGTTCCACACTATTCCCTTGGGAGCTGCAAAACATTAACAATTTTCTCAGGTGATGTTTAGCTCCCCAAAAAGGCACTCAGAATACTAAGTGTTTTTACAGAATCATGTGTACTTTCCCCTACATATCCCATATTTCAGTTCTCTCTGATTTTTTCAGGGATATTCATGTACAAAATAAAACCATTTGGCTAGTATAAATTCCTTTAGGACTTGCCCTCTATAATATTGTGTAAGGGACTGAAACAATCACATGGAAAGCAATGCCTAGGGAATCCTTCCAGAGTTTACACCAAGCTTGCTGCCTTGGGACAGTGCTTTAGCCCCTGAGTGTGTGTTAATCTTGCTGAGTAGGCATGACTAGTGCAGTCCAGGATGTATGTGTCTCTCTGAGGGACCTCCAAGCATTGACTGAAAAGCAGTAAATGAAATGTTGGCTACAGATTGTAGAAGTAGCTGTACAAGTAAAATACTAAAAGCATTAAGATAAAGCTGTTAAAAAGAGAAATTGCACTTGATATGGAGTACATTCTGCTTCCAAATGAGAGAGAATGATTTAGGGTAATTTTTTTCTATTTAACCATTGTGTTAGTGAGTTTAATGCTTGCTTTTAAAAAGCAGATACATACTCCTTTGGTCATAATTTCAAAGACAATGTGGCTTAAGTTGTGGGAGGCCACTCCTGTCAAGATAACCTTGGAGATGTTTGTTACTCCCTTCTTGCCAGAAGTTTCCAGTTCTGTAGCAGAATCAGCAGACCAGATTATTGTTTAGTAATGATCAAACTATTCCTTGAGCTGCCTCCCAATCTTTGTACTAAAGTGACTACCAAGAGATGATGTGATTTGTTGCACATACTCTCTTCTGAGTTGCTTACAGAATCACTGTGCATGCTTGCTCTCCAAGTGCACCTCGCGTGTGTGTGGCACAATGCAGTGTGCAATAAATGAAAAACCTCTGTGTAGGAAGCAATGCAGATGAATTGACAGGATGGGATAGTTAGCCTTGCTGAGCAGCAGAGCTAATGATAAAGGTTTTTTCTCATTCAGGGCTACACTGGAACAGTGCTGAAGCGGAAACTGCAATGTTTTCAGTTTTGTGGCTTTGGCAAGATCAATGTGTAGCAATCCTTGTGCTTCATCTGACGGTCATTCCACTCAGGGGATTTGAAATGGTGCTTCTGTGTGTGCTCTGAGGACACACTTTAAAGGTGTTGGCTCAGGGTTAGCAATTATTCTGCAATTGTGGTCCACAGCTTTTTTCAGTTTGTTCACAGCACTGGCTGTGCAGCTATCATTGGAGATGCTCGCTATCTCACAAGCCGTTCTGGTATCTCACCCATGCAGTGGAATAGGCTACAAGGACATAGAGTATTTTGCTGGCTGTCACCACTGTCATCTTCATGTTCCACTCTCATTAAGGCAGCTTGCCGGGCAATACCTGAAAGCCTTCAGAAAATCCCAGTGACCCAGTGATCATTAGTCACAATTATACAGTCTATAAATTGCCGTCAGGGACTCTCCATCCAAATAACTAGCAGGCTCAGAATTTTCATTTACTGGATCCGGGCTCGCTGAGATGAGGGGAAGTCCCCGTGTGTGCCAAAGCGCGGCGCAGGTTTGACATGCCTGGAAGTCCCTCGCTGGGACGTGCAGCCCGTGTCCATGCGCTCCCGCACGGCTCCTACGGGTGTTCCCCGGGCACGATCTGCACAGCAGCCTCCGGACACCCGGCCAGAGCCCCTGGCAGGCACAGCCGGGTGACCGGGCTCTGGTGTCCCGGGGCAGGAGGCGAGCGGAGCCAGCAGCAGCGCCTCCCACGCCCGCTCTCCCCTTGGGCTGACGGAGGGGCTGCAGCCCCTTCCCGCGGGTCTGGGGCTGTGCGGGGCCGGGCCGGGCCGCTCGGGCCCCGTGTCCCGCCGTAGTGGCGGTGGTCGTGCCCGCGGTGTCCCCAGGCCGTGCCCGCAGTGTCCCCCGAGCCGTGCCCGCGGTGTCCCCAAGCCGTGCCCGCGGTGTCCCCAAGCCGTGCCCGCAGTGTCCCCTGGCGGCGGCGCGGCCGCCCGGCCCCGCGGCAGCAGAAAGCGAAAGGCTTTCGGTGCACGGAGGGAGTTTCGGGGCCACGGTAAAGAGCTCGACACCGATCCCGGCTGCATCCAAAGCAGGGAGGGCAGCGGGGCGAGGGAAGGGATTCTGCCGCTCTATCTGCTCCACCTGGACCCCTCTTGCAGTGATGCATCCAGCTCGGCGGTCCCCAGCACAGGGAGGACACAGACCTGTTGCAGCGAGTCCAGCAGAGGCCACCAGTGGATTAGAGGGATGGAGCACGTCTCTTACAAGGAAAGGCTGAGAGAATTCGGATTGTTTAGCCTGGAAAAAAAAAAAAAAACGGCTTCGGTGTAACCTAATTGCAGCCTTCTGGTACATGACGGGAAGCTACAAGAACGATGGAAAGGGACTCTTTACAAGAGCATGCAGAGACGGGACAAGGGAGAATGGATTCAAATTAAAACAAGGGGCAATGGCTTCAAACTAAAAGAAAGTAGGTTTAGATTAGATATTAGAAGGAAGTTCTTTGCTATGAGGGCTGTGAGGCACTGGCACAGGTTGCCCAGAGAAACTGTGGATGCCCCATCCCTGGCAGTGTTCAAGGCCAAGTTGGATGGGGCTCTGAGCAACCTGGTCTAGTGGAAGGTATCCCTGTCCAGGGCATGAGGTTGGAATGAGATGAATGTCCCTTCCAGACCAAGCCACTCCATGATTCTATGATCCAAATGCCTCTTCCTGGTGAGGGAAAGCTTGGGCCAAGCCCTGGCCCACCCCAATTTACAGGCAGAGGGTCTCCCTGCCAATGAGGGAGGCTGGCACATCCCTGAGCTGCTCTAAGGAAACCTGCTGTGGGATTTGGGCCAAAGCAACCAAGTTTTTATTATTGGATAAAAATAGAAAATGTATAAACCTCCTTCCAGCCCAGCCAATTCAGTCTGACTTTTGGGAATGTGTTGAGCTTTAATGATCTGCTTCTGATGATTCTGCCCAGCCTGCTGCAAGCAGCCAAAACCAGCACTGTTACAAGAGAATAATCCTCATTCCAATAGAAATTCCAGCAGCCTTGGTGTGGGTAGACTGAGTATCTGCTTAATGTTGGCTTACCATGAAAGAGCCAAACTCCTCACAGCATATGGCATGCAATGCTGTTTCAAATTAACTAAAACACTAGAATCACATCCAGATGATGCAAAACAGACTTATATTTTAGTGCCAGAAGTATGCAAAGGTCCTGCACAAGCCATGCATAATAATTGCATCTTTTTGGCGCCAGCACTTGTCATTTGCTGACACAGTGCTGAGTTCATCTGAGAAGCAGAACACGTTTCAAAGAATCATGCTTGTTGTTTGGAGGGAGAGGAAACGGAAAGGCTACTTACACTTGGATATTAAGTGTTAATGTGCTGTCCTATCTTTAGTCAGTGGGGGAGAAGGAATGGGGCTGCTGTGAATAAAGTGCACTTGAAAGCTTGTTTCACTTCTGCTTGGTGCTGCCTACTAGGCAAGCAGCAAGTATCTGGTTACCGTCCTTGAGCTGTTCACACAAGCTGATCTGCCAATGGTTTGATTGAGAAACACATGCTGGAAATACCATATTTCATAGAAGGAGACAGTGACAGAAACCCTACGTTTGGGTTCTATCCTATTTCTCATTATCCTTACTAGAAATGAAACAGCCCACAGCTTTGAGACTCAGCGTTGTGCTGCTCATTGCATGCTCCCAGTTTGTGTTGAAGCAGTGGAAGTGCTATGCACACATGTGAGTTAAAAGGTCTCTGTATGAACTAGGCATTTCTGGGTTTGGGTGACCAAATTATGTACAAGAACCAAGCCACCTGTTAGAGGATCAGTGGAAGACTAGATTGCAAGTACTGAATTTTACCTTTTGTTGTATCTCTTGAAATCAGGCATCAGTGTCATTTATGAAATCTTACTAGGAGCAAAAACCTTCATCCCTCATGCTGCCTATGAAAAGAAGTGATTCCACATTATGTTCTGCCCCTCTAATTGTCCCTGATACTTCTTTTCCCTATCTTCGTTCCTGGGGATGGTGACTGTTTTCCTTAAGAAGTCAAAGGAGATGCAAGAAACAGTCTTCTTCCACAGACTGCGTATTCTGATCCATGATTTATCAGAAGTGAGGGTATTTCAGGGAAGTGTCTCAGCATCATCTTTCTGGGAATGGTAATTTCTGAGGGGGGCCTGAAATAATTTTTCTCTTTCAATACTTTTATATTTCTGTCTGTAGATTGTGTTACTGTTTATGTCTGTTCCTATTTAAAAAACAGATGAATATGTTTTCCTCTGCCTTAAATAGTCTCACAGCTTTTTGGCATAATTTCCCATCTTTACCAGCTCAGGATTGTAGGATATAAGCCCCAGAGCCAAACTTCAGTTTCTTGAATCTTTCAATCTAATAAGTATTTCTGGCATTTCTCTGCAGGGGATGTTTGCCATCATTTGTCTTTTTTTTTTTATTCTGGTAAAATAATGTTCTCTTGTTTTGCTGTATTAGGTAAATGGAAATTCACAACAGTAGAATCAAAGTGAATCCTCTTGCCTCTCTTTATGAAGACGTGTCTACCTCTGAGTTTTTTATGGAAAACAAATCCAGATTTTCAGGGACTGGGACAATGAGGAACTGCCTGCTCTAGGAGAAGTTCTGGTTCAAGACCATCTAAGGAACCTGATGGTGCACAAGTCCATGGGAGCTGATGAGATGCATCTGCACATCCTGAAGGAAATGGTTAAGCACTATCCATCATACTTGAGAAACCGTGGCAGTCCAAACAAGTCCCCACTGGCTGGAAAAGGGGAAACATAACCCCAATTTTAAAAAGGGAAGATCCAGGGAGCTACAGGCCAATCTGCCTGACCTCTGTGCCTGACAAGATCATGGAGCAGATCCTCCTGGAAGCTGTGCTAAAGCACATGGAAAATAAGGTGATTTCCAACAGCCAGCATGGCTTCACTAAGGGCAAATTGTGCCTGACAAGTCTGGGATCCTCTGGAGACAGGCTGAGAGGGTTGGGGCTGTTCAGCCTGGAGAAGAGAAGGTTCTGGCTCTCACATTCCAGTACCTAAATGGGGCAACAAGACAGCCAGAGAGGGATATTGTACTGGAGCAGTTGGTGATAGGACAAGCAGCAATGGCTCTAACCTCGAGTACCCTGTTCAGTAAAGGAGGGTGTAGTGAGGTGGGGATTGGTGTCTTCTGCTGTACCTGAACTGAGAGAACAAGAGAGAATGGCCTTAAACTTAAAACCAGGGGTATTCTGGGTAACTATTAGAAAAAACCCTTCACTGTTAGGGTGGTCAGGCATTGGAATATGTTGTCCAGGGAGGTGGTGGAGTCACCATCCGTAGAGGTGTTCATGAAGTGTCTGGATCTGGCACTGGCTGATGTGGCTTAGTGGTTTCAGTGGTGTTGCTGGGCAGACTGGATGAACTGGAAGGTCTCTTCCAACCTTGATGATTCTATGATTCCATGAAAGAAGATGGCATCAGATCAGTTATTAGGAAGAAAGTCTTTACTGTGAGGGTGATGAGGTGCTGGAACAGGTTGCTCACTTCTATCCCTGGAAGTGTTCAAGGCCAGGTGGACTGGAGCTCTGAGCAACCTGGTCTAATGGGAAGTGCCCCTGTCCAGGGCACAGAGGTTGGAACTAGATAATTTTTAAGGTCCCTTCCAATCCAAACCATTCTTTGATTCTATGAGCCAACTGTTTACTGATCAAAAGCTATGATTTGGGCTTTCTAGCTGTGTGTAACCATCTAAAAACTTACAGTCAAGAGAAAGGTTCAGATATATACTAGGAAGAAAATGACACCTTCTTCTTGGGGATGAGCTAAACCACAGATGCTCCAACTAAAGCCCAGATTGATCAGAATTTTTTTGAAAGACTGACGAGCATAACTTTTCTTTGGTTTGTCTCTTAACAGGTTGATGAAAGATGAGGTAATAGGAAGCTTTCTGTTTTTTCCAAGGCTTAAAAAGCTGAGCTCGAGCTCAATGGGCTGCTTGCTCTTGGTGAAGCTTTGCATTACAGGGGTTTGTTCACCCATGTCCAGTGGGAACCCATGCCACTGTTATGTGGCAGTTAGAGTTTACTGAAAACTAAAACTGGTATTGTAAAACAATACCAATAAGTTTTTAGTGCCAGAAGTTTGAAACAGACTCTTTTGCTAATGACTTTTTTTTTAAGAGTCCTTTTTTTCCTATTTAAAAACAAAACAGTTTTCACTCTTAGTTATGAAATGTTCTACTGAATGAGAATGTGTGGAATACTATAGATTTCCCAACAAGCTTCATGGCTGGGCTTCCTGTCCATGTAAAATGGGAAAACTACCTTGTGATCAAAGTCATTGGTCCTCACTCATAAATTGAGAATTGAAGCAACTCTTTGTACCATGTCTGTTTTTTTCTAGACTGGATTTTAGCACTTCAAAGAACAGCCCATTACTTTGTATTTGTCTGCTGTTTGGTGGCATAAGAAAGCAACAAATTTATGTGTGGTTTCTAAGAAGTGTTTAGTACAATGAAGACTGAGACAAGCTTAACAATGACTTATATCATGGTGTAAGCTTCTCATTGTGTGTAAATTATTCCTAAAGGAGGAACACGTGACAAAATGCAATAACTACAGCTAATTCAGCCCTCAGCAAGCATGCAAACAAGAGTACTGGAGATGCTTAGGAGGAAGAAGTGAGGGAAGATAACCTATATTTTTGGGAAGAACTGTTAAATCTTAAACTCTTCTGTTAGTTATCCATGTCACCACAGGCTGGACATTAGGTGTTTTTGAAATAATTGCTGGTAACCACGAACTCAGCCTTCCTGCAGAACCTGTGGAGCATATGCTGAGGGCAGCACCACTGGGAAATGTGACTGAGTTTGGAGGGGCTGGTTGCACATTAGGCTGAGCTGGGAGTCTTGGGAGGTGCAGGAAAGAGAATTGGTTGATAGATGTGTGGGTGGTTTGTGTTTTGAGTAGGGAGGTAGGGGCCCAGAGTAGGAGGGTAGGCTACCATAAAGCTAGGGCTGAAAAAGAGCCTGAGAGGGAAAACCGTAGTTTCCTAATTTCTCTTACCCTTCACTGTAATATTTCCAAGTTCTGCTTATCCAGAAAGACAGAAAATAGAAGAAATATTTTATTTCCCTCTTGGCCTTCATCTTTCTCTGCCAGAACAGATTTTGTGGCATTGTTGGGATGAGACAGAATTTGTTTTTCAGCTTCAAACTGTCATTTACCTGCCTCAGAGGGCATATATATGTATATATAAAATAGACAGTTTGAAAGGAAAAACTTCCAGCCCACTATCACAATGCTTGCTATTGAGGTTGCTATTGCCATGGATATCTTTGCTCTTTGTCATCAGGCAGATAATAATGTATTAATTTTATAAGTCTGTACATGTTGAATTTGTGCAGGTCACTCTGCTCAGCACCTATCTGTAAAAAGTTTGTTGTCTTAATTTGATTTTTATCTTGCATACTCTGAAGAATAGCCACTGAAGTTGATAATTTATGTTTCTTGGACACGAGCATTGTAGTTTGTACCACTATTTAGTCACTGTTAAATGTGACCCGTGCAGTTTTTGGAGATGCATATTCCTACCCTGCTTCTGAATTTAGCTCACTGCACTCTTACTAAGTAGAAGTCTGGAAGGGACAAAAAGAGACCTCCCTCTGAAATTTAATCCAGATCACACATGTGGTGTGGTACAGAACAAGAACCACAGAGACCTCTGCCAGCCCTAGATCTTATAAAATCTAAGCACACCAATAATCACTGAGGTTATTTTTAAATGTTTAACATGACTCTCCAAAGCACATACACATTTAACATCTGTATCCCTTTAAAGAGTTATTTATTCTAATATATCACAGCTCTGGCAGTAATTTTGTGTTAATTGCTCAGAACAGGCTGAACTTCAGAGGGTTATAAATTTCAGTATGACATGTACTGTGGGTTTGTTTTAGTTTAGGTTTTTTTTTTTTTTCCCCAAATTTACATATACTGAATAGCCAACTAACCTGACATCATTGGGAGCTCAGGATGGTTGGTGTCTGTCCATTTCACTCCACAAGTGTGGATTTATGGCCATGAGTCATGGAAGTAGAATTACCTTTTCATGAGGTTAGCGTGATCTGTCTTTCCATATAAGATGCTTCTATGGTAATGTTGATCATGTTACTAGGGTGATGTAAAAACATTAACCAAGTGTTTTACACAGAATCCATTTTAAAGGAAACTGGGCATTAACTTTTGTTCCCTTACTAATGCATATGCTTATCCATACTTAGTAATACACTTTAGTGCTTGAATTTTAGTCCAAGCACTAAAGCACCTTAGCGGCACTTAAATTCCCAAAAGTATTTAAGCCATAATTCCAATTCTCTGCTGCCGAACCCCAGATTTCTGTTCTGTTTCTGCCCATGCATCCATCAGGATTCATCACTTGCATTTTCCTTCTGTGTGCTTGCACGCACCCATAGCTCTAGGAATGTGGTCTGAGTGGGAATCTACCTGCCTGTCTGGCCATCAGGATCTAACTTGGCTTTTATTTTGACCACACACACACATTTCATTAAGCCATGGAATGCTTTGGATTGGAAGGGACATGTGAGACCACCTGGTTCCAGTCCCCCTGCCATGGACAGGGATACCTTCCACTAGACCAGGTTGCTGAAGGACTCAGCCAGCCTGGCCATGACCACTTCCTGGGAGGGGCACGGAGCTGTGCCATGGGAGCTGTGTGTTTATTTAGAAGGCTTGCTTAAAAAATTCACACTCCAATGGCTTTTCCACACTGATTACGTGGATGGCATGTGCTAGTCAGGGGGCTGTGGGTGTCAAAATCTCTCTTTAAAACTCAAGGTTCTTTATCAACTCTGGCAGGGTTTTTTTGGCAGGATGTCTTGTCCAGCCCCTGCATTCATAGCCTTCTTTCACTTGCGTGCACAGGAGTAGTACATTAATGCTTTACTACTTAAGGACCAGTCTGGAATACCAGACATAACTGGATAGCCTCTCAGCAGCTACAACACTGATCTAGCAGAATTAGAGGCTTGGCAAAGAGCATAGGATCCTACTGTGTGCTCAGTGTCTGTGAATATTTAGACTGAAGGGGTCAGTTGTGAAAGAATTTAATTTTAAAATTTTTTTCTGCTTTTGGTTGTGGCAAGCTGGCTTTCAGAGGGAATCCATTTCCCATATTTGCATTGCTGTTTCTAAGCAAGTAGTGTCCAGAATGACCTTCCCTGTGCTTTAGGAAATTGTTAAATAACAATTGTAAATGCTGGTGGGGGACTGTGCAAGCAATTTGGATAATGAAACAAAGAAATGTATCTTAAAGTACCTGGGAAAAAACCACCAATCTCTAAATGGCTTTAAATGATGGCACTATATTTTTGGAAAGAGATAGAAAAGGGTCCCCTGTCTACGTTCTGTGTCCTTCTTCTCTGATGCGCTTATTGCTGTTCATGGACATTGTACTAGGTTTGTGTGGCCAGGTTTTGGTAGCATTTCCTCCTTTTGAATAAGTGTTTGTGCAATTTAATATCTGCTTTAGCTTCCTGTAGAATAGTTTCCCTTCTCTTTAAAAGAAATATTTTGCTGTGTGCTGTAAACCAGTTTTGTAACATTCTGCTCATTTGAGTATCAACTCCTAGAAGGACAGGAAGTGTCAGTGCAAGAGGGTAGGAGGGGAAAAATGCTGTGAAGAAACTCAGATAAAACTAACAACAGATAAAACTAACAACAGATAAACAGAGTGCTTCTTGATGCTTTTTGCTAGATGCAGAGAAGCATGGTATTACTTGAAAGGTGGGTATTTTTTAAAAATAAATATCTCCTTTCTTTTGTTACTAATTTGAAGGATTTCTTTTTTTGAACCTAATATTGGTAAACCCTTCAGAATTAGAACAGATAACTGGTTTCTTTAACCACCCTTTCCCCTGTCCATAGATAGTTTTACTGCTACAGGGAAATGTGGTGTGGCCATGCTCAGACATTCAAACAAATACGCCCGACACACACCCATGCACAAACAAACAAAGCAGAACATTTGATTCTAAACATGAAACGTGAACAGTCCAATACACTAAATTTATTTTATTTTCTATTGGTTTCTGAAATTAGTACACACAAGTAATTTTTCTAAGTCTTTTTCTACAGTCATGAGGAATGAGGATATCACACCGTCAGATGTGGGGCTTAGCAGCAAATGTGGGAGTTACAAGCCCAGCGTGATCCAGCTTCAGTGGTTGTAGTAGACTGAAAGAAGAGAGGAAGCTCTCACCATGCCAGAAGCAGAGGGCTGTGCTTCTCCAAGGCAGGTGAGGAAGGATCCCTGGTTTTAGCCAACGAAAGGTAGCAGCTTCATTCAGCAGAGGGATTATTGTTCCCAGCTAATTCCTGTTCTCATCTCACCTCGCAACCAAGCAATTGTTGATGGATGGAGAGTTTGGACTGTGGTAGTGCTTTGGATAACAGCATCCAAGGCACACATGCTCTTCCTTCACAGAAAAGTATCTTCTGGGTGTCAAGGAGAACTCTGGCTGAACTCTTTCAGTTCTACACATGGGCAATTCTGCGTGTAAAATAAATCCTTTGGAGGCAGGAAAATCCACCAAATGTACATTTTCCATTTAGGTTACAAAATAGCCTGTAAGTGTACTGTAACCTGGTATTTGTATTATACAGAGGATTCTTTTATCTTTTAATGCATATTTGATTCACAGATTGTTTACACTTGTGGTGTCGATATTGCTGTTAAAGTTAGAAAGTGCAAACCACATAAACAACAAAAATTTCCCCACCCAAATTCCCAAACTCAAACAAACAAACAAGAATAATAAAAGAAACCAACCAAACAAACATCCCTTCCCCCACCACTAACCAAAAAGACCCCAAAACACTGTGAGTTTTCCTGGGTTTGAGAGGAGTACCATTAATTACAGGTGTTTTGGATGGTTTCACTTGACTGTAAGTGGTAATCACATGGCAATAAAATTTACTCTTCTGTTCAGGAGCTTTCTAGTGACTTAACAAAATTTGTGAATCTTCATAAGGCTTGTTCAAAAGACCCAGCCTTCAAAAGTAAGGAATTTTATTTTCCTTGGGATGAAGAAAGGGTAGAAAGAATGGTATTGGTTATTATCTTTGTCTTTCAGATGGAGGAATTGAGGCATTGGGTAGTTTATGTATTGAAGTCACACAGCATGGCAGGAATTAAAATCTGATAATTAGATGTGTAATGATTCTTTAATGCCACAGAAAGTCTTGGAGTAGCTGACAGACTCTAAAAGCTCCAAATGTGATTGAGGATGATGAAGACCCCATTTCAGGGGACATTCAGGAGATGGCACTTAGGTCAGAAGCCTGCCAGAGGGAAGCTGGGGGAATAGAGTGGCTAAAGGAACTGCAAAGAACACTAAATCACCCTTCAGATGTATTAGTAATAATTAACCTGTTAGAAAGTCTAGTGAAAACTGATGATTAAGGTACAAAGGGAGCACTTAGAGGGCTGAGAAGCTGAAGAAATAGAGATCATTCCTCAGCCAGAACCCTCTCCAGGACAGGACAAAGGGAAGAACACAAGCAGAGGATCTGTCTGACACTGAAGTGATTGTAGGTTGAGTTTTTGAAAAGAATCAGCACTAACCAAGTGAGTTTTCAGTAAAAGGCTCAAACAAAATGGAAGAAGAAAATTGCTTAAATACTAAAAATAATGCATAACACTCTCACTGTCACTCTGGCTTAATCTTTGCTGGTATCTGAGGACTGGAGGGTGGCAAATATGCCACCAACCTTATGAAAGGTTCCAGGACAATCCAAGGAACTATAGGCCTCTAATCTGAACAGGGAAATTAATGGGAATTAAGATAATGGAACTGTCAATTAATAGGTACCTAGATAAATACTTGAAAGGAGTCCGAATGGATTTTATAACGTATAATTCAGGCTTACAGGCACATCTGGAGTTCTTGGAAAGGGCTGGCAGATATGTGGATCAGGGATATTCAGTAAGTGCATTTTATGACACCTCTAAAAAAGTTTCAGTAAATTCACTCAACAAATAATTATTTCAAGAAACTGAATAGAGAAAATGCATATATGTGACTAAAAGGTAGAAAAGAGAGTAAAACTAAGCTATGAACTCTCCCATGACGGGCAGCTCATCTAGTGATGTTCCACAGGAAACTTTAGTGGGACCTGTACAGCTCAACACTTTCATAAATTATCTGATAAGAGCCTGAGTAAAGCAGCAAGAAGGTTGATGATGGTACAACTTTACTCAGGGCAGACAGGAGAAAGGCAGTTTCAGAAGACTAGAAGGAAAACTTTATATTTGCATTTTGGAAAATAAAATGGCAGATAAAATTTAATATAAGTAAACACGGGGTAATGTATACAGGAGCAATCAGTCCTAGCATCATATATGAAGAGTTGGCCTTGAGTTTATCATTGCTACTCAGGAAGGAGATCTTGGGATTATGATAGATTGTTGCATTGTGTGGGACTTGATGCTGGGCAGTCATCAAAACTGCAAACCTAATTTCTGGAGTTCTTAGGAAAGGGACAGTGAACATCAAGATCCTTCTGTATCAATCCATGGCTTGACTACAACTTGAATACTACATGTAGTTACAGTTCTTTTATGTTAAAGGGTGAGGAAATGGTTAGGGAAAGGGTTTCGTTTGTCTTAGGAAAAGCCACTATTTTCCCAGAAAAAAAAAAAATAGGTAAGACGAATAATCAAGGATGTAAAATGGCTGCAAAAACAAACAAACAAACAAACAAAAACAAACAAACAAAAAAGACAAACAAACAAAAAACCACAAAACAAAACAAAAAAACACCCAAAAAAACCACCCAAAAAAACCCCCAGACTGCTTAGGCTAGGACAAGCAGAGTTACTGGGAACAGGGTCAAACAAGAAGTTTTCTTCTTTTAAGTGGTGATAGCCCTATGGAACTTGCTGCCAGAAGTTACTGCAGATGCTGGTACTGTGGATGAGAAACTGGTCAAAATATTTGACAGAAAGATCTGTGGAAGGGTACTACCTAAGGAATTCATGGAAAGCTTGTGTGACTCACCAGCTGAAAATAGTTGGTGTGGGAAAGCACCCAGGGGAAGCATACTCGCCCTGTTCTTATTCTTCCTTGGACAGCTGCTTTTGATCAGAGCTGTAGGAAGAGAACTGGGCTGGGTGGGCCCTTGGAGCGAGCTGGTGGGGCTGCTCAGCTGGAATGCAGGCAGCTACGTGCCGTGCTAACCTGGGCAACAGAACGAGAGCCCAGCTGGCTCTGGATGAGCCACCTCAGATGCCGGCAGTAGCCCGAGCTCCGGCTGCACGGAGAGCTCATCCTCCGCTGGCATCAATCAGCCTGAGCTGGGATTCTTGCTGTCATCGCTGGGATGTTCCCAGCTCCAAGCTAGCTGATAGAAAAGATTGCTATTCCTCACTGCTATTTGCTGCGTGGGCATTCCCACCAAGCGGGCATGGTCGTGCACCAATTATTTTGGCAGAGTATACAAATATAAAGATGCTAAATTCTCAAAGGAGGAGAAGTGTTCCAGCTTTAACTCTCTCACTTTGTTTCCATTTTCTATTTATTCATTTCATAGATCTAATAATTTTTTCTGAGTGTCAGCTCTAGTACACTTACATTGGGGTCTGAAAATCATTAGGTTGGGGTTTTTTTTGGTTAATGGATCACTGTCACCAGTAGTAAATATTTGCAGCCAGAACTGATGCTGTATTAAGAATAGATTCCAGTGTATTCTCTTTTTAACTGTGATGGCTTTGAAGATCTAACAGCACTGAAAATTAGCAAATAACTATTTTTATCCCTAGAGTTAGCAGTTCTGACTCAGAGTGTCCATTAAGGAAATGAATTTTAAACAACAGGATTCTTAAAAATTATTGTCACTCATTATCTTAAATACACTTAAAAAGGAATGGCATCTATTATAGAAATGAAAATATTCTATTGCTGTAATTACAAACTAATGAAGATCGTTAGAAAGTAATTATGTTAATTAATATTATTGCACATTTAGTGGCAGGATGATTCTCAAGGTCTCCAGCTGGGGGCACTGGGCAAACATGGAAACCTGGCAATGGCCAGCCTGAGTGGGACTGGCATCTAGACCAGAACTGTGCTGGAGGGGAGGAGGCAGGGAAACCAAAACCACCAAGGAAAATGGATGTGAGATACAGTCATCATCCTGGATTTGAGAATTTCCTAAGATGACATATATTTTATTTTCAAAACTCTTTTGCTAGTGACAAACAGTTGTACACTTTTATTTTCATTACTCATAAACCATCCAGATTCTTTAGCAAAGCTATCCCTTTAATCATGAACTTCAAATTCTAATGGACCCAGGTAGAAAAGTTATTGTAAATGTAAGTTTGTTGCCATTCAGTTTCATTAAACATTTCCAGCCTTGTATAAACCATTGTCTCTACCCACCTTTAATGTTATTTATTCATTTATATCAGTGAAAGAGCTAGAAAAGAAATAGAAATGTTCCTTGTCAAAGTACAGTGTAAAGCTCAGCATGCTTTGAGACCTACATGGGCCTGGAAAGAGAGATTTAGCATCTAGAACAAGACCTGAGGAGAAGGTGTGGCATATAATTGCTCAAGGAATACCAACTATGCTATTAGGAATATGTCAGAGACATGCTTTCAACTCATACCATAAAAAAAAAAATTGTAAAATATGAGTTCATTAAATCATAGCCCTAATTTTGTTGGTAAGGTTTTCTAAACCAGGCCAGGCAGACGATTTTTAAGTTAGCCAATTTAGTGTTGAACTGGGTATTCAAAAGCAGAGTTTGGTAGCAGCATGAAATGGTGAATATACTTATGGGGACTGCACAACTGTAAATGGATGGACCAATAAGGAAAGTAAACATTCAACATTGCCAAGCTCAGAGTAGCCTAGATCTTCCTCCCAGATTATATTTTTAACTGGATTTTGCAATAGAGCAATGGATTTCCTGATCCCTGGAGCTCCTGGCCTTCTATCTGGCCTCTGTGTTACAAGTTACGATTGCTTGCAATGGATTGAAGCCAAAAGTTTTTGTCCACATCACCGGCTGTCAAAACACAGGGACTTCTGTCTGGGTGTGTAGATACTCAGTTTTGGAAAAGCAGGAGGGAACATTTTGTTCATCTTTCCTCATGTTTCTCCCCAGACACACCAATACACAGACACAGAGAATAAACCAAAGCCCTAATCATGCCATACTTAGTATCTTCCATGTAACTATAGAAAGCAATCTAGAAATATTAAGGCTTCAGAGTAGCAAAAGCATTAAACTCATTAGGGAATCAAAAAGTTGAAATAACTATCAGCTGGTTGGTTGCAAGGTTAGGAAAGGTTCAGGAGTTCTACTTTCCAGCTCTAGGCCACAAATAAGAAGTTAGCCTGGAATTCACAATCAACCTTGCAATAACAGAATTTTGTTTATACCTTGACAAGCAGTGAATAGTACCAGTCTCACTTTATAAGATGGTCATTGTTGCAAACCTGTAGAGTGTTTGTGTTTTAATATCTCAGTATTGTTTCAGGAGAATGAAGTTGCTCTTGGACCTTGACATGTAGAATGAATTAAATGACACGTGAATAAATATATATTAAGTCTTTTTTATTAAAGTATCAAAACAAACTTCAAAATAGAAAACAAACTGCTTTTTAATGCATTTTAAGGGTTGTCCTGAATAAAGTATACTTTGAGAAAACTCATGCAACATACTGTGTAGCTGTTTAAACACTCTTTTCCTGGGCACAGTCAAGTGACCCTGAGTACCATCGTTTCCAGAGCAGCGTGCAGGAGCACGCACACACACACACGCATACAAAAGCAATACAGAGCAGCTATGACTGCACATGTAAAGAAATAAAAATAGATTATCTTCTGACAATAGTAGTGGTACCATATTGACATTTGGCATGCTGAGTAAATAAGATCAAGCAACAAAAACATGACGCCTGCGTCACCGGTGATATGGTTAAAAGCAACCATACAAATTCCCTAAAGGAGACACATGAGTTCTGTCATTACAGTCTCTGTGGTAACACTTTATAACCAATTATGACAAAAACAGCCCTGTCTGCTGTTATTTGAGAGGCAAAAAGCAAAGCCAAGGTGTATGATACCGGGGCGACGCCTTGGTTTTGTATTTCCACATTACAGAAGTTAAATGATGAACATTGTTTGACAAGTTTATTGTACACGCTCCATGTAGATCTGTTGTCTGGTAAACAGCTGGCCCAATTACATGTACAACTTGCCCTTTAAACCAGAGAAGTTGCCACAGAGGCTCCAAACTCTGCTTACAGGACATGAAAAAAACTCTCACTGAAGTCAATAGAACCTCCTTCCAATATACAGAAAGATCACAGATTCTTAAGACAGAATTGGACCTAGAATGTCATCTTTGTAATACATTCACTTTTCAGATACATGAAGTACATACCTTTAACATGTGAAATAGGACATTACAATATATCCAGATCTTAGGAAATGGTATTAAGTAGTTCTGTTGCAGAATGTAACAATCATATGAGGACCAGGTACAATACGTGATGGACTCATGCGAGACTTGCAGGGTAAGAAGCTCATGGCTGAGGTATCTTCAAGTTTATCCTTTAGAGCAAACACACAATTTCAACACTGCAGAACTGGTGTAAAATATTATGCACTGTAAGCTCCACTTGTATTCTGCTTTGTTTAAATCGTGACATTGAACAGTCAGACACCACTGATGGAGATACAGAATCTTAGAAGGTACAATATCTGCACCCAATCATTCAAGACACTCAGTGCCTCATCTTCAAAAAAGATGAAGGATAAGTGTTTTTAATAGTGGTGTCTCAAATACAACTGGTGAAGCTTAGGAATATATAATATCAAACAGCAAGAGATAAAAGTAAAAAGACAGCGCAACACTTGTGTTTTCAGTTTTATCTTGCTCGCAGTATTTATTAGCTCTGCTCATTATGGTATTAGTGATAAATAAGAATAATATTTTCTTTTACAAAAAAAAATTGTAAGGGTATATTTTATAGAAATAAACAATCTGAGAATTTCACAGAAACATCAGAATTTCAACACTCATAGCTCCAACTGTTTTGTCCAGCAGCTCTTCTACCAGTTCAAAAACATCCAAGGTTAGTATTTAATAAAAAATTAAACAATTATTCACTACATCAAAACTCTTGCCTCCTTTAGATTCTAAGTAACACTTTTGATCGACTGTAGTTGCCACTCAAATGTAAAACAAAAGTAGCTACTATCGTAATTTTTCCCTCTGAGTCACCTCGCAAAAGGAAGTAATCCTGACCAGGATGGAAAAATCTTTGCCAAGCTCTTATGCCTGTAAGAGCTATCTGTATGAGCAGACCCACTGAAATCCATGGAACCTCTTCTGTGACTGAGGAGTAATAGCATGAATTAAGGCTTGAAAGATTAGATCTTAGATGAATTTAAAAAAATATTTATTTGTTTCAAGGTTCAGGAGTCTGGGATTCACTCCTGCAATTCTTTACTTGAGCAAAACCTCTCAATACTCCTGCACAGTTAGTTTCCTCTTTCCATTTCAGTGGGTTCAAGTCACCAAGTCAGTAAATGATGGTACAAGCTGCTCTTCAGCAATTCAAGGAAAAAGTTTAGTCCCCAAGGGCTAGTATCTGGGGCGATAGCTCATAAAATACAAGCTGGGCTACATAGATGTTTTGCAAGAAACATTTCTTTGTCACACTTACTAGACCCTTCAAATTCAGTCACTACTGAGATGAGTCACAGAAAAAACCCATGAGTGTTGTGAAAAAAATGACAAAGCTTGGTTGGAACTACAGGGGTTTTTTTTGTGTGTGTGTGTGTGTTAGGTTAGAATGCAACATTACACATCAGTACATTCTGCCAGAAACCATCCTCCTGGAAATTCAAAAATGCTCAGTCTTCTTTCCCTACCAGCAACAAGGAAGAGTAGTGTCCATCCAGCACAGCTGTCTGTATCACGTGCATCGCTGGGAGTCCTAGTGTTCTAGCACAAACCTCGTGAGTGCAGTTACTGTACACTAGCAGAGAGCTAAAACTTCCGAAGCTGTTGTCTGTAGCTCCTAGGAACAGCAAGTATGACAGGTGCAAACCCTACATTGGAGGCAGAAGGCTCTTCAATTTGATTGAGACCAGATCTTCCAAGGGCAAGAATCGCTGGCAAGCCAAAATGATTCTTTCCACTTATGAAAGCAATCTGCCCTTCCTAAAGGCTCTTGACTAATAGAATCCTACACATTATGTCAGACTCCCCCATGGACTCTGGTAGCTGTCAAAAATATTTTAAATATTTCCACGTTTGCTGTATCACTTAACCTTGTAATGTGCCTTCTTTGATCTGTTGAATAAAAAGATTTCTTTCATCTTCAGGTGTCCTTCCGTTTTGTGCGCGGACTATACACGTGGGCCTGTGCAGATTTAGCATGTATATCAAATGCTGCTTCTCATTCTTCAGCTCCTCGATCTGGGCTTTCAACTCCGCGTTGATTGTTTCCAGCTTCTCCGATTCCTAGCACAAAGGACAGACACAATTTTACAGTGAGAAGTTCAAATAGTAAGTCACTGGTTTTTTTCTTATAGTTGTTGTCTTTTGTGGGTGGGAAAGCGTATGGCTGGCAGGGAAAGGAATCACATGTACTCAGTGTGCTGTAATGATGAAACTGTACATTCCCTAACCAGTAATGGCCTGAAAACCAGATTGAGAGTTACCTCCTTTGGCCTCTAGAGAACGTAATGGAAGCTGAAGAGCAAAATTGAAACTTGTATTTACTTATGGTGACAGATACCCAAAGCATTATTGCTATCTTCTGCAAAATTATTCTGAGCTTTTTGGGTCAAAAATTGCCCCAAAATTATCTACGCAGCTTCTTAACTCCCTGGAACATCAGGTCCCATACCTATAAACCCATGTTAAGCTAGCAAAGTACAAACATAGCTTTTTTCTCTGCCCCTACATATAGGAATGTACAGGTCTGTATACCTAGATACAGGCCTGGTGCTACTGAAATAAAGTTTTCTATCACAGCACTGGAGGTGAAAATGTGACTGGGCTTCTAGGATAGATCAAGCTACCACACCACTCTGTTCATAAAGAAGTCAGAAATTACTTGTAGGTGCCTGCAGGCTCTCCACAGTGAATATTTTATGAAACGTGATTTTACTTCTTTTTGTGTTCAGTGTACACATTCAAATTAACATTATCCCCACAGACAAGATTGGTCACCAAAGCAGTAATCTCTTTTCACTCCTACCATGCTTTCACTTTATGCCAGTTTCAACCAGGTTTGGATTTAATATATGGCACATTTATTTTTCATAACTAATATTTTTAAGGGTTTACAGAATTTTGGGGGTCATCTTTCTGATTTCCTACTATGACAGTACCCTATACGATCTGTTTGGATCCTGGCAGGATGACAGATTAAGAACAATCTAGCCAGTCACTTACTTTTTGCAAACATTCTGTTTTTTCCTTCTTTTTGTTTCGGCACTTTGCTGCAGCAATTTTATTCCTTTCCCTTCTTCTCTTTTTTCTTTCATCCTCTTCAGGAGAAAACTGTCCCACAAAAACAGATACACAAAATCCATAAGATGTTGTAAACAGAAGAACTGTATTTTGATAACTTCTGGATTTTTAAAATCAACATGGAGAGTGCTGTCAGTGCTCACATCCTGAGTTACATAAAAATGTGATTCTGACCTTGTTTGCCATACAGTAGAAGAGTAGGAACTTCATTAGAATTGTCAATAAAAACCTGACTGGAGCAGGGCTGTATGTAATCTATCTGATGGCTCATTTAAAATCAGTGGTACTCAAAAAACTTACTGAATGTCTCCCCAGGCTCCTACACATCCGTCTCTCATCCATTTCCCAGGGAGGAAAAGGAGGAGGGGCACAGGGAGCAGAATGGAGGATGTGTCATGAGTGAGGCAGCGAGGAGTGAATTAAAGGCAGCACCAAAAAGGGAATACTGTCACACTTCCTTTTGTTTCCTGCAGAAGCTCAGACCAAGGTGTAACTCTTTCCTTAACCAAAGCTATTTCTCCACTTTCAAAGAGCAATGCTTTTCATGGATAGTGTCATCTTTAAGCAAAAACATAGTGTGGACATAGCAGATCCATATCTTAACCCCCACGGGTTCTGCTGGACTGTCCTCAGGGAAATAGAACTTTAGCAGTGACTTATTCCAAGTTCAGCCACCACTGGGCAGGGAAACCAGATTAGCACTTGCTCTAATCACTGTAAAATATTGTCTGTAGTCCATAATTGAAAATCAAATATCCAATTATGAGAAATACCAGAGGGTTTGCCCAAAGCACTCAACAGAGAGCCAAGCAGCTGGCTTAAGAGGAAACAAGTATGGTACAGAGGGTTTTCTATAGTTAATACAATTACTGGTCTTGTGGCAAAACTTTGTTAGAGAAGTAATCATTCACACCAAAACTCAGTTTAAAGAGCCCTACCTCTGTTTTCAGCACTGATGTTTCAACTGGCCTTTCAGAAACAGTCACCGTGTCCAAAGTGGAAGACATCCTGTGGAACTGACGCTTGTTCTGAATGGCAAACCTCAGTTCCTCCTTCACCAGGGGGGTTAAATTTGTGAAATCATCAAACCCCAGTGACCCTGCAGGGGACAAAGTGGGAACAATTGCGGAGGCGCTGACTTCTAATGCAGATACCTGGCCTGAGTGTTGGACCATCATTTTGCTGAAAGATAAAAAGAAATAATATTGATAGTCTTTCAACAGCTTTAGAAAGGCAAATAATATCTCTTAGAGGTATATTTCATATTGTGAATAATACTGCAGTTACATTACTTCAGTCCCCATTCCTAGTCTACCCCAATCTCTCAACAGAGACAAGCTGTTAAGAATTTGGACACTCAAAAAACCTTCAACTTTATGTTAAGTCAAGGTTAGTATTTAAAAATAAGAATAGTATCAGCACATGACACAATTTCTAGGTCTTTCTGAAACTTAATATTTTAAAAATTGTGTTCAAGTATGTATACTGTTAAGATTTAAACTGTAGTGTGTGGCAAATGTGAATCGAGTGAATAGCGAGAGAAAGAAAATAAGAACAAAAATCAGAAAGCCAATAAGTTAATATCATTATTTAAAGCATAGAAGGGGAGTATCTTCATCTTCAGAGCTATAGCACCACAAATTCCAGCTTCAAATGGACAGAGCATACCTTGTTCTCAGCTACTCTCAGCTCAATGAGTTCTACTAGAAAGTGAAACTTGCTAACCACAACAGGATCTGTCACAAAGTTACCACACTCAATTTTACACACAGCTGTAGATTTGGCTATAAACTCCTGAAAAATAGTTAATGATAAGAGCTGGCACACAGACAGAAGTCTCTACATGCTCTGTGGCTCCACAGCACAGGCTGAGTTGGAGGGATTGACTCATGAAAAATGTGAAGCCATTTTTTTCATTCCTTTGGTCTTGTAAAATTTGAAACTGTCCTTATGTGCACTCTACGAGAGGCTTGAAATTCTTAAATATTTATGGCTTGATCTTCTGCTGACATAAAACAATGTGATTGAAGAGTCTTTAGTGGAATTAAGCAAATGTAAACCCATGGAGAAACCTCATTTCTAGTAGATTTCTGAAGAAAACAAACCTATCCAACAGTGCTCTCTACTTTTCTCTTTTTAGTCATTCTCATTACTTATTTTTAGCCAGTTTTGAAACGAGAGAGGCCCTATGTGCTTTGTGAAAACTGGTGGCCCCACTGAGGGAGAAAGAGGCAAAACTCAGCGGTCAGTCATCCAAACACAGTGGGTTTGCTGATGCACACATCCCCACAAGTCACAGCCCATCTCTCACCCAGCAGAGGTGAGATAAGAGGTCTGGAAGAAAACTGAGCACCTTTTGTGTGTGGTCCAAGGGACAAATGTGCAAATCCACAGGAAAACAGATTGTAATACTTCCCAGGTTCATAAAGTGACTTGTGTTAAACTGGATTTTACTATGTTGGTTTTTCAGCTATCTTTGGTGTGTAGATTTTTGTTGTTGTTGTTGTTTTGGTTGTTTTTTTTTTTTTAATAGCTGCATGGATAATTACAGTATGTGTTACCTACTCTGGATTAGAACCACAATAATTACAGGAAAGTCAATTGTAATTAACTTAGCGCAGGTAAGCAAACAGCTGCCTTGGGATAGCAGTGTGGGTAAGCTAAATTTCCACATGGTCAATGTAGAACTGCACAGGTCCCTGTATGTTACTTCTGGAACCCAGCAAGAAATGTTGGGGTGCCTTGAGAAGAAGATAGAATTTGCTCAGAGATATCTAAAAATACACTGTAAATCCACACTGGTGCAAATGAGAATAGAACCTGGTTCATCACTGAGTCAAACACAAAAATCAGAGCAGAGTGAATGAATTGCCTGTTGCTGGAAAATATCAGGTCCAATTGCAGTCTTCCTCACTTCTTCCTCACCCAGTCACCACAGAAGAGCTGAACATTTCCCAGAGTCTCAGGGTGAAATCCTGACCCCAGTGAAATCAAAAGGACTTCTTCTGTTGACCTCAATGGGGCCAGGATTTCAACCGTAGTTATTCAAGATGGGGAAATTATTTGGAACAATTTGTTATTCAGAAAGACCTTGGGAAATTTATGTAATTCTCTTCAGAAAGCCCCTGCTCATGAGTCACATTTAAAGTACTGATACAGTTTAATCCTATAATCTCAGAAAGCCAGCAGTTACTCTTTTCCAGCAAGTCAGAAATGGCCCTATTAATTTCCAGTTGAAGTCCTCCCAGTATTATTTACCATTTACCAACATTCAACCATTCAACTAATTTAAACAGGCTAATTCCAGATGACATTGAACCCCTCACTGCCAGCAGAAATTTCAGTTATTTTCACTGACTCAGTGTCCTTGAATGCTGGTGATGGCTTCATTCAACAAAGTTAATTCTGTATAATTCAATCCAACCAGGAGTCTTAAAGTAACAGTAAAACTGTTTTTCCAACCTCCAAAATAATTAGTTGAGCTAATAATTTTCAAGCTCTGCTGGTTTATTCAATTATCTTTTGGTTTAGGTGAACTTTTAATTAAGGTCAGCAGCAGCACCAAAGGAAACCAAGAATGTGCCTGAGAAATTGTGTTAATTGTGGATTTCTAGTAGTTAGTGCTAAGTGTACCACAAACACCACCAAAACCCTACTATAATGGCTTCAGGTCCTCTCACCCACCTGTCACTAGTGTGAAAAAAAGGAGCGGTCAGGTGCCCAGAGCAGGAGAAAGTGTCCTTGACCATAGGAATTTGCTGCTCTCCTGCCCAGAGAGCTCACTGCCCTCCCAATCATCCTGAAATGCACCTCTGATTGCTCCAGCTAGGCAGATGCTTTGCAGTTTCTGAGGAACAAATCTGTTTTCAGAAATGTTTTACAAATAGGAAAATTCTATTTTACTATTTAAAAAAAAATGCAACAAGTTGCCCTTCCTTGTCCCAGTTTTTGTACAAATTGTCCCTCTGTCCAAAAGCCATGCAGAGCACTATCTCATTTCCTCTGGGTTTGTGAAGGCTGGGGAAACAGTAGGAATAAGAGTATCAAGCCTTAGAGCGTGATTCCATCGTGGCCTTTCTGATACAATCTCTGTTTACTGTGTTAGACCACGCATATGTTCTGCAGTTACTGCCACTGGAGGTGCTGATCACTTCTCAGCCCTGCAGTGCTACCGGCACAACTTGTTCCCGGGCTGAATTAATGCTTCATTGCTTTAGCGTTACTTTTGGAATTCTCAACAGCTTTGCTATTCATGGCACCCTCCCAATTCAGGTAGGTTCAAACAACTCTATTCATTCGTTCTCCCCCTGCTTTTTGTTTGTTGTTTTAAAGATGATTCTTTTCATCTACAATGAGTTTTTACATCTCATCTGGCAAGATTTTAAAATCCAAACAGGCTTCATAGCTGTGCACTTCTATTATTTAAGGATATGCTTGCTTCATTTTAATATTGAAAGTGACTACTTTCAGTTTTTTCTTGCTTAACAGCAGATGGCTGACTGTGCTTCTTGGTTTTATTTCTTCATACAAATTCCTTTTCCTCTGGTGCTGATGCAATAAACCTTGATAACCATTGAGGTTAATCTTAAACAGCATTAAGAGCAATTACAGTTCACAACCTCTGTGCACGCTAGTTGACCTTAAGCTTTCTGACATCCCACATCACTCCCGAGACATTTTCTGCTGCCTTCCAGCTTCTCAAATGTTGTTACCAGGAGGAAAATCGATTTCCAACGGGA
Organism: Vidua macroura; assembly: GCF_024509145.1. Taxonomy (NCBI): domain Eukaryota; kingdom Metazoa; phylum Chordata; class Aves; order Passeriformes; family Viduidae; genus Vidua; species Vidua macroura. Next base: position 26,107,927 of record NC_071573.1, read on the forward strand.
AACTCGTTCTCTGAAAGAAGCTGTCCGTTGTGTCACGCCTGATTTGCTTAGGCAACAGTTTAGCAACTGATCTACTTCACGTCAAGACACCGGGACAGCAAGGAGAGTTGATATCCCCGGCTGTCACGAGAATTTCCCGGTCGGTTAATGGGAACATCAGCGATAAATCTAGGCGCGGCAGTGCGGGTTTGTCATCGCCTGGGCTGTCCCGCCACAGCTCCGCCGTCCCTGTGCCCGCGGTGCCGCCAGCGGCTGCCCGCAGCGCCGGGCGCGGCCGCTCCGCTCGGGCATCCCGCGGCTCCCGAGCTGCCGGGACCGTGCCCCCGCCGCGGCCGCCACCGCGCGGTGCCGAGCGGCGCTGCCGGCCCGGGGACAGCCGGGGCTGGGCGGGCTCCCCCGGCGCTCACATCTGGCGGCAGCCCGGGCAGGGGGTTACCCCAGATGTGAGCGCTGGCACGGGGTCGACGCCGCCGGGCGGCCGAGGGGCTCCGGCGGAGCTCGGCGGGGCCGGGGGCTCTCCCGGAGCTCACGGCCGGCGGCGGCATCGCCGCGCCCGACTTCGCCCGGGGCGGCGAAACTTTTGCCGGCGGCGCGGCGCGGCGCGGGTCCCCGGCGGGCATCCATCCCTCCGCGGCGGGACAGCCTCCCCGGAGCTCAGCCCCTCGTCCCGCCGGCACGGGCAGTCCCGGCCGCTCCTCTCCTGCTTCCACCTACCTTCCTGCCGCCGCCGCCGCTCTCCGGACAGGAGGGAAGGGGCTCCGCAACCCCGCCGCGCTGCGGTCCGCGCTGCTCCGCCACCTCCCGCGGGAGAGCAGCTCCCTCGGCTCCCCGCTCCTCTGCCGCTCGCCCGGGTTGCATCACCCCCCTTTTATAGCCGAGCGGGCAGCGCTGGTATTTACTCTGGCGGCGAGTCCCTGGCTGATGTCATGCTATTAATAGCCTCTCCGAAAGAGAGGGAGGAGGGAAACGGGCCGTGGCGGTGATGCAAGGCTTCCCCGCCGGCACGGCACGGCACGGCACGGAACAGAACGGACCGACACCACCGCGCCGAGCCGGGCCGAGCAGCATCCCTCGGCACCCCGACAGACACACCTTCTCCTTCCGTCTTCACCATTCTCCCCGTTATTTATTTATTTATATTAAGACTCCGAGAGTTTCTTTCTCCGGGCCATTTTGCTTCTGACAATAAATCAAAGTCCCTCTAGCGACAAAAAAAAAAAAAAAAAAAAAAAAAAAAAAAAAAAAAAAAAAAAAAGAAAGGAGAAGAAAAAAAGTGGCAATTGTGTATTTTTCGAAAGGACTGAAAAACGTGATCTTTCTCTAGAGGAAAAAAAATTGTTCATGCCCCCCCACTCCCCGTTTCTACCATTCTCCCCCCTCCTCCCCTCGCTACTTTAGATGACAGCTAAAAGTTCCTTTCACATAAAAGAGAAAGCTTCGTTTTTACTCTGAGGAGGAAAGACCCATTTAATGAAATTATAGAAAGCTAAAAATAACACTGTTTGGGGTTTTTGTTTGTTTTGTTAGGGTATTTTTTAAAACTTTTCTTAAAACACAGCAGCATGCGATTTCCTTATGATCTCATGAAAAACCAGGGAATTCCTACAGCAGAGAGGGAAATACAGTTGTGGTTGTGGTAAAGGGGTTTTTGTTTAGTTCTTTTTTTTCCCTCTGGTTTGTTAACAGACAGAAATTATCTTTTAACAGCCTTCAAAGTGCTAGAAAATATGATGTTAAAAAAAAAACAAAACAAACCCAAAACAAAACCAAAACCAAAACATCAAAGAAAACATTTAGCTGGAGGAGACACAAAAAACTTACAAAAATGCATGGGATGCATGGGATTATCCAGTACAATAATAATTCATATATAATACACTTCTTCTTAAGCCAGTCTTCAAGCCTCTGCACTTGACTTGGAAAGACCAGGACATTTCATGCTTGAGTATATTGTAACTAAACCAACATGAAATGTATACCCTAATATAGAAAATGTATATCCCAATCAATTGCTCCAAATGGTTGATTAATTTTATAATGTTCAATATGTCAGTTTTGATAATAGGTAATAAGTCTTGAGTGGTATATTCTGGGATATTTTAATTACTTGGAGCATTTTGTCAAGAATACAGATTAGTAGTAGAATAGTAGTTTACGCTAGAATAGAGAATAGTAGTTTGAAAATCCCTCTGTATCTCCCTTCTGTGTGCATGTGGTGGTCTGGATATATATATATGTGTGTATATATATAGATAGATAGATACAGATATAATATTGGCCACACAGTCTGGAGTAGTAAACTTAGGTTTTTTTTTAATGTCCAAGTGCCAGTAACTTTGCAAAATTAACACTCCTATTTCGCATTTAGTTGTCTGCTCTTGAAAGAAAAATCCTGATCTGGTGGGAAAGGAAGGAGTCTGGGGTAGTGACGTGGGCTTCCCTCCTGTGGAAGGTGCAGTCGCACCCTGCTCTCTGCAAACAAAGAAGTGCATTTTGTGAGGGCAGCAGCGAACTCCTCTGACCTACCTGGCAGCTCTCCCTTTACAGCTTCTGTGAGCTGCAAGCTTTTTTTCTTTTTCACTCACCTATAGAGAAATCATTCTTAGCTCTATCAAAACATAGTTATTGCTGCATTTTTATTAACCTAGCTAAATCAATGTCAAGTATAATGCCAGGCAAAAACTTTGCTCTTCAGAAGGGTCTAGAGGAAGCTTTTTATTTCATCTTGTTACAGCCTAATAAGTTCTTTTCACTTCAGAGGCACGATTTTATAATTCATGCTGTGCTCGAGGACAGCTGGCACTGTTTTTCTCAAGCCTAGAAGAAAAAAAAAAAAAATTCTTCTCAAGCAGAAGCCAAATGTGGAAAATTTCTTCCCAAAAGATAGTTGGTTGGAAAATTTTAAGCACAGTGGAAATGTGTTAGCAACATTGGTTTTAGTGGCCAAGAACAGGTGCTTGCTGCAATTAGGACAGAAATTTAGCAACTGTCTGTCCTTATTTTTTTAGGTAGCTGTATCAGAAGTGGGAATGTATTTAGAGTATTTTCAGCTAAACAGAGCAGTATTGCAGAATAATGGAAAAAAAAACAGCTCTCTCCTTCCATGTGGGTAGAAGTACCTTGGAAATCCAAGTATTGTTATCCAGTTGTGGATGGCCACTGGCATCTACTTGTTTGCTACACAATGCTGGTCCCATTACTTCCCATGAGCTGCAGCCAGCACTAAAATCTGACAGCAAACCAGTTGTGTTCATTCTTGAACTTGTCCTGAAGTGAGCCAGCTCCTCCCTGCAAAGCAAACAGAGAAACTGTTCCTGTGCGCATTTGAGATTAGGCCACTGAAACAAGTCCTGGCTTGAAACTCTTCAGTGAAAAAGGAAAATGAAACCACAGTGAAAAATAAATCCAGCTCCACTGCGTTGTATAGGTTTTATCCAGATCCCTTTTGAAATCAAAGTTAAGTTAATCTCAGTTGGATCACACCCCAGTTAAAAAAAAAAAAAAATTAAGACTATCAGGAAGTTAAAGTAACACCCAGTAGAGCCACCAGATGCTCTGATGTTCTTGCCAGTTTAATTTTCCATCTCATAAAATATCTTTCATTTGTCTCCCCCTGAACATTTATCGGTCCTTTTCCAATCCATGTCTCTCTTTCATCACAAACTGCAGGGGACAGATCCCCTGAAACAGCATTTTTTTGATAGAGGTAACATCCGTGTTCTTAACGGCTGTTTCCCCTAAGCCAGGTACAGCAGCTCATCACTCAGACTGATGTGTACTGAGTTCTTTTTCCTCTGCAGAGAAATCAGGCTGAATACCACCCCACAGCGTGGTCCTTGCAGCCCTCCAGTAGTCTCCAGTGTGGAGAAAAGAATTCTTTCCTTTACCTCTTTCTGACTAAGTCCTGCCTCCACATCACTTGGCACTACTTCACACACTGTGGATATTGGATTAAAATATGTCTGTCTCATTATTAAAAAGAGCTACAGACATACAGAGGAACAGACCCCCAGTCTCACAGCAGAAACTTTCTCTTGCCCTAACATTTATGCTACTGCAGGACATCAGTCAGAGCAACACAAATAAAATCTCCATGTCCCATCCAGATCATGTGTTAGTTTCTGGTCACACAGTTCCATTAAAACTATTCGGTCTGATGAAAATATAATGAGATTTAAATAAATCAAATGTGTAGTGATAACATGAGTAAAACCTGCCTTTCTGTGTGTTTTGTGGTTTGAATTGTTTAAAGTTTTGAAATTACTGTAACCACGACAAGACAAATCTTTCCATGCACAGCACATATAAGAGAAATAGGTTTCCATAATTCAGAGTTATCATGTGGTAAAATCTGCACAGAATCAGGTTTTCTGACTCTGCCTGAAATATTACTCTCTTCTTCTGTGATGGGAACTAACCTTCATCATAATTTTTGCTATGTGGTACATTCAGGTCTGAATCTATGTGGCAGGACTCCCCTGTTCACCAAAACATGCAGTAATTTTGAGATAATTTTCCCATCTCACTGGACTAACACCGGGGGTGAAACTCGGGACTAGTTTTTCCAGCATGTGGGTTGTTACTGCTGGAACTATGGGAGCAGAAGTAGCATCAGCCAACTCCACCCAGCCCAGAGTTTTTCAGCAGCTGTCTGGGGACTCTTTGAGCACCTGTGGGCTACTTCCATGGGTTTCTCCAAAAAGTGAATAAAAAACCTCCAAGCCTACAGTAGCAAGGACAAAATTCACTCTGGAAGAGTTGGATCTCTATGGATTGAAAAGGTCCAAAAATGGGAGTTAAAAACCACAGGGTTAGAGAACTGACTCTCAGTGAGACTGTATGGCAAACCCTGCCACTCTCTTACATTTAATACTTCTCAAGCAGATGAGCAGATAAATATATGTATTGTGGAGGGAAATAGGTGCTCTGTTTTAACAGCTTTTATTCTTTAACACTGAGGATAAAATTATTTTGCTCTTTGTTTTTCTCTCCACAGCTTATCTTTCTTTCCTTACTGCCTTCTCCATCACAATCCCTCTAAATCCATTTACTCTTAATTTATTCTCTCCTTTAAAAATCCTATTCCCTGCTCTCTTTTGCTTTGTTTCCCTAAGTTACATTTCCCATTTCTTTAAAACAGCAGCTTCTCCTTTTCTTTTGCCACTTCCCTGTTTCTACTCTTCTCACTTCTCTCTTTTCCCTCGCTGTATCCCTGGATTTCATCATTCCCCTTTTTTCTGTTCCCTTTTTCCTAGAAATTTTTCTCCCATTGATCCTTCTGGTTCTGCTTGGAAGCTTCCTAAATTTAAATAAGTAATTTTTAATTTCTCTTTTGCTTTCTGTCATTTTCATTTTTGCTTCTCCATTAATGAGATGAAGGCACTGATAAAAAAATTACTGCTGGGTGCAACATGTACATTTCAGGACCAGATTCTGGGGCACAACATTACCATGAATTTTAGTGCAACTTTACTAAATCAAAGTTCCAGAAAGTTGTCAGTCATTGTTATAGGCAGTGTTTCAGAAGTGTGGGGTAGAGGTGCAAGTTATACAAACATCCCTTCTCTCTAGCTAAGAGACAGCCCTGACACTGGCCCAGCCAAGTATATCTTTAGTTCCCTTTTGCTGAAGATTTTCAAGGCTTTTTTTTTATTAGATGGACTTTGTGCACCAGCCTAGAAGCTGACCAAGCACAATAACCTGCAATTAAAATTTGTTCTCTTTGGATACGTCCAGGCAATAAACAACAAGAAAAACAGATCCCACATATGGAAGAATCACATCTTTAACCAGACTGCACATAGCAAACTCACTGGCTTCACTGAACAAGCAAAATGATAGGTCAGGTATATTAACTGCCCTCAGGCAAGTGCAAATTGTATCTCCTCAAAATGCCTTTATAGACCCTTCCATTTCATGGCAAGAAAATGACTTGTTCACAGATCCTGCCCTTCATCTCCCTTTCCCCATCCTTTCCACCTTGTAAAAGCATCCCAGATTTTGTTTAAGATCAGTTACAGGCTCATTCAGAGCTTCATCAATATCTTCACATGTAAAAATATGATCACTGATGAAAGTTCTAAGACCTGATCCAACTGTTAATTACGTCAGTGGAAAGATTCCCATTGACTTTAATGAGAGATAAATTTAGTCCCCAGGGACTATGAAAAATCAGCATTTAGTTACATTGGTTGTCAGCATACAAAACTCTCCTCCTGAAGTAACCTGGAAGAAAGGCTAGGAATTATTTGCTGAAGGTGTATGCTTCCCTTGGGTGGGCTAATGTAATTACGGTTTATGTCCTTGTTGTCTTCCAGGTGAACACCAAGGATGAGAGGAAGCAAGACAGAGAATATATCTATTTTTACTGTGCTAAGTTACAAGCATTTTGGACACATTATGGAATTAATCATGCTGCTGCACACAAATAAACACACACACACACACACACACACACACACACAATAAAATCCAGCTCTTCCTATTGATTATCCTTGGAACTGTGCACATATATAAAGAATACCCTGACACTTTAAACAGCCCTTCTCATCAGTCTAGTAAATATGTAAATGACAATTTGTCATAATAATTACAAATGAACATTTTTAATTGTTAAACATTGATTCCTACATAAATACCATTTCAAATAAAAACACTGTATGGCACAGATTGCAACCTACAGAAGATTGAAACAAGGCTGCCACTGCAGCTTTCACTGTGCTTATCATTTGTCCTCTCACCTACTTCACATGTGCCTTGCCATGAAAGGAGCACATGAATGATCATAACGTTTATTCAGCCTCTTATCTTCCTTCGTTTATTTTTTTGGCTTTGACTGTACGGTAACTTGCCCAGATAATGAGAACAAAGTGTAAATAAAATTAAACCAATAGAGCTGCACACAGCTTTAAAATGAGACTGCCCCGATTATAACAACAAAAGCACCCCCTGAACCCAAACTCTGATTGCTCTGTGGGCACGTGAGGCTGCTGCTGGGGCAACCCCAGCACCAGGGGTAGATGTGGGGTGCCACTACACCCACTACACCTGGGCTTCCCAAGAGATGCCAGTCTGGCAGAGAATGCTATCCATGGCGGGGTAGGGTCCACCTTCTCTGCAGTGACTCTTAGAAGCAGAATGGTTACAGAGAGAGAAAAGCAGACTGCAGGATGCCCCTTGTCCAGGGCATGTCCTCATCACAGGGCTGAAAAGTCAGGCACCATCTGGTTTCCTGTCTAATCGGCTCGAAACTTCAGAACAGGACAGCTTGAGCGAGAGACATGCAGAGTAAGAGTCCCCAAACAGCACGGATGATCAGTGTGTGGTTAGATCATTTCTCCTCAGAAAGAGGAGGCACATGTTTCACCCCCCACAGCCAGATGTGACAACTTAACTCAGGTCTTTCTCTCCAGACCCAGTGCTCTTGCTAATGGGGTTTTATTAGAAGGCCAAGCCCAAGTTTAGAAGGGAAGTTTGGGGCTATGAATGTCCTAATTCACAGCAGTGCTCGACTCCACATTGCAGGTTAGATGGTTAAGTGGAAGAAATGGGAATTTATTTTCACCATGCACAGCCTCCTTCTGTGGAGCTGGGCTTTAGTCCTGCACTGGAAATAACATGAGGATAGCTGGGAAATGAGAGGGCTCCTTATTCACCATCTTTGTGAAGATAACCTGATGATCTTCCTTTTGTTCTGTTTCCCAGTCTGCTGAAATGGATAATATTTTATGTTTTAGGGCAAAGTAGCCGAGATTCCCAAATGGATATAATGGATAAGGCTGCTGTGTTTTATTTTCATATCTAATTTTAATTACACCCTTATGGGCCTTTTTTTGCTTTCTTGATGCATTATTATCTATTCTTACTACTGAATGTGTGTGTGGCAGTAGTATTTAGCAGCCCCAGTAAAGATTCTTGGTGTCTTTTTATTATATATACAAGAGTTTTATTATATATACAGGAGTTTTATACTGAGCTCTAAAAATTATGACAATATTTCAACTGCCAAACAGAAGTCCAGATTAAGCACAGCAATTAAATACATGGCTAAATATTCTCTGTTCAAAAGCCTAGACTAACTCAAGACTTGCTATTAACAAAAATCTCATATAAATAGCCTCTATAAATATTATTTCTTATTTCTGTGGAATTATATTTATTTGAACACATTTGGGATGAGAGCACCTGGCAAGGTCTAATATTGTGGTCTCTTGTTAGAGGGACATTTTTTTTAATGTATGGGATGATTAATTAATTAATTGCAGATCTTTGAAGAAGAATAATTACTATTATTTTTCTAAAAAACCCAAATGTTTAGAATTTTGGTAGATCTTGAATTTTTTCCCACAAAGGGAAAGTGTGGTTTAATGTAGATGCCGGCAAACCCAATGGGAAGAATGATGATGTCTGACTCCAGTTCAGAAGGCTGAATGATTTCTTTATTATAACTATGCTATAATACATTAATATAGTATATAAAGGAGGATACTAAAAACTACATGCTACTTTCTGTAACTATCATATCTAACTACTCGCAACTGGTGACCCTGTTCACCAGAGTCCAGACACAGGTGGATCCGATTGGCCATCAGGCCCAAACAATCCACCATGATCCAACCAAGCGATCACTCCAGGTAAACAATTCTCCAAACACATTCCACAAGAGAAAAACAAGGAGCAGAAATGGAAATTGTTTTCTCTTCCATTTCTCTCTGTGCACCTTTATGAAAAATCCTGGGAGAGAGAGAAATGTGCTTGCCACAGTAGTTCAATACTATTTAAATTTATTGGGGGTTTCTTCCTCATAAATGCAAAGCTGATCAAAGGAAAATGTTCTACCATCCCATTTTGAAGAGATGTTCTGAAGGAGAAGGTAGTTTCCTTGTTAGTGAAGAAATATTTCTTGCCCTTGCATAAGCCAAGTTACATTGTATCAGAAAAAATGTCAGATAAATCATCAGCTTTGTGGCTGGAACAGAAAGTACAGATATGACAGAGTACCCAAAACAAGCCACAAATTCCTCACAGATATAAACTTATTTAATTTCATCACCCAAAGATTTTACTTGGGATGGTCTAGCTTGATATTTTTTGTTGATGATTTGGTTTGTGATTAAAGAATCTGTATGACGCAGAAAGAACATGTAATCTAGCAGGCAACACTTCAATTCACCAGGTGGTTTTTTTACAGGTGATTTGTGCTTTGTGCAAAAGTGGATGTTTAGGCTCCAAATCTTCTCCAAATTTCCTTAGTGGTCTGTGCAATCTCTTGAACTCAGGTTGTAAATCAGCCATGTGTTATGCAGCGAGTGCTTGCAGGGAAAAAAGGCTCTCACTGCAAGTGCAAGGTGCACACTGCTTTCTTTGCAGAGCAGGGGCATTAAACTTGGACTCAAGTTGCTGGGGGTTGGTTTACAATTATTAAAGGTAACTAATATCATATCATATCATATCATATCATATCATATCATATCATATCATAATGTTATGTATAATGTAATGCAATATATCAATTCATTTTTCCATAAATGTTCCATACACTTAAAATATTCACGCAGATGTCTAAGCATTTGTAGGTTTTGTAGGTTTTCATCACCAACTTGAATATATGTTCAAACAGCAGCCCTTTTCTTGTTCTAAAATGCCTCTGTTGTGCATATTTTTACAAATAAATAAGGTGCTGTAAAAGCAGCATTCCTGGCCACAGCCCTGCTTCTCAGGATATCCCAGAACATGGATGCAGCTTTTCCCCCTTCATGGGTGTTCCTACCACAGGGTATTGGTAGGACAGACCTCTAATGGACCTTCTCTCTGAACTCATTCTTGTGTAACAGAGAGACTTCAGCATCCTTTGCTTTCCTGACAAAATCTATTCATTGAGTCTTAGCTGTGCACGTGCCTGCCCTAGAGGGACTCTTACAAAACCCAGGGGGTTGTGATCACCCTTCTAGGATCTACACTAGCCAAGAGCCATCTCTGTCTCTCCCAGTGTCTGCTGCATATCTCCCAGAGCTCCACAGGGGCTTGTTGGGTGAAATTCAGCAGACAGAGGAGATGAGATTAAATGAGATAATCATCACCAACTTTTATCTTCATGGTGACTGTCAGCACCATGACTGCCTACCAGCAGAGTCATCACCTATTTTTCAAATCCCCTCTTTGGTCAATATTAGTCTTTGCCCTCAACTCTCAATTCCAATTCATTTTGTTCCCAATTCCCTTTTCACTTCCTTATGTGAATTCCCGGATTCCAGCTGCAGTTCACCTGCAATCATGAAAAGAGTTGAGCTTTGAGTCCAAGATCTCAAAGACCTTTGGCCTAGCATCCATATATACTTATGTGATAAGACATCTAAATATCCTGCAAGGTAGGAGAGATAAGCATTTTCTTGAGGCTATCCTTCCTTCTACTATGGCCTGGATTATTTCAGACTTTACATGTATACCTTATTCTCTCTATGATCTGTGAGGCCACATTTCCATCGATGTAAGCATGAAATCAGTGGCAGGGTTACAGCAAGCCCTAATTATATTACAGTTTAATAGGGAAACAGATCATGTCAAGTGGGAGGTCAGCAGCATATTTTTGGAGCACATCTCAAAGTTCACCCAGTACACATCCTTTCCTTATACAGGAATATTTATAGTTTGTTTGTTTTACACTGGAAATATTCCTTCTGTGAGCTCCTCCTAAGAGGCTTCTCCTCCTCCTTCTCAAACTCTCCTGTGATGGATTAGAATGGGAGCTTTAGAATGGACTAGCTATAGTAACCTATGGCAAACAAATCCCAAGTTCCTTTACACAAACCCTTTCCCAGGGCTATCAAACAGCGTGGCACCCATATGTGCTGCAATGAGCAGCCTTCATGTTCCTATGCATTCAGAGTTTCATTTCTGCATGGGTGCTCAAATCTGCTACCCAGTTAGCAGCCTTCCTCAGGACAATGTCCAGTGGGTTCCTTCCTGATATTAAATCTTTCCCTAGGTCCTCCAAAGTGTGTGTTTTCAGGTGGTGCTTATCCTATCCAGGGGGAGTAAGAAACAGCACAGTGCAGTCATGCCTTTCAAAGACCAAGTGCCTTCTCAGGCACTTGCTTTAACAGGGCTATGTTTCTGCTCCTAAAAAATGCTTGTGTAAAATCTTGGAGCAGCCCTGGGAGTGAGAATTAGTCTTCTCCCCCTGAACCAACTGCCCTCTCTCTATTTTATGTATGGCCTCAACAAGGAACATGGAGGGTGCTCCTGTCCCCATTTAGAGCCTGATAGCTCAGGTAACCTCCCAGATCAATGGAAGTAAGAGATTAAACCTCGTCAGGCAGCCACTGGAATTGTACCTGGCTTTTACATATCCCTACTGAATGCTTAAAGGAAGCAGCACCACCTCAATCCTTCCTTCTTGCAAGCACTTACAAGAGAGGAGCGATGCCTTGCTAAACTAAAAAGAAGTGGCCAAGGCACAAGCAGGGATCTCAGGTTTGTGTCTCTCAAGAGGAAAGAGATGCCTCCCTACAATACGAGGGAAAAAGTGGTCCCCACCTCCTGCTGGGGAGGCTGAGCTGCTCCCTGCAAACCTTGCTGGCTGATTTGGGAGCCACTTCAAGGGGCTGAAGCCTTCCAGCTGAGAAACAACTCATGTAAGACAGGGGATGTAGAGTCAGGTATTGCTGTGACTGGATCTTGGGTGGTTGAGGATTTATGGGAATTCTATTGGCTCCTGAGCCTCTCCAGTTAGATTCCACTATACAGTTAAGAACAGCAATTATTAACAAGGTGTGAGAAACCAATTTGTTTTCTACTGTGGTGATTCAAGTGCACCATGACCAGGGACAATTCTCTTTTATAAAGAGGTGGGGAAATGTTTAGAGAGCAGAAAGTCTCAGTACTGTCACAACCATCTATTTTGAACTTGTAATGTGACAGAGCTATCATGTGAACATTTTAATGAGTAATTTAGCAAAGCTCAGTACCACTTGTAAACAAAATGTGTATTTCAATACCAAAGTAAAATACCGTTCAGAGTTTTTCTGAAAACATTAAACTCGTGTTGACAGAAGAATGAAATGTACACATTAAAAAAAAAAACGTTCATCTCTTCTTAGAAACATGCCACCTTAATCTAAAATAACCGTATTAATCTCAGCTGATACTCAAAGTGTTAAAGAATCAATTTCTCTTTCCTACTAGAAAAGACAGCCACTCAGGCAGGTAATCACAGTGCTGGAGAGTTTCATTTTGTTGAGTAAAAATTTGTTTTGCAAGCTACTTTGCCTATCAAATGACAGTAAGTCCCTTGACATAAATACCACTGCAATTTTATTACATGAATGAGTGGTTACTGGTTTGGGTTTTCTCTTTACTCTAAACTAGTGAAAGAATTTGGAAATCCTGACCTGAAAGGGTTTCACACATGCTTCATTTTAATTGTGCATGTAATCACAGTGAGTTTGGTACTACTCATATGCTTAAATTTAAGCATGTGCATAGGTGCCAGCAGGATGGGGCTTTAATATAGCACAAAATCTAATGTGTGGTTTTTCAGTGTTAAAAGTTATGCCTCGATAAATTCATCTTTCTAAGAGAAGTTGTTCTGTGAAAAAAATTATAAAAATAGATCTGTATATAACATAAATTTAAACTGAGACATATATTAATATGTTTAACATTTCTAATGTTAAACATATTATTATAATGATAAACATAATTTACAATATGTAATATTTCTGAAAAGTACTGAGTCACAAGAGGGACCTGACATGTGGCATCACAGAATAAACCCTTAGGGAGAGGGTTATTGAAAGGCAGGTAAGAATGGGATTTTCATTGCTAGCATGGGTATGTACTTCCAACTGTTTTCTGCTGCTGCTTCAGAGTAGCATATTATCAGTTATCACCAAATAGCTATTTTCATTACAGAAACATTGGGCCTTGTTACAATTATATATATACACTCTGAAAACTAACAAAAAATGACTATCAGCTAATTTTCCTATATTTTAGAAAATAAGCCAAGTCTTGATAGACCTGTTTACTTTTACATGCTCTCTACAGCCATAACGACTTTCTGTACTGAATAATTGTCTGTGAACGTTTTGTTTTGGGAGCTCAGCTTGAACAACAAGCTAACAACAACAAAACCCAACCAACAAGCAAGGGCAAGCAGTACTTGCAAGATGTTATCAGTTACTTCCAGAAAATGCCCCTTGGTGCCTAGTTCACTCTGCTATTTTAAGTTAATTTGCAAAGCTTTGACAAGGAACAAAGGTTAAATACTCGGAATTTGCACAGGTTGTATGTTCACCGCAGAACGTGAAATAAATATTATAAATACATGGTAGTTCCCCCAAGAAGAAAAAAGGTGGATCATGGGTACAGCTGCTCTGAACATAGCTAAAAGAATTCAACTCTTCTAGAGCCAAGTGGGAAAAGAAGAGGTAGAAATGCAGAATATTGTAGAGGTGTTCCTATATTAGGGGACTCCAGGTAGGTATGGAGCTGAGCAGAACTGTGTTACAAACATCTCCTGTTGTGTCACTCTAAGGAATAACACCTGAAGTACAGGAACCTGCTCTGGTAATACTGGAATAATTTTAGCAACCTGAGCTAAGGGCTGAGCTTTGGTAGTTAGGGATATTGGTAATTAAAAGCAGCAAAACCAGATGAAAATCCAGTGGCACTGCATGCTACGGAGGTGGATGCTTGTAGTTATAAAACTGCAGTCCTGGATGAGCTTATAGCAAATCAGCTTAAATTTAACACTGCTAAATTTTGCTGTGAGGATTTATTTCTGTTGATAGGGCATGGATTGTTCAGTTTGTTTTGTTTGGGTTCTGCTGGCTGATTTTATCAATACTGTTAAATACATTCATGCTGGTCACTGTAGTAGCAGCTGGAATGCAAAGCCATCTCCACCAAGCCATCCCTTAGTAAGTAAGAGGTGGTCAAACTGAATGAAACAGATTTAAAGTTTGCCCATTGTCATGCAGCATGAAAACCATAGCAGAGAAAACAGAGAACCTCCAAGTCCTGACTCTCCTGGCAAATGGGGAATGTTGCAAGTACAAGGTACTGTGGCAAACCTTTCCTCCTCCAGCCTTCCTCAGCCATGAAAAAAGTTTTCCCATTTCTGGTCCTCATCCAGCTCTGAGAGTCAGTGACAATAATCAGAGCATGCCAAGCATCTGACCTCAGCAGATTTTCTTGTGAAATAAAGAACGCAGTGTGACGTGCAATTTTCTTCTGAATTCTTCAGATATGTCTCCTGGAACATATTCTTTCTACTAACAGTTCTGCTATCAGCCCTGTTTTCTGCATTTGACCCTCTCCCCTACTTGTATTGCTGAGGTATTTTATAAGGAATTTGTTAATGGGTTATTTTCCACTCTAGTACTCTAGCAAATCGTAGTGGGTTTGAGTTGGTATTTCAAAATTAGCTTTCTACCTTCACAGCAAATCCTTGTGGGATGTATTGAACCAGTGATGTTCTGGGTGCTCAGCACATTACTGAATTAGGCATCATCAGAATGATATGCAGCCAAAGTTGACAAACATATAAGTACAAAGTGACCCAGTTTCAGTCAAGAATCTACTTGTATACAAACAAACAAACCAAGTCAGAAAAAAATAACCTATTTCTCAAATTACTTTTAAAAACTCTGAGAAGTCAGTAATGTTTAAAAGTTTCAGGAAACGCTTGAAACAAGTCCTGACCACTAAGATTTTATTTTTAGTTTTTTTCATATAGCTAATACATTCTGTAGTTACTTTTTCTGCTATTTATCCAGAACGTATTCATTATAATTCTTCTCTGTACTTTTTATCACTAACCTGCACAGATACTTTAATTACAGAGAAAAGATATCTCATTATGGTAACAGCAATCAGTTTTGCCTTATCCTTACTGGTTTTCTTCTTTTGTGCTATTCCCATACACATGTGAGATGATCTCATTTTTTTGTTGTTGTTTCATTTTGATCTTGTTTTCCTGGCTGGCAGGATGTGTGTCACTTGTGTTTTGAAATGAACTCTGGTAAATACAGCCGCTTCTTGAAAAGATCACTGCTCCCCTTTGAGCACGACTCTGCCATAAATATGCAAGTGGGAAGAAAACTATGAAGAACTTGTTGTGTGAACTGCCCACGGGCTCGCTCTCCTCCTCGTTACAGCCCTGCTTCTGGATCCTTCCCCGCAGGGCACACGACACCTCCCAGCCGTGTGTGACACCGAGTGCCAAAAAAGGGTAATTGTGTTATAAGACTTTTTAATTCCCCAACTTACTTCAGCTGTTATCAGCAGCTGGTTACTTCAGCTGGCTGATATGCCTCGGTGTCCTGTAAACATTCAGTCTAGTGCTGTGCATTACTCATAGTTGGAAAATCACTTTGACTCCTGTAGCATAATTATGTTAATGTCAAATGAGTCACAGGGAAACAGAAAACTTTTATCAGAGCTGCACCTCAGTGCCAGTTTCTGAATGCTCCTGTTGGCATGACAGAAGTAGGTTAGGGGATTTAGGGGAAAAAACAACTTGCATTTAATGAGTGACATGAAACGATGATAATAATTACTCACAAGGAAGCTTAAGAGACAATCAAACTTAGATTCACTGAAACATAAAATTGGTAAGAGAATAGCCTGCCTGATTATTTATAAGAGCAAGAATAAAAAATACTGAATTTTTAAACAATTACTTTTTCAAGAAATTTCAGATCTCTTTCATACATAAACAGCTTTTCACATTCATTATTTAGTTTCAATGGCAGTAAGTGATTTATTTAAATTGGCATCTCAATTAGATTGCATTTCAGAGCCGACCTCCTCTGATATTTTATTATTTTTACGTCTTTCTTGGTTTATTTAATGCTAGTGATCAGCTAGGAAAAAAAAAAACCAACAACAACAAAAGCACCCTTTCAGCTCGCGTTTGGATCATAATGCAAAAAGCCAGAAGTCCTTCAACAAGCTAAAATTTCTTGTAACATATCTTGTCCCAGCTTAAAGCAGACAAATGGCCAACGAGAGCAGAATTTGTTCCAGAGTTTAAAGACAAAGGGAACAAACATCTGTGACACACTGGCTGTCTCAGGGCTAAGCTGCAGCACTTATTTTTTTCTGGAACATACAAACATACATCCTCTGGTATTTGCCTACCAGGATTTTACATGCTCAAACATATATCAGTATTCACACTTGCCATCCTGATGAATAGGAAATACCATTTGAATGTAAAGGGAAACTTTTTTTCCCCAGATGGCTGAAGCATCATTCTCAGAACACAAGAGTTTAAGCATTATGACAGATTTCACTGTGCTATTCAATAAAAAGGCTCAAAAGTAAGCATAAGGCAAAAGCTGAATTGAAAATCATAACCATATAATTTTAGTCAGAAAAAAATATCACTAGGGCAATGGAATAAAAATCTCTTATTGATAAGTGACTGTATTTCCATTTATGTTCTATTTGAGAGGGAGACAAGACTTACATTTCTCTGGGAGCTTCATCCCTCTGAGCATTTCCCCTTCATCTGCTGACTTCTCATCTCATGCCTTTTCTGAGTTCCCTCCACTTATCCCAGAAACTGTTAATAAATTAAATCTCACATGTCCTATAAGAAACCAACTGTTGTTACTAAATTGAGTGGGAATACAAGGTCATGCCATAGGTGACTAAGTAGCCCCCAGATTTCCCTACGAGCCATGATCTAAATATGAAGGTACAGCATCATCTCGACCTTATAATGAGTGAGGGGCTTTATTTCAGAGCACATCCCCGACCCAGAGATAACCTACTATGGACAACACCTGCAGTTTGAAGCCCTAAGCTCCTGGCCGAGTTAAAACTGTGTTTTATTATGTAAAACAATTCACGCCTAACACATCAGCAGAAAGCCTTTACTTGTAGTATTTAGTTCTCTCGTGTTTCGCGTGGGAACGTACAAGAAATACACTAAGGCATTATTTGTTTGTAAATTAGCATCGTTTTATTAGCCATGCCCGTTTGTGGTTTGCCCCACGGAGGCGGCCAGACGCTGTCCGTGCGCTGCTGCTGCCCCGGGGCAGGACCCGGCGTTTCCCTCCTCCCTGTGCTCGCCACGCTCCCGCGCTCCGGGGGAAGCGCAGCGACAGAGCCGGGAGCGGTGATGGAGGGAACCGCTCTGGAGCACACGCGGGGAGCATCACCCGGGGCCACCGCGGCGGGCACAGCCCGGACCGCGCTCGGGCCGCACGCCGGGACGCTGGGCACCGGCCCGGGGGTCCCTTTCCCCCGCAGCCCCGGGCGGTGCGGGGCACAGCGCGGCCGCCCCGCGCCCCCCCGGCGCCGCAGCTGCGCCCGTCCGTCAGCGCCGCCCCCGAGGGGGCCGCCGCGCGCTGCCCCTTTAAGGCAGCGCAGCCCCGCGCGCATTCCAGCGGCCGCGTCACCGTTCCGGGAAGCGGGTGGCGTCACTCCGCCATCCCTCCCTCCCTCCCTCCCTCCCTCGCTCGCTCGGTGCCGCTGTCCGTCCCGCGGCGGCGGGGCGGGCCCGGGGAACAAAGGCGGGATAAAAATAGAAGGTGAGCGAGCGCGGGGAGCGCCGTGCCCGCCGGGCGGGGCCGCGCTCGCGTCGCCGGTGACGTCACGGCGCGGACGCGCGCCTGCGCGGCCCCTGCGCAGTTATTTATAGGCGCCGCTGGTGGGAGCCGGGCGCGGTGACGTCATGCGGCGCCGCGCGTGTGGCGTCACGTTACGTGCGGGGCTCGCGCCCCGCGTCCCCCTCAGGATGGCGGGGACGAGGAGCGGGACCCCGATCCCTGCCGGTGCGCCCGGCGACTGATGGCTCTTGGAACAGCGGGCGCGTTCTCTGCCTTCGCTTGGCACGAGCGGGGGAGCCGCTGCCGGAGCTCCCTTTGCGGGGTGCTGAGTGAAAGGATAACTCTGTGTCGTGCTGCGAGCGAGGGCAAACGGCGACGCGTGCTGCTCTTGTCCGTGCTGTGCTCTCCCTGTACAGAAAAGCAATGCGTTACCCCGGGGGATGGTTTCTACGCCCGCTGGAACACGACATTCCCCACAATTAATTATTACATAAGTGCCGTGTCAAGGATGCCATTGATATTACGGTGGCTCTCTCAACTACGGCAATGACAGCAGTAGCTTCTATGTAGAATCTTAAAAGGATGCTGGTTAATTTCTGTTCCACTTGCCAAGTCCGCCTCTCAAGAGCAGCCCGAGGATGTTCCATAGCCTTTGTGGTCACGCACTCTGTGAAACGCTGGAGCCTGGGATTGTTTACAGTCCTCTGCTGGAGCTGGCCTTGTCATTTTTCTGAGAATCAGATAATGTGAAAGGGTACTGGGCCACACGTGTAAGCTTTTAATAGTAGTATTTGGTAGACAAGGCTTACACACTCCTTACTGTAACTCTTTGTATTTCACTACTGGGTATTGAAAAGCTGCTGGGTCCTATTTGATCCCTTCTGAATAGGGGTGGAGGGGTAGTGGTTTGTGGTTGGTTGGTTGGTTTGGGGTTTTTTTGTGAAATTGTTCATAAAAGTCAGTGACTGTCTGTCTGTCTCCCAAAGCTGTTGCTTTCTCTAGGCAGACTAGACAGCAAATAGATCTTTAATTTGAGATGGCATCTTCCCAGACTTCATGTTCAAAGAAAATGTGGTGGACCACGTGAAACAAAGAACTATGTCATCAACAAGTAACTTCTGGTACACTAGTCACTGTGAGCTGTGAAAGATCTAGAAAAAGTTCACTAAGAGTTACACAATAAGCCAAATAAAAGGGCCTTGTAGAGGAGCTGTAAAGTCAGTTGAAATTTCCAGAAGACAAAACTGAGTGCGCCAAGTTCTGTCCCCATAGGGCTGATGTGTCTGCATCAGTGTGCTCTCACCCTTAAGTTTGGGGTTTTTTTTAATTTGAAAGATAAGTGTTGAACTAAATATAGACTAAACTAATCTGAACTAAATCTAAACCAAGGATGTTTTCATTCCAGAGCTTAACCAAATAGTTAATTTGGGATTGTTCCCAAGTGGTTTTGAGTAGGCTTAGCCAAAGTCTTGACTGGAAAATTGAAGGAAGTAGAGGTTCAGCTCTTTTTGTGTGTCAGTGCACTGTTCAATGGTAGCAGTCCTCCTTTTTCAGCCTTTCTTTGTGATACAGTGGCATCTGTGAAGGTTGAATGTGGCATTTGGAGGGCTTTGTTGTGCACTGTAGTGATGTCGTGGTGCATTGCAAACCTGATTGTGCTGTCCCAGAGCATTCCAAGGGAGGATGGTGTGGTTATTAGAGAGTGGCTGTGTCTTTTATTAGATTGAGTCATACAGAGGAAGAGAGGAGAGAAGTGGGCAAGCTTTCAGGAGCACAAACCTTTCTCCTTCAGCTGCCTTAAAAAAGAAATTCTGGAAAACCATATCAGTAAATTTGTGCTGTTCTTAAAATAGTGCTCTCCATCAAAAATCTGGATTACTCATTAGCTTCTAGAAATGTAATAGCTGCTAGTTTTCCACTAAGGTGTTCCTGGTTACATGCTGCTAGGGACACACCTGTCAAACAGACCTGTGTTTGGACCCATAAATGTGTAGTTGCACAGATGACTGCTTAAAGTGCAGCAAAGCAGCCCTGGGTTATGTTGCCTGGAGATTACACTGCATCTCCTCTGAAGAGGGAATTTGCAATGCTTACTTCACTATTTAGTCACCTGGATGACTGTGTGCTGACAATAAAACAGGCTTCTGGGTGAGGCACCAGAATATCATTGCAAAGCTTACTGTAACCTGAAGAGAAACCCTGTACTGAGTGTACATCTCTACAGCAGTGCACTAGCCTATGCTAGAACCTCCCTGCAAAATAGTTAAATAATCTTCTTAACTTAGGAAAAAAAAAAAAAAGTCCTGTGATTTGAAGTGAAGCTTTCCTGGAATTTTCCATGTGCCCTTCATGGCTTTGAGGTGGTGCCTCCTATCAGAAGCAACCTTCCAGGAAGTCTGTGAGCACTGAGCAGTATCAGTCTGCGTGTGAGTCTTGCATAATAAATGCCCTCGACTGCAGAGCTGTGGATTCTACTCATTCTCATCCCAGAATGTGAGCTATTTGCTCAATGTACTGAGTGTCCTCATGGAAGTTATTGGGATGAACCCAAACAGCAACCAGGCATGGGATGGCTCCCACAGATTGAAGGAGAGAAATGGCCTGTTAGCAGCTGGAGAATATTTTCACAAAGCAGTCCAAGTGGACCAATAGAGTACTTCTAAAACATAAGCTCAGAACTTAACTTTTTTAACCCAGGTGGACACTTAAAAACTGTGGTTTCAGCAGAAACATAAATTTGGCACCTAATTTTGTCCTCCTGTCAGCCCTTTGCTTTCTTACAGGTAATAATTAACAGCTGTTCAAGTTCCATGATGGCCCCTCTTCACTTCTAAGTATCAGTTACCCTTTTATCTGAAAACATCTAGCTTTTCAGCATAATCAAGGCATTCTAATTCTTATGAGACTTATGAAGGTCCACATACATTTAACAGATCTGTTGATCTTATTTTAAAAAAAGGTACCATATATTTTCTGTTGCTTTCTATGTCTGGAAACTATTTTTCAGGGCAGACTAGAAGAAGTTTCTGGTGGAAGCTGGATTCCCTGACTCAACAGGGCTCTTTGTTTTCAAGGAATAGAAATAAAGAGGATCTCTTTTGAGTTTCCTTTAATTATAAGCCTGAGGGCAGAGGGAAAGGAGGAGTGATTTCTGTTTTTCAGTATGATGTTTGTGATTTAGTTCTGCCTGGAGGAGTTGCTGTTTTGTTGCTAAATGATAATTGTACCTTTCCTGTGGCTGCTGTAGAGGAGATTTGGCAGTGTTGCACTCCTGATTTGTGGGAGTTCTCCAGAAAGTTAATTGGGAGTTTCTTCTGTGACTTGAACATGCTACTCTCCTTCACAGTCCTAAGGATTTCCTTGTGGTATGATCCAGGGTTGAATGTCAAGTCAGTTCTTGCAGTCTGGCTTTTTCCTTCTGGAGAAAACGCGATGCATTTGAAATGTGTTTGAGATCCCATTTTCTCATTAGATGGTTACGTTATGCAAGGTGGGGAATGGCAGTTACCCTTAGAGCTATTTATTACACTCGTGCCTCTGGAGCTAATGAGGGAAGATGGGAGTCAAGAAGGGACATGACAGAAGTTTTTGTAGACGTGGGGATAATCTGGATGGTGAAGGTATATGAGAACATTGATGTTTAAAAAAAGATTTTAAAAGGTGTGTGCAGTTCTGCTGTTACTTATGAACAGCCCTTGTTCAGGCATGGGCACTAAGTCAGTATCCTGTCACTTTCTTCATGGCAGCCTCCTGTGTTTCTAGCAGCACTGAAGTAAAGAATTCATGGCTTTTTGAGAAATAAAGGAAATTATCTCATTCCTTGGATGATAACTTCCTTTCTATGAGGAAAGCAGAATTGTCAGTGATGATGATGACTTCTCTTTTCAGGTAGAAAAGAGGAGTAAAGATATAAGCAAGAAATTTAGGATATGTGCAGTCTACCATGGGATGTTTTGGGTAAGTTGTTCAATGCTTTCTGACAAAGACAAGGAAGTGTATCATGCCCACGAGGGCAATGTGGTGAGCGTAATGTTAAGGCTGTTAATCATGTAAGTACCTGAGAGAATTAGAAATTGCACATTAAAGGTGTTACCTGCTTATTTTGACCATTGCCTACTTTCTGCAGAGCAGCCACTGCAGCATCTTTATGAACGGAAACAAGGTAGCTTTTCACAGATTCTTCTGTGGTCTAATAGCCTCACAAATGTATTTATTCTGTTTGTGGCATTTGTTACATGATTGAAAATTTGTATAACTTAGCAAAAAAAGGTGCCTTTTTTATTTCTTTCTCAATTCTTGGTATAATTCAAGTTCAAGTTAATCAAAGTTTAATTCATATAAAAAGGCCATAGTAGCTTTTTATGTAATATGAAATGATTTCAAAAGTCTGTTAATTTCTAATTGACTTCTTGTCACTTGATCTAGCCCATGCTCAAGGTCAGTGCAGGATTGTTATCTGGTAGTGTTTGTAATGACAGGACAAATTACAGAATTTATGAACTTTTTGTTGTTGCCACTGCTGCGTACCAACAGTGCAACTTGAAATCTTACATTAAATATGGCTTTCAAAATTCAGAAATAGATTAAGCCCTCTTTCTCTGTTCTCCCTTGTAATCCTTCCTGTCCTCACCCACCTTACTCTCCACCCTTAGATCAAAGTTTCCAAGAGGGTAAAGTCAAAATGTTTCACGTAAATCTCCTTGACGCAGCTCAAGCTCTTTGAAACTTTTGTTCTCTTCTGTTTGTTTCTTCCAAAACTTCTTGTTGCTTCCTCTGTATCCACTGGGTCTTTTTTTTTTTTTTTTTTTCCTTTTGCTCTGCAGTGTTACTTGCCTTTTTCTAGGACTGTCAGTGGACTGGAACTCTGGTGTTCAGCTGTTATTTAAAAAATGTGGATAACTTTATTAAGTTCACAAAGAAACATCTGTGGTATACTGTAAATCACAATAAGAAATACATTTTGCAAAGCAGGCACAGTTGTGTAAAGATGTTTAAAACAATCAAAAACCTCATTGTTTTCCCCAAAGGTTCCTGTTTTTGTAACTGTTTAGGCTAGTAAATTCTTTGGAATTTGTCTTTTGCCTTGGAATGCCTAACTAAACATGAGATGTTGAAGATGAACTCAGTAGATCATGACTACCATTTTGAAACTTCCATAAACAACGGGGCACTGTGGAACATTTCTCTAGTGAACACAGTGCTTAGTAGAATTCCTAAATCTGTTGCTCATTCAGTTGAAAGCACAGCAGAGACAAAACCAAACGTGTCGTGGCAATAAACTTTAATGTTATCAGAAGTTGCCCTATGAAAATTTAATCTTCAATTTTGTTGACTTTTCTGCATGTTTAGATCTTAAAATATTTTTTAAATTGAATGATTCTGAGATGGTATCATCTTTCTGCCCTACATTTAGAAGCAATGAAGGTAAGGTAAAGTTGTTTTGCAAGCTGGGCATGACCCTGTCCCTGTGGAGCTCAGTGACATTTCTTGCTAACTGAAGTGATGCACGACTGGGTGTGGAGTTTTTTGGGTGGCAGAGTTTGTTCCTTCTTGGTTTCCTTTCTTCACACAGATTGATTGTTATGTCTGTGTTGTTCTAAAAACAGGGTGTTCTAAGGCTTTCTAATTAGCTTCTGTCTAATTTGGCATGCTTTCTGGAGCTGAGAGACTTCCTACAAAAGCTTGGTTCCTCCCTCATCCCAGTAACATCACTAAATTACTTTTGAAAAAGCATTTCAATACTGCCACATGCCTAATTATAAGTTGATTTTTTTAGGCTTTTGAATTTGATTTGTGTTAAAAAAACGAAATTATTTTTAAGGATTGAGTTGCATACTGCTTGAATGTTGCTCAAAACTCTACAAAAAACTTCCTTTGATTTAATTTTCATATAATCTATAGTTTTATTGGCATTTTAGAAAGATTAATTACAATAACTTGTCGTGGTAGCTTATATCCTAAAAGCCCTTTGTAATCTGGAAAAAACTGATTTTTTTAACCTTTCTAGTACACTAAACAGAATACTTAAAACTAACCCTGATTTTGCTTTAGCTTGTCTGATTCAGATTGCTTTTAAATAGCTGTGGTTACAGTGTAGTACTCTTCCTACCTCCTGGGTAGTTAGGCTGTCCTTACTGCAATCTTTGTAAGGGCTTGAAAATGCAGATGAAGAAAGCCAGGTTTTATTCTTTTGCTTCTTGAGAACTGCAGCAGAGTTTTGTTGTTTCATGATTGCTGTTCTGTTTAAATGCTAAGTTATTTTGCACTGAGAAGAAACAGTTTTCAACTGTTGAAAGTAAGAGTGCATCTGTAATAAGGGTTATTATGATTAATTTTTATACTTGTTGTCAGTTCTCTGAAAAATACACTTTCAAATCTAAAAAGGCGCAGGCTTGTTTACTTAATGATCTCTTAGCATATATTCCTGTGTCGTTGAGATCAGTGATAACAGGATGAAGTAAGAACTGATTATTCAAGGTAAGATTTTGAAGTTCATTGAGAGTTTTAGCACTAGTGGATAATTTTCTGCACCAAATAAAGTAGAAATTATAACTTATTTAAGAATGAATTTCGGTGAAGCTGAATTTGCTGAAAAGGTCTGTTTTCAGTTGACTTGGAATATGAGGATTATCTGTTGACATATGTATTTAAACCAAACTGGTGTGAATACAAACCAGATGTTTCTTGGGAACATTTTTATAGTACATTTGAACCATAAAACGAGGCGACACATTTTTTTAATCAGTATTCCTGATTGTGCATTGAGGAAATGTGTGTTCTAAGTGTTATTTTATTATTTCTAAGTGGACAAGAATCTGCGATCTTGAACAGCATTAAGTGCTTCAATGAAAATCTAGATACAGAATAGAATGACTCTGTGTATAAAAGTAAATCATGTTTGATTTAGATCTTTAACCCAAATAAGGACTCTTTTAAAATTATTTTCAGCAATTGTTTTAAATCTTGATTTCTATATCCACTGTCATTGAGTACCCAAGAGGCTGTCAGCAAGTAGCTGGTGACATGTAACAGTGATTCTAGGACTGAAAAACACATTATTGTTGTGGAAGTGTTCCGCACTTAGTTGCATTGATTCAGGAGTACCTTAATGTTATAAAACTTTCACTGTCCCATTAATTTCTTCCTGCAAACCCTCCAAGTGGAGATAACCTGTGTCCCCAGTCTTACAGTCTCTTCTCCCCTTGTGAACGTGCTACACAAGGCCAGGGCAAAGGTGGAACATAATGGTATTGGAATGTGTTAAATGCCATAAGTGTAGATTTATATAATTTCTAATAACAGCAGCAAGGAATGTTATTTGGAGTTGTTTTTATTTTTTTATTTCAGACACACACACAGGCACAGACACACACACAGAATCAGTGTTTCTCAAAGATGGGCTTGGCACTTTCTGGTTAATTGCGTTCTCTAGCATTTTGTAACTAATATTTTATTATGATGATATTCTTAGTAAGACCTACAATTTGGGCAGTTAATTCCTGTAAACTGTCCCTTTAATGTGTTGTATCATTAACTCTTGAATCATTCAGTCACAGGAGTTTTGGTGTTTATAGGATTGGGAGGATGACTCGCGTGGTCTTTGCCTGGTTTCGCTAAATACTTAGATTCATCAAAGAGCATTTCTCTCAGAATTGAGGTAAATAAAAGAAGTCACACGGAGGAAGAAATACTTTCTACCCCTTCTTCAGGTCTCCTTTTGTTTTCATTGTATGAAACAATATTCAGAGAACACGTTGAAAGCCACCTGTAGCCTTTTTGGGTATCTTTAGATAGCTTTTCTCAAAAACTTTGTGGTTTATGAAGAGCCCTTATTACATCTGACACTGGAAATCCAATCAGTCCTTTTCTGAAGTACACTGTGGATGCCTATTCCATGTCATTGTGCACATGGAGAGATCCCAAAGTTATAAATAAGTTCATGGTAGCCATATGTCATGACAGTGCGTCTAGTTTGGGTCCTTGAGGCACAGTTGGAATATACAGACAGTATAAAAGGTCATGTTGCATTGTATAAATGTAAACATTTTTGAAACTGGCAAGTGCTGGTTCTTTGCCTCCAACACTTTCTAAACATGTACAATAGTCTCACCCTATTCCATTTAGCTAAATTTGGTAAGAATATAAACTGATCATAAAAATGTAATTATAGCTTGATCCTATACACTGAACTAGAGATATAGTAGTTCAAAATGCAGTTGGCATTTAGGTGCTTGTATAGCTTTGTCAGTGCAGTTCAGCTGCACAGAGGGTGTGTTCATTTAGCAAAGGGTTCAGGCTGCTTCTTGTTTAGGTTTGTTCATACATTTTTTCCCCTCTATTTCGTGGTGTTAACCCTTTGAAGAAAGGCAAGAGTGTGTTAAACATCATCAGTTTGTTGGGTGAATAGAGCATAGGTGTTAGCAGATGCACGAACAGGTCTCTAACAGTGACAAGGGTTTCTAGCACTGTTTGCAAAGCCTGGCTCTATAAACTCTGACCTACATAAAGCTGAAACAGCTGCCAGATTTACTGGCAATTAACTCTATTGTTAATTGCTAGTATAGTGAGCACTATAGTGGTCATAAGTCTGGGTATCTGGCTGTTCGCAGACGATGTGTCAGTTTGGGAACTTCAGTTGTACTCATTTAGCACGCACCCAAGTGTTTGATATCAATTGTTTTGAGGTTGGGTTGTTTTTGCATTGTGGCTTGTTTGATCCAAGTGCTATTGAAAGCAGCACAAATCTCTCCATTGACTTGGATTAGTTGGTCACTGTATGACATAACAAGCCTGTGTTGATTAATTCCCTGCTGTTCCTGCTATGAGCCCACACATAATAATGGAGAACCATTAGTGGCCATTGTCACTGTTAGTCAGTTCCCTGTAATACCTCATTTTTATTTTCAGGCTGAACCTCCCAATCCTACGCAGTGTTATAAATAAACCCCGTAAACAAGACCTCCTTGTCACATTATTAGAATAGTAGATGCAACGTTTGCTAAATTTAGAACTTTCTCAAAGTCATGGTCACAAGTTCATGTGACTTGTTACAAAAGTTGCTGATTTCATTGTTTGTTTTCTCAACATGACTTTCGACTTGCAGCCTGCTGAAAGTTGCTGCAGCCTGTAAGCGGGAGGGCACAAAGGGCGGGGCCTTTATTGCGTAAAGGTTTGTAGCTGTGACTCCATTTCTGCAGAAAGTAACGCTCATTTCACTTCTGCTTCTTCCTGCTTATCAGGAAGTGCTGTACAGCACTGCTGTAAGACAGCACTGCCTGTTCAAAGAACACCTTCAAAACCTACTAGAAATAGTGAACTGTAGCAAAGCGGTAACCTATTCCTTTCTTAGTTGTGAAATTTGGGGGAAGTACCCATGCTACAGTGTTACTTCTTATTTTAGGAGTGAAATGTCTATCACTTCTTGTATATAAATGTCATATAACATTGGACAAAGTTGAAAACTTCTAACATATTTGCTGGACAGTATTGTCTTACTGCGGAGATAAAGTGTCAGCTTGTCATGTGTTTTTAGGCTACCTTACTAATATGTTACCTAAACTACCTTAAAATTTATTAGTAACATGCACAATATAGTCAGCAAACTAATTACTTGGTCACCCACTTGTATCATTGCAAAGCACTGTCACTTTGAGGGTTGGTGCAGGTTGGTAATGTTTGTACCTCCTAAATAGTCTGTGATTCTCAGACAGATTAAGTATGTTTTGAAAATTATATAAAGAAGAATTATGAACATGATCAGAGTACCATTTTTTCCTTTTGAGAGTTTCTCCCTCTGTGAGGTGCCTTCTGCCTTTTCTTAATTTCACCATGTGCATCTCTCAGTAATTTCACATGATGGAATAGAAAACAGGTCAGAATGGTATACACATAAAAGCCGGTAAAAGGAACCATTATATCTCTTAGGGAGGATGGGCTACTTTTTCTGTAGCAGAATTACTTATTATCTCTTTGATTAATGTTGCTGTTGTCTTTAAGCCTAGGAAAAGAAATGTATGAAAGTAGATTGTAGAGTGCATTTTTGTTCTGTGCAGTAATGTCACTTTAATTCTTTATAAGAGGCAATTAGATAACAAAGCATATTAGAATATTGTATTGATGTTTCTGCTCACAGATTAAGTTTTTAGAAAGAAAATTTCCAGTCTCATTTCCTACCTGAGGAAAAAAATAAATAGGTAATAACTGTAACAGAGGGGAAAATGTTTTGTTTTGTTTGTTTCTTTAGGCTTTTTGTTTGTTTTTATTAACATGGAAGCATAATCCTTTACTGATTCTACGTTTAGGAGTGGGTTTTTTGTCTGCTTTGTCCCCTGTCCTCATATGCAATTGCATATGAGGCAATAGAGCAAAAAGGTTTTGTCTTCCTCCCTGTGCACTGTTCCTCCGTCTCCATAGCCACTACAGCATCTCTGCATTCCTGGCCCCTGTACATGGCCTGAGCACAGGAGTCATTTGAGCAGTCAGAATGCTTTTATGTGCAGACAGCCAGCTCTCCTGGAATAATTTATAAGGACTGCATCAGGAGCAGCATCGGGGAATTTGGAGGACTGCCCTGAGTTGTGCTGCTGGTTGTACGTGACCCTGACCCTCTCTGAGGGAGGCACAGGCCACTTCCCTTACATTGCTCTACCACTGCTGGCATGGAAGAGCAGTGGATCTGGGTTGGTGTGGGCAGTTGCTGGGTTTTGAGAGAAATCACACAGTAAGGAAAACACTGTGACTCCAGAGCATGGTGCTGGGGCTTTTTTCTGCTGTGTAACTCATGTCCTCCCATTAGCCCAAAGTGTCACCACAATGCAAGGTGGTGGTGAAATAATGTGTCCATACAAGAAATCCACTAATTTTTGTGTGGCAGGGTGAACTCAGGTGCACATTTCCTGATTCTTTTTATTACAGTGGATTTTGCTGCTGTCTTAGTTATTTTTAGTGGATTCTTAGAATTATTAGAGGATTGTTTATTCTGGAGAGGTGCAAGTAATTGAATATCTGTAAAACTCTAATAGCATATGAGTGTTGTAAGCAGGTAGCCACACTAGGAATTAGTGGTGTGAGCAAATGATGAGTTGTGTAAATTGATCTTTACTTGTCCTTTAATTTTCCAGCGTCATATCAAGCTACGTTGTTGGGGTTTTTTTTAATGCATATATAGAACTTAAATGAATGTCAATATTTAACTTGCAACTTGAGCTAAGATTACACCAAAAGCAAATCTAATACTGAATTTCAAAGGAGCCTGAAGTGTGTATCTTAGATCAAATACTAATGGTTGATTGGAAATTCCAGTCTCATCCATGTATGGGCCTTTTGAAGAATGAAAATATTAATTCCAGTAAACATAAAGGCAAAACCTAGGGAAGTGAGGGCACTGATCATCCAAGCATGTTGAAGACTAAGAGGAAGTGTAGTTGTACATTTGATTTGTTAATCTTATGTGAGGATTCAAATTGTATTTTTGTTGTAAAGTATTGTTGCTGTAAAGCTTTCAATTCCATTGAGCTTCCGACTGCCCGAAACGGACCATTTTGCCAGTCATCTCTGAGCTCTGTGCTGCCCCACCTAGATCTCTGCAAGTATCCCAGGAAATTATTCCAAAGCTAGAACAGGCATGTCTCAATTATATTGCAGCCAGTGTTATGACTGCATTTATAATTACTGTGAGTTAACATAATTCTTTCCTTTATGAGGACAGCTCTTGGAGAAACTTCTGTTTCTCTTTGATTTTATTGTTTCTGTTGGTGTAAGATAAAAGCCACTCAGGCTAAAGGAGTATAAAAGCTTTTTCTTATGAAAAAAAATGATATGCCAGTATGAACACATCTTACATGAAACCAGAAAGTAAGTTAGTTGCAATCTACACTTTTAAAATTCTAAACAATGATGTACACAAGAGGTTGTAAAGTAACTTTTAGATGGACTTTATGATGCATACATCTTGTGTAATTCTGGACATTCTAATTACAGAATTTTTTTTGCACATACTCAGATTTTGTCATGTGTGGGTCAACTTTAGATAGCTCTGTACATGTTTTTTGGTAGGGAAGTGACATACCAAGCAGGATAGGATGTAAAACAGAAATGGGCCATATTGAATTAATCTTTAGTGTTTGACTTAAATTCATAAGGGATTTAGTTACACTCTTAAATTCACTCATTCTCAACAGGTAAAAATTTGAACATCACTATTTATAGTAGAAAAAAGAGGCTTGTTAGAATACAAAGTGACCTGAAGTTTTCTAGTCTAGGTATCAGTTAATCTAAATATACCTATCAGTGGCTCAAAAAAAGTCAAATGCACACAGCAGTTTGGCTTCATGAGAATGCTCTTCTGTGAGCTAATGAAGTGCAGAGTTTCCCATGTGAAAGTGGTCTCTCTCTTCCCTTCATTACTGAGTATCTATATCCATGGCCATCCTCGAGAATCTTATTTTACCTCTTGGCTCCATGCTCTGGGAGGTCCTGTTGGCATGAGTATAACTATGCCCTGGGAAAACCAGATTTATGGATTCTTTTTGTTCCCTGTGCTGGATGTACAGTGCCACTTCTTTTATTGCTCTGAAAGCTGAACAGACATTTTCTTCAAATATTAATCCTGCCCAGATAAATCTTCCTTCTATAGTTCTGCACTTGTCTTTTTACTTACTGTTCAAATAGCCACCTCTTTTAGCTGACAATGTTAATTTTTCACATGAAATCAGGCAGTTCTGTCCACTGAGGATATCAGTTCAGGATTTAAATATTTTTATTAACACATTATTAATAATTATAAAGTATAACTACGTTATACATTATTCATAATTATAAAGTATAACTACTGAGTCAAATATGTCTCAAAATATATACAGAACTGCTGAGAGTAACCAT
Source organism: Vidua macroura (assembly GCF_024509145.1). Classification (NCBI taxonomy): domain Eukaryota; kingdom Metazoa; phylum Chordata; class Aves; order Passeriformes; family Viduidae; genus Vidua; species Vidua macroura. The sequence continues at coordinate 26,138,370 of NC_071573.1, forward strand.
CCAGTAATGCACCTTGTGCGCCTATACTAATCTAAATCCTTTTCTCTTCTGCCAGGTTTTTCACAAACTATTGTCAAAATCACTGTATTTTGCTTGACAAGTTATTTGGGTTTTTTAACAACCACTGTATTGATATCTGTTCTTTAGCAGGCTGGTGCTCTAGATGAGTACCAATCATGCAGTTTAGTAATAAGTTATTTTATGCATATGGATGAATACATGTAAAAATATCATTTTTGACTATAACTTACTGCTATTCCAAAGGATTTGATATTTCCTATTGATTGTAAATTAGATTTATTTTCCAGTTTAACATTTTCTGTATGACTTTCTAATCAAAAGTTCTATCATGAAGAAAAAGAATGCAGGGAAATTATTAATAACTACCTGGTACAGATAATGGATTTATTTCCTTGTAGTGGGTGTTGCCCCATATTGTCACATGCATAGGAAACATTTTTTATAAATGATTGATTTACAGAAAGGCAAAGCATATTAGAAAAACAACAGTCATTTACTGTAAATATTTAGTTTTCAGTCTTGTGTTCTAGTAAGCCTGTTTGAAAAGAGAACAAGTATTGGGATTTTGTGTGACTCACTGTGGTAGGTAATTCTTAATCTCTGAAGAATATACGTTCTACAGTCCTTGGAAAGTACACTGTTGATTGTATAGGAATTGCTTAATGCATTCCCAAACACTTGATTAGTAAATAATGCTCTACCTGAGTGAAGAAATTCCATCCTAGGTATGGTGTACCACAGACTGAAATGTAAATGAGAGCATGTTTTGTTTTTCTCAAATCTGTGATCTAGCATGACAGCACAGAATGGAGTTATGCTGTGCCAGAAGCTCTTGGTAAAATCCAAAACCCCCACAAAATACATTTAGTTTCATGTTTTGTTATGCACTCTGTATGTGAGCAATGCTTATCCATGCTTGCAAATCTTTTAAGAGGATGTCACTGTAATTGCTGATGTGGATGTCTGGGAAATGTGTGCTAACTAACATATACAAACATGCAGACTATGTATTTCTGTTGTTGAAATAGTATAGTTAATGAATTTTCATGATTTTTTGGCAAGGCTACCATAAATGTAATTATTCAGATGCAGGGCTGTGAATTATTTTGGTGGGTTTTGGCATTAAACTTGAAGTTTCACGAAGCAGGAAGTCTGCTTTTGGAAAGAGATCTATGTAAACTTGTTCACAGTATTTCCTCTCACTACCAATCATCCATATACCATGTGTTCTAAACTACACAGTCCAGACTCCAAATGAATGCTGATGTCTACAGTCCAAACATCTGCTTTATCATCCTTTAGTACTGGTGAATTATTTCCTCTGTTCAACTCTGGGCTGCCTGTGGAAAAATGGTCTGTCTATGAATTGATCAGGTCCTGTTACCCTCAGTAACTCTGGCTCCAGCACAGTACTTCATCTTATAAGATACAATGTGGGAATTTAAAATCAGGCTTCGCTCTGTTAATAGCATATAAAGTTGCTACTGCTCTTGACAGAACTGTTTTCAGGTTTTCATAGGTTGATGTACTAAATAGTTTTTAGGTTTTTATACCCTGCTTTACCTAATTGCATAACACATTAAATATATTTTTGTCTTCTCTGGGTTATTCCTCCTCCTCTAATCCTGTAGCTCTGAAAGTTGGCTGTAGAAACCTCTGCTAAACTTCCCCTAGAGTGACTTTCTTCATGGAAGTCACATCTCATATTTAGTTGCTTACTTCATCAGGCTTACTTGCTTAAATGCTCTGTTCTGTCAGTCCTTAACAATTTAATCCTTTACAACACTTAAGTATTGCATCACCCATACAAGATTTAAAAAGCCAGTGGCCAGGATGGATAAATCTAGGAACCCAATTTCTATATTGATCTGATGAGAACTGTGAGTTAATGGAAGTTCTCTCAGACAAGTTAATTTTTTCCTCCTTTTTTCATTTCTGGTTTGAGCCTTTGAGAGTTTAGAATTTTCTGGAAAGAAATAGAAGCTGGTTGTTCTCTGATAAACATGAAGAAGGCAGGAACAAAGTCTGTAATTAAAGAGTTCTGAACAGAATCAAATACAAAAATGTTATTGGACTACTTTTTGAGGTTTTGTGTTACAGTTGTGAGATTAAATTCACTCTATCAAATGAGAAATAACTTACAGTCTCCTTCATGTGATAATCTGTCATCCATATATAAGCATAGATCGTGTCTTTCTCTGAGCTGAAATCCAGTGGGCTTTTTGTCACACATTTTGTTTTCTGCCCAGATTATATATTGGGGAGGGTATCATTACACAGGCTTTCCAAAAGATTTCCTTTTTGCAATGAACTTGCTGCTAGGCTTCTGACAAAATTCAGGAAATGTATTCAGTTATATTTATTAATTCAACAGAATGATATCAGTGAGACTCTCTGAGCAAAGTAAGGTCTAACATTCAACACAGGAGCATTCTGACTACAGTGTCTTAATATTTTAATGAAGCCACACTGTTTATTCCAAAACTTCAAAGAATATCTTCAGTATAATTTAGAATTTTTCAACTGATTGTCTTATATATGACAGATTTTATTTTATTTTATTTTATTTTATTTTATTTTATTTTATTTTATTTTATTTTATTTTATTTTATTTTATTTTATTTTATTTTATTTTATTTTATTTTATTTTATTTTTATTTTATTTTCCTTAGCTCCTAGGAGCATTTCAGAGTGGTCAAGCAAAGAAAGTTAGAAGCCACCATGTAAAATAGAAAGACAGAGACTTGTGATTTGAGGGTAAGGAATCATGAAAGACAAGAGAAGTAACAGTTGTTGAAATTGATGAAATTAGAATTGGTGAAATGAGGATTCTGGTAGGATTTTTTGATGTCAGAAAACATATTTCAAATGTAAAATGTTTTCTTAGAATGAAAAGAATTCTTGTCATCTTGTTGCAAAGCAGATGAGCTGCTCCATTTACTTTTGTTTTCCAGCCAAGCAAGCAAGAGCCTGAGGGAAGTATGGAGGTACACAGTTATTTCATTTACAAAAGTGCAGCTATTATGTGTTTATTTCCAAGACCTCCTTGTGCAGGAAGCTTCTGGGTTTAAATATCAACATTCACTAAACAACATTCAATAAAAACTTGGATTAGAAGCATCCACTGACCATGTCTGTATTTTAGGAATTGGTGCTAGAAATCCAGTATTTGGGGTTTACACTTTGGGGAAGGTGCAGTGGAAAGCTGTGATACAGAGGTATCTTGGAAAGAAGCTATTTGTGGTCAGCAAAGATTCTTTTCAAGGTTGTTAACCTCTGTATCCCTGAATTGTGTTTACATAGCTGCCTAAAGGATTTCTGCAGTTCCAGTTGGAATATGTTCCCCAACCAAAACACTTGTGTGACACAGCAGTTACCATTTGCCCCATGGATGCTCACCATGTTAGGGCTGAGGTAACCTCTGGCTAACTTCTAAGAGAGCTGCACTGGTTAAAATTCTTCATACACATGTATTTCAATATTAATTAGGCTTTTAGGCTTATTAATGTTATGATTACTGCATTTTGTCAAGACACAGGGCTGTCACCCAGGAAGTCTTATCTGTTGGCTTGCAGTTTTGCCTAAGGCATGTTAGCCTGACAGTTATATTGCTAGAATTTGGAGAATTTGTTGTAATCAACTATTGTTGCTAAAATGCTAAGTTCTGTAATGTAAATGCACAGGAAGGCTATGAAAGATGCATCCTTTTCTATTAGAAAAAACCAAATTTCAGTATTTAAAAAAATTTGTATGTGTTATGTGCAGCTAAAGCTATATAATCAGATCTTGTCTTTTTTCATTGTCTCTTGGAAGTGCTCATGTATTTTCCTCCTCTCATAGGAGTCTTAATTTTTCCATTGGAATGGCATGTTCACATTTGACAAGTTTTTCAGCAGCGCTTCCTTTTTTTTTTTGTTCATAGTACTTGTATCTTACCAAAATGTGTCTGGTAGCTCCAGAGAAGAGGAGTGCATGAACTAAAATAGCCCATTACAGTTCAGATCTTTCCAAGGTTCATGTTCCTCACTGAAGAACCTCAACACGATGAAATATTTTGAGGTTAGTGAAGGCTGATTTTTTGATGATAAATACCAAGTCCAGATTTGTACAGTGAATCTGCCTCTTACAAAAATCTGTGTCAGCTCACTTTGCCAGTTTTTGCTGTTATCACAACCCAGGTGTATGAGACTAGGGACTGATTTTTATTATGCAAAATCTTATGGAGCATGTCATATGAATTAGGGTAGTGTTATTTTGGTTCTGCTAATTGTGTGCTTGGCTGGAGGGACTTGAGAGAGCACTGATAGATGTTCCCTGCTAAACACAAGAGGAGATAAAAACTAAGTGCCCAAGTCAACAGCATAATAAAAATGGAGGCACTTCAGTTTCCTAAAGCTCAAATTACCTTTCAGGAGCAAATTCTAAACTCTGAACCACTGGAATTTGTGTAGTAAGTGAGACACTGGCATTTTGTAGTGCCCATGAGGAGATGAACCCACAACTTAGAGTATTTGGCCACACCTACCTGTCCTGTATTTTACCTGAATCTCCCTATCTTGGACGTGTCTTTTTCATGTGCGAAAATATGTTAATCTTAATTTTGATATGCTGTGTAGGCTGCCAGTCCTTTCACAGCCATACTGATGGTGGGCAGCTCTTGGGCTTGCCAGGGGTGTGGCAATGGGTGATGTTTGTAGGAGGTGTAACATCTGTGGGGCAAGAAGGGGTTCACCACCTTGCCTGAGGCAATAGAGAGGTGGTTGCATTATGTCCAGATGTGCTGTGCATGCCACTTTTCCATATCCCTGATCAAATCAATGTGATTTAGCCAGAATAATTTTTAAACTGCATGAGTAAGAACCTTTCTGCAGTATGGGTCTTTAAGTTCTCTTCAAATAGGGAGTTATTTTGCCCTTTGCTAGGCCTTTTTATTTTAATGGTTGCTGAGGTTAATGAGTCTTGTGTTCAGATTTTAATGCTGCTTTTATATGGCTGCAGAAAATAGCTTAGACACACAACCTTTATACTTGTAAACCTAAGGAAGTACAGGATCTGTGGACTTAGAGGCCAGTTGCAGTGTGTAAAGGCTCTTCACTCAGAGGCACTAAAATTTTAATCTTTTCAATATTTGCATGTATTTTTAGAGGTGCACAATTTCCAACTTCTGCCCCTCCCAACCTTGTTATGATGTGCTGTTGAGCTGAAAATAAGAGCTGATATTCCCTCTTGGGCTCTGTTCCAGCAGTGCTTAGGTCCTTAGGAACAGACACATCTTTCTCCTGCTGTTTGCCTGGAGTTCTTTCCAGCTCTTTAAATCACAGCACTGAGATGCCAGCAATCCAGATACCAGAGGCTCTGCTTCATTTCTCCCAGGTAGAAATGTCATTTGGCACTTACCTACCTATTCTTTGATTGGACCTTTTTAAGACACCTTAATTTGATGTATTTGTGATTTCTGTAAAAGACTTTGTATACTGTAAATGAAGATGTATCATCTCAGAAACGAGGGTCACATGTTTAATTGCAAATGACTTGGCTTTACTGCATTCTGGTGTAATTTTGTGATGTCCTCACCCAAGAACCAGCGCGTGATTATTTGTAAGCTTGCCATCCCTGGGAGGAAATTTGATAAGGCTTTCAGGATCTGTGTTGTAAGGCCAGTAATTGCTGTGATCCAATAAGGGAGAGCTCTGTGGTGGCATCACTGGAGAGAGTAAGCATGGTGTGACTGCTGCTGCTTCTCGGATCATGCTGCCTAATGAAAGATTAATGATGAGATAATGCTCTGTAACAAACATCTAATCCTGCCACCAGGTCGCAGGTTTGATTTGAACCAATCAATACAGTTCATTCTCCTAAAGGTAGCTAATGATAGCATGCTTATGAGAAATGAAATGGCCTGCAATCTAAGACGGCCTGCTCCTTCTCACTGTGTCAGCTTTAAAGAAACAGCATTCCTTTTATAACATCATCTAAACCTTGGGAAGAAAGGAGAGTTTAAATTCTGGGGGGAAATGTTAAGAAAACTTTTATTAAAAAATAGAACTCAAGAACGGAATCCTTTATATTAAAAATAAATTAGAATTAAAACTCAATGAAACCTAAGTTGGAAAGAAAAATATCTCATATTCTCAAAGTTAATAGTATCTGAAAGAGAAGAGAGTTTGATTTGACCTTGGTGTTTAAAGATCAGATGTACATTTGTGTGTGTATTCTTAATCCTTAGAGTGACTCACTTGCCTGTGAAAGGCAGGAGGTCAAGTCCCCTCTATGTCACATTGCCCCATCTGAGGAGAAAAGGAAAGAAATAGGAATATCATTCTTCTTCAGGGCCAGATAAATACAGATGTAACCTACTGAGTACTTTTTTAAAGATTATACCAGCTATATTAATCCCAGAAGTAAGATACTATAAAATATGAATAAGGGACCTTGACTTTTGAGCTTTTGATTATGATACTTCAGCTTTCCAAGATGCAGAGTGGGAACTCCCTACCCATCTTAAGCAAAAACAAAATCAAACAAAAAAAACCCAAAAAAACCCCAAAAAAACAAACCCCCCCCCCCAAAACAACAAAACACCCCAAACTCAAACTTAAATGCTCTAATGAAATATTCTGATTTTCATAGCAAAGTAGAATTGCAGTCCTTTAGGTATGAACAGGACCATACTGAGGTGGCTTCATTTACTTCTTAGGTACAAAACAATATTCTAAAAAATCATGGTAATTTATTTCCTAGATGAAAATAGTTCTTGCTTAGTACTTAGGATACTTGCCTGTGTGTTTTTTTCATTCTAGCTTGGTAATACAAGCTTTCTAAGTATTAGCATTATTATCATTATCAATGTTACATTCCTAATACCTGGAACAAATTGAAATTGTAACCAAAAATATCAATTTGTCATCAAAATATCAGTACTGGAAAGTGCATTAAATGTAAATAGAATTTTCATGCTAACATCATTTCCCAGGAGCACAGATGCACCGAAACACTCCCTTGCAGTGACTAAGCAGTGTTTGGTGAGTAAGGCACCTCCTAAGACCTGAAGAGCAATTCTAATAGCAATTTCAGACTTGCATTTTGCCACTCTTACACAGTTGTAAGAAATATATATATATTTGATATTAGATGGCATTTCTTAATGTTTAGCTTTCTAGTTTTCATCATACAGCACAAATTAGTCACCTCTAGCTGCAATCTGAGCATCTGTGCCTCAGTCACTGGAGCTGTATCTGTTTTATTTGATTTCTTGCCCTCTGTATCGATTACATTTTCTTTCCAGACTGCACCATGATCAATTGCCATCGTGTTTCTTGGATTAACTTGGATTTCTCATATTTTCTATTCCCATTTCCTTTTTTCTATTCCAGTAAGTGCCTTGAAGTTTTAAATGTTTAAATAGAGCCTCTTTCCCATAAACCCTGGAATTTGCCAGGATCCCTTCTTACAAGAGGAGCATGGTCTAATGGTGAACAACCTGAGAGCCGGACCCTGCTGTGTTTTTATCCCAGCTGATTTTCTTTTGTGGCCTTAGGCAGGTCTTTAAAATACCTGCCAGGAGAGCCATGAGGATTAATTGAGCAGACAAAGTGCTGTGTAATGCTTAACATTGTCTGACTTTAACAATCAGTGTACATTTCAAGTGCCAGTCTTGAAAACAAAGTCTGTGATGTTAGTGGGTGAAATTGTTGGGTTTGGGTTTTTTGAGTGATCTTGCCTGTAGAATGACAATAGGATTCTTGACTCCAGCCATACAAATTCATAGTTCCACATACTTCAGGGAATAAAGAGTCATTTCTGTTTCACCTTGGTAACTGGTATTTTTTCTAAAATTTCCTGTCAGTCTTAGAGAAAAATATAAGTTTGTCTGTCTTTGTGAGGATTTGTATTGAAATGAATTTCAAACTTGTTGCTATCCATAGTTCTGGAACAGAAGATGGAAAATAACAATATCCAGAAGAAAAATATGCAAAAACTGATGTCTAGAGAAACAAAGCAGTACATAATGTTGTTCATTTTAAATTGTAATAATTTCCACATGAAGGATATTGTAAAAGAAATATTCAAAGTATTGAATTTTGTCGGCTTGTTAATAGTTAGATCTGACTTCTCTTATTAGAGTAGATTTATCTATATCCTTAGTGTTTATCTTATTTTTATTACTGTGTCAAACTTCTCTGTAATTGCATTGTTTTTACTTCATTTTTCTTGAATATGAGTGGCAAGATCTTGCATTGTTTCATTCTGATTAGTACTTTGTATACTGACACTGCCTTTCCTGGCAACATCTCACCCAGAATATCCCACTGTTCTTTGTGCAACATCACAGTGATTGCTCACAGTCATCCTCTGATGCAGTAAATATGCCCTCTCTTTCTCCTCACTTGTAATTTCAGCTTGTCACAGGAATTCTTACTCCTTTATGAATGACCATGCACTTCATCTATTCTGTTTCTGTCATTGCAGCGTTCTCTGCTCCCCCTTGGTATGAATACAGTCTTTCTTTGTACTAAGAGCTTATCACGCTAGTTTCTCTGCCAGGATCACAAGGGAAAATATTAAATATGTCTCAAGGCAGCTACTTGAGGAATTACCCTTACAGCTTCTCTCTAGTCTGATATTGGAATTGTTTGAAAGGCTTTCTCTTTAACCACAGTGTAGAAATATAAGTGCATATATTCCAAATTTTCCTATTAAGTATATGCATAGATCTTAGATTTTATAAACCATACTGAAGCATAAAAATGGATTGCCCTGCAGTAATCAGAGAAGTCTCAGAGAAGTTCTAGATGTTCATCGGGTGTTTGCAAAGCAGCTCCACTCAGTCAATTGTGCCAGCACAAAGATTTCCAAGCCAAGCATCACATTTAAGAAAGCATCTCTGCAGTTGCTTCTTGCTTCCAGTCTGTCCCCTGTGTAACCAGGGCTGTGATTTGGAGCTGCCAGGGCTGGCATGTGTTTTTAAGCACCTTTCAGTGGCTGAACAAGCCAGTGTTTCTAACTGAAGTTCAGGCTATGACATCCATATGCACTCTGAGCTTTATCTAGTCAGGAGTACTGCCAAGGATGAAGCATATGCAACCTCTTTGGACAACCTGCTCCAAAACTTGGCTGGTGAACCATGTTCATTCTGAACTCAGGCTTGCCTGAGAATCATTATAATTGTTTTGCTGTGTTGTTGTTTGGGCCTGATGTACTTAAGCTAGCATGCACATTGTTATTTTAGGGGCACATTTATCTGTGACCCTCACCCTGATTTATATGTAAAATAGGTAGCCCACCCAGAAATTTGGCCAAGTTATTGGCTATGGACTGACAGTGGGGCCTTTTAGTAAGTGGATATTTGAGTGTGAGCACAACTTTAGTTTATATTTCCCAAGGCAACCTCCTGCTTCTATTTGGCACGTGATTTGGGAAATATAAATCAAATCATTTGGCAAACTGTTTTTCTGATGTCATTCACAAATGAAGCAGATGTTTAAATGATCCTGTTTACCTTAACTGTAGTGTAAAAGGTGAAGAAGGAACCCCTTTTAAACTAGTCCCTGAACATTTTGTTCTTGAGTTTCAGTTGAAGCTGAAACTTTTGGAAAATTTGTCTCTGATGTCAGTGGGAATGAGATGGGGCATGTTTATAGAATAAAGGCATTATGTTGGCTGTTAGTGGTACAATGTGTATGAATAAAAAGGGTTTATCTCACTAAATGTTCAGAGGTTTGCCTGAAATCACTTTCGATCTCCTTTTTGTTCTCTATACAGTAAACTATGTAATTAGGGAACATGTTATACAGCAAACTCAGTTTAAAAAATTGATTTTTAAAGCATAAAAGAGGCAGTGACTGAAGTCCTGCCAGGCTCTATTGAATACTCACATGTATTATATTGTAAACATAATATGGTTATACTGTATGTTGTCATAATAATTGGCAATGGTACTGGAGGCAGTCATTGAGTGCTTTGTTCATGTGGTAATAGATGACAAGGGCTACAACGTTTGTTGGCAGCAAAGTTGTTTTCCTATCTCTTTCTCTTCGTAAATTGGTTTCAGAATAGTTTTGTGGGGTTTTTTTCAAACTGACTGTCTTAGGAACCAGATGGCTTTATCTCTTTTTAATGACATTTGGGATATTTTCCTTACAAGTGGTGTCCACTCAGTGCTGCCACAAAGGCTGCATTCTTCATTTTTCTTAAAGCATGGCACTGTGATGAGAGAGAGAAGGCTCAGCAGTGGCCCACAGCACAGAGGGGTGGATTGAGATTCAGTGGGATCCAGGACTGAAAGGTAACCTGGTCAGGAAAGAACATAAAATATTAGTCTAGAGGCCAGCAAATGGTTTTAGGTTTGTGGATAGGAACAGCCCAGCTAGTCTGTGTAGACTTGATTCTGTGATCCTAACTCATGCAAGCCATGTTACTGGTGCCCAGCAGGCTGACATGGATGGGACCTCTTCCTTGTGAGTGACTAGAAAAACTGCCCTATCAATTTGCAAAGGTTCTGAAGGGGCAGTCAGAATAGAGAACAACTGGGGAATGGCCATTTTTCCTGCAGAAACTCCCAGAGGTTTTTTTTCCTCTGTTAATTGCTAGACTTTCATGGGACATAACCCTCTTCAAATTATTTCTTTTAAAATCCAGATCACATGTCAGGCAGGGCTCTGCAGGATCCTGAAAGACAATTTGTGGTGGCTTCAGGTATTCACAATAGGCATTCGTTTCAATTGTAAGGGAATTTCACCTAACACAGGTTTAACAGCTGAAAAAGGTTGTCTGTACCAGCATTTCCCCTTCCAAATTCAGACCGTACGCCTCAACTTTCTTAGCTTCAGATTCTTGTCAAATCTGCATCAACACACAACCTGTGCATCACCATGCTTTTACCTCTATGTATATCTTTCACTTTTTGCCAGTTTGAGTCAGCTCTTCCTGACTTCAGTTACACATGGTGTAGTCATGTGCTTCTTCCGTTTTCAGGCTTCCATGCCTTCTCTCATACTGTTTAGGTCCCTGTCCTGCTGTCTCTGTGTCATCGTTTTCTGTCTCATTTCACATGGTGTACCACTCACTGTCTCAAAGTCCATTTGTGTCTTTTCTCCGTTTTCAGTTTCTTTGGACTTCCAGCTGCAGAATGTTCCACCTGCAAGTATCTCTACTTCTGCCAGCAGGACAAGAGTTGCAAACCAATCAGTTCTACAAGGATGTCTTGTTCCTACAAAGCAGACATAACTTGATTATGTCTTGTACTGATGTGTGGGATTTGGCTTTCTCTGTTGTCTCCATGGTTATTCTGGATCTGTAAAGCTGCTGCCAAAAATCTGAACCTAAGGCAGGGATTGTCTAAAGCTCTCACTTGATCCATAGCAATAGCTCAACAATTTCCACTTAGAGAGCATGCAAATTAACATTGTAATGTTTTTTCAACATTGTAAAGATTTTGTTTAGTGGGGTCTGATGAAATTGTAGCATTTTTTTCTTACTGATATGTAGCAACAGGTGCTACATAGTAGTCACAAGTGCTTTTCCCATCATTATTCTGATTGTTTGTTGTGTCATTGATATGTTAAAACAACATTTGCTCATAAAGAATTATTGATTAGGACATGCTAGCAGGTTCTCTCCCTACACCAGTGCTCTGTACAGTAAAAGACATGCATTGGCTACATGGGATCAGAACAGGAGAGTTTTCACTGCACACAAGGGAGCTGAAAATTGTTTTTCAAAACCACAATGAATTTTTCTTGGTGTACTTTACACCCTGTGAGGGGAAATCTTCTTGCAACAGTGCTCAGTACTGTAACTTGGACTGATTTAGTTTGTACTTTAACCAATGATCCTGCACTTTTTTGTTTTTTTTACTCTTGTCCAGTCTGCTGCTTTAGCAGTCAGGCTTTACAAACCATGAAAAATCTTACAGGTAGGGCTGTACTTAACCATACCTCTTACTCTGGGGGAAATGGTAGAATCTGATAGAAAGGTTTCTGTACTGGAATAACCAGATTTTGGGCCTCTACACTGGTTTATATCCTCTACACTGGAAAATTCAGAAAAGGGTAGTTTTGCCATTCCTGAGATTCTAAGGTGATATGCTTGAAGGCACACAACTTTGCCATAGGAAAATTGCCTCTCCAGGTGTTTTCCAGCTTTATCAAACCTTGTAGCAAAAAAGGAAAGGAGTGCACAGACACAGCTTTTCCTTGATGAATCATCTTATTTATTACAATTCTCCCTTTGATAAAATTATTTGCAAAGAGGATTGAAGCTCTTGTTTTCTTCGAAGTGGCACTGTCTATTAGAAAACTGAAAGATCATGTATTGTCTTGTGCATATATGTCATGTGAGAGGTCATGTAAGTTGCTGCTTCTTGCACATTGATAAATTCACACCTGTCTTATTCTGGAGGCTGCCCAAAGAAAGGTGCAGAGTTTGTGAGCATGAATTGGGTGCTGCAGCACTTTGGAGTCATGCTAAACTCTTTGTCCTTCGTACTACCCTAACTTTTCAAGGAGTGCTGTGGAAAATGTTGGCTGTCATCCTTTAAACAGCACAATGTTTGCATTTCCCTTGATCGTCATCTCAGAGCAAAGTTCAGCAAGTTGAGGAAGTGTTGTTTAAGTGCAATTGATCTAAAAATATATCAAAAGGAAGGCTACTGTATATGAACAAATCATGGAGAGGCTTTATATAGGCTTCTTGATATCTGTAAATACATAAAACAAGGAAGCAGCAGCCTATGACATGGTTATTTCTGGAAAAGCGGAAGGTCTGACTGTTATTATACCATGCACAGAGCCAAGCAGTTGCTCCTGAAGAAATTGTGTGTGGAATTAAAACCCCCAAAATTAGAACCATTTCCATAGGGTTGTGAACACTCTGCTCCAGATCTTGCCGCTGCAAATCGATGGTAAATCACATATTAATGTAAACGGGATCAGGCTTAGGATTTCCACTTCCCTCTACCTGCACCCTTTTAACAAAACCCTTACCTTTCCAGGAAATATTTATTCTGAAAGAAGCCTGAGGATCTGATAATCTTTAGTGAATTGTGGCAGATCTCAACATAGACTATTCCAAAATCAGTGAAGTGGTATGTTAGTATCTACTCAGTTCGTCAAACAAGGAGAGAAAAACATATTTACAGTATCTGCATGGGGAAAAAAAGCTGGAAGAAACTACTAGCTCAGTTTGCTGTCTGTGTCACAGGTCATTATTACCCAGTTACCTCTGTATAGATTATTTTATGTTCAACTGTGATGGTAAGCAGGCAAATACACGCTGACCTACAACACCCAAAATCTTATCCAGCCTTGAACTGAAGAGGCCATTGAGATTTCCCATGGTAATTTCAGCTATAAATAACTTGTTGTTTAATAAGCCATGTTTCTACATGAGCTTTGTGTTTACACTAAGTAACCATTAGGAACCAGCATTTTCTGTTCTATTAAGTCGAGCTAGTTAATAATGTTAACACATGAGTGTTTTCTTCTAATATGTCACTGTATTTCCTCTTCAAATAATTTTGTCTGCTTTTTTAATGTTTGTTTTTATATTTAAATTTAATTTTGAAAGCATTCTTTCTTTCTAAATTGTGCAACTTGATGTGGTGATTCACAGCACATCTCACCAGTGAAAAAGCTGGTATTGCTTTTTGTCTATACACCCAAGGAATGTTTTAAGACTGGTTTTTAGTTTGGATTTTTTAGCTGTCTGTCACCTGTAATTCTTGGTATTTTCAGACCATGTGTTTTCCAGGGAGAGGACTTGGCTAGTGGTGAGCTTTTATTTCTACTCCCCTTGCAGTTTGCTGTATTAAGACATGCTTAATTAGAACTGGCTTAGTTTATGAAGTGCTTCAAATTGGTCTGTATTAATATCTTCATCTTTCATCCTCAGTCTTATTGATCTCACAAACTTTGTTATCATGGACGCATGTATTTATTTTCTTCTCATGAAAGCCCTAAAGTTTATGTTGCAAGTCTCCATTCATTATTACTTTGTTAGATCTTTCAGTTTTCAGTTCAATATATTTTACTGATAGTTTTGTGCCAGTGTTCATAATGAGAATGTCATACACTATTAAGTCAAGTGCTCTCCACAGATATATTGCAAATATACAATTACTTTCATCATCCAAATACTCATCTCATCAAACAATGCAAAGACTTGTTTTTGCAAAACTGGGTTCACTGGGATGATATTAATTATATTCCATCACTTCCATTCTTCATTAAATTTGTAACAGCTTTATTACCTGGAAGGAAGGTCAGACTCAGTGTCCATTAGTTCTGAGTCATCCTGCTGGCCTCTGTTATTATTGGCACAACATTAGCACTTTTTCAGTCAAATGGGATTTCCCTGGAATGCCTTAATTTAGTAAAATAAACATGATTAGCTCTCAAGTCTTCTCTGTCTTACTTCTTAGGTGTGAGGTAGATGAATTGGCTGACTTTAAAATGTTGATTTCTAATGCATGTTGTATAACATCCTGATTGGTTACCAGGGGACTGGAAAATAGTTCAGTTTCATCATGTGACATAAGAACAGCTGTCCAAATTTGGAATAAAAATATTTCTAAATATTTCTGTCTCTTCTGCATCACTATTAAAAGTTTTATCATTTCCATCTGGCAAAGGGTTTCTATAGCTGCTAGGGTATTTTAGTCTTGATAAATTTGAGGGTTTTTTAATTCTTCATGTTACATTGTTGATGTCAGCTGTGGACTTTCTGCTGATGTTTCTAACTTATTGATACTTTTCCCTTTCTAACTTCTAACTCATAGGGATTATTACTGTTTATCTTAATTATTATAGCGCTTTTTATTATGAATTTCTACTTGCACTTGAATTGTAAAAGGAAACAGCATTTTTAGGCAAAATTATCCTTCCCTCGACTGTGGAATTACAAATTCATGACCATCCTAAGACTCTTTTAAAAAACTTCTGACTTTAATTCAATTTCAACCATAATTTTGATTACTGTGATAGGATTCTGAAGTTGCAGGTTACTGACAACTGCAGCACATATATCACACTCATGTTTTTATGCAAAAGCGTCTCCCTTATCTCATCTACTCATTATACATTGTTAGTGTGGTTTGTTGGATTTTTTAGCACTTAAATCACATTTTAGCATTTAAGTCACATTTTACATCATTGTGCAGTGTTCACTAATAATAATGGCATCATTCTCTTGCACTGATGGTAATTTCATGATCTCTGGTTCATTACCTCTTCCAATCTCAGTATGTAAAGGACTGAAAAAGTCATATTTTAACACTCTGTCATGCTAGTTCCAATTTGTCAGATTCTGAGCATGTTCTGGGTTTGCTTTCTTGCCAACTTCCTCAGGTGTAACATCCTTCCTGCTGTAACATCCTCCTGCCTACTCCAACTTATCTCCAATCAAACAGAGGTAAACACTTGCACTGTCCAATTTTTGAGTTTTTCTAAGAGGTGAAGTTACCACAGGGAATGTATTTTCATCAAAGCCCTGTTAAAGAGGTCTCCCCAAGACATGCACTTATTTGTCTGTTGTCCATATGATCATATTTACTCTGAGGATAATGTTGTCTGTTCCAGAAGTGATGCTGCAAAAGTGAGATTTCAGATACATTTCATCATAGCATTTTGTTCTCTATGCAAAATTTGCGCCAGCATGTCTCCCACAGTAGTATACCATGAATGTAGAATCTGTGATTCTACCAGCAGAAGGCAAAACTAATTCTTTTTCTTTTCCTTATAGTCTTGTACAGCAGACCCTCATTTTAGTCTTGTGCATTTTGTCTCTGTGGCTCAGAGTCCCACATATCTGGAGGATGTGTCAGTATTTTGTTCCATACCAGTGTAATATTCTTCTTCTTTTAGAATAGTGTGTTCTAAATTAAAAGGGGTGATATAAAGGGTGTTGAGGGAGCTATAGCATCCAGCTGGTTTGTAAGTGATGTTAAAGGCTGCTCCCAGGAGTTGAGCACACTGCATGTTTTACAGCGAGAATTCACGTTTAGTCAGCATTCTGAAACAATAGCTGTTCAGAGGTGATAAAGCAAAAATGTGGCTTGGGCATGCCTCCTTACTTTAGTATTTTAAATCAAATGCTTTCCCAGGGCAGGGCCCTTAGCACAGTTCTCCCTCTGACTTTCTCTTTCTTTCCTGAAATATAATAATCACTGTAGGTTCTTCTGTCTCCTGTACTCCTGGGAAAAACTGTTTCCTTAATCACACACATTGCAATTAAACCTCCTAAACATCATCTTAGTAATAATTATTTTAGAAATATTCCTGATTAAACCTGCCAATTAGCACAGACTAGGAGGAAACTAGAAGTAAATAATTACTTCTTTCAGTATATTTTCCTATCCAGAATACTCACAGATAATGAGCAGAGGAAAAGACAGCTGGCAAAATTGAACTCTACTTCTTTTTTCAAGGGCTTTCAGTCTGGTTTCTAGCTAAGGGAGGAGAGAAACAATAACCAAGCAGAATTAGGATGTACAAAGGCTTTTAAATGCAGGCTTTTATTTTTCTAATTATTATCTATTTTATACTCTGTTAAAGTGATTATCTCACACATACTTAATCTCATGTTCTCCAGTGATAGAGACAAAAAACTTGTCCTGAGTGTCACATGTTTAACCTGTGACCTTGATGTGATCTATCCAGATCACGTTGCTGAGGAAATCTTTAGGGTCTCGTCAGTATATGAGGACACTGACTTCCTTCTGAATGAAAATCATGGAAGGACTTTCTGTGATAAACCAGAACAGTCCTACTGTAGTAGCAGTGTTAGGTTTGACATGATAAATGCAGAAAAAGTACTAAGAGGCAAAGAGACTGAACCACAGAGTCTTTCTGAATCCAGACTTGTTTGGATGTTTTGGAAAGAGAAAATGAAATTGTCACATGGTTGCTGATTACATAGTGACTGAATTGTTTGAAACTCGTGTGCTTTGGGAGTCTGCAGCTGGGAAATCCCCAGCATGTGACTGGTACAGCTGTGTTTGATAGTGTGGTTAAACTTCACTGCAGGCCTGAGTATTTCACCACATTGCATCTTCTACTTGCCTGTTGCAGCATTCCAATAGCTGCCAAACATTCCTTGTCTTTCAGAATTTGCATCAGGGTTTGAGCATCTGGGCTGCTTGAACTGTGCTAATCTTGTGTTGATAAAGCAATGGGGAAATAGAGTCCCAAGTGAGGCAAAGGCAGATTTCTTATTAAGGGTGAACACAGTTTCTTTCAGTCATCTGCATTTGTGCCACACTGCCAGAAGAAATAAACCAACCGTTAGGAAAAGGGGAACTTCTGGACTTCTGCTTTTCTTCAAGCTATTTTTGTGCTTATCCATCCCCATCTTGTTCCTGTGTTTCATCCTCCTGTGGCAGCTTGTCAGCAGTGGATGTGGTGTGTTTTTTGGGATGGGAGCTCTTTGTTACTTATTGGTACAGTGCCAAGGATAAAGAGACACAATTCTTTATGGGGTTCAGAAGACTTTTTGTAATACAAATGCAATATCCACTATTGGTTCCCTGGTTGACTTGTTTTGACCCACTGTGTTGTGGCACTGTGTGGTGCAAACTGCCACCACATTCCCATGGGAAAAGGGAGATGCTGCACTGTGGCTCTGAAGTGACCCTCAGAGGCTTGCAAGACAGGCTTCTAGCTACCTCCTTGGAAATTTGGATCATTAACCACTGCAAACTATCCCTGTGGTGACTTCACCTGATAAGGAGTCAGCCATTTCCACACTTCTGCCACCTCCCTGGAGATTTCCTAACACTCCATGGGCTCCACTGTCTCTCCCAGAAAGGAACTCATAGCACAGCCTGGTAGCAACCAGCAAGGAACCACCTCTTCTGGAGCCTGGGGTATCAATTATGTGGTCCCTAGAACACTGTGATCCCTGACCAGAGCAAGTTACTAAGAAATAACTGATCTGATTTAGGAGAAAAAAAAATTAAAAAATCAGTGAAGCACCAGGTAACAAAGTCTTACATACTGTGAGAAAAATGCACATTTTTTCCACCATTTGCAGAATATTTTCAGGATGGTGTCCCTTGAAAATACATTTAGCCTTTGCTTCTCAGATTTACCACATATTTCTTTCACATGTGTGATGTCCAGGCAGAATCCAGTGGAGCTTTGATATTTCTCCTCTATCTCAACTCTTCTGGTTTGGGGGTTGGTTTAATCTTTCTGCCAAAGTTTTGCATAACATTTAAAATACATTTTCCTCTTGGTGTGCATCACCTCATGTTTCTAGAGACCAGGTAAGGGCTTTTTCTCTGTTATTTAATGAATTATTTCAAAATACCTAATAGAGTGAGATATTGCCAGTAGCTTCCTGAAAGGATTTTGCTCATGTTTAATTTTATGCCTGAGATCTTTCACATGTGGTGGCAAAAACATCTGTGGTGCAATACTGTAGCACATTAACTTTGCCTTCTCTAATTCTCAGTATAAGTTGTGTTTGTTGATAAAGTTTGATTTTGGTGCTCAGGGTTGCTTGTTATTAGCTTTACACTGTAAGGGGCAGAAAGGAAAGTTGTACATATATGTGTTGTTACTTTTAATATATAGAACTAGATTATTTGCAGATTGGTATATTATTCATATGATATTGTTTAATTTTATAATATTTTTCAAAAAACTTATCCCTTTGCGAGGCCTTCAGGTATTCTCTGCCTTCACTTCTTTCACAACAAAGAGCAACCTCTGCTTTAGTGGATCTGGTTAAGTAGTCAAAGGGTAGCAAGAGATGACAGAAACATTTGAGAAATGCAGAGCATGGAGTAAGGATTAGCATAATAGCAAGAAAATCATAAGATGAGCTATTCTTATTCCCCCAATTTGTTGGTTCCTGGTTTCCATATGTTATTAATATTCCTCTGTGTTTTGTTTGAGGAAGTAGTCAGATGAAAGGTCACAACTGTTTCATGAAAGTGGGTGAATCATTTACTGAGTCACTGTGTACAGGCAGTGAATGCTCCATGTATTTGTGACTGTGCATTCCTCTATTAGTTTGCCATCTGTTCTGTGGAAACCTAAATTGCTAGAGATGAAGAGGGCTGCAAATCACTTAAACAGAAATGGTGTTGCAATATAACTTGATGGACTTGAACAGGAAATTGCATAGTTCATTTAAATCACACACTCGGTACAAATTTAGGCTGCATCCTCCCATGAATATTTGAGATAAAAGTTAGATGAGCAGGTATTTACTAGGCAGAAGTAGGATGCCCAGTCATGCTTTGGTCATGAGACGGAGAATGTGCTCGCTTCAGACTTTTGTGATCATATGCAAGGGCTGTAGCTTAAACATGTGTTGCCTCCCCATATTCACACTAAAAAACCCCAGTTGGGGTTGGGGTCAGGGTGTCTGTGACAGATCATGTGACCCAGAACAGCAGTTTTGCTCTTGATTTCCCATCACTGGCATTGGAGATGGGAAAATTCCCACAGCTGAGGTCGGACAAAGACAGAGAGGGAAAAATCACACTGCAGACATAAATTTGGAGAAAAATATTCACCAAAGATTGTAATCAGGATGATGGAAGGGTTTTGTTGGCTTTTTCTCTAAGATTGTCCAGGGGCAAAGTTGACACATTTTTAAATGCCACATCTGCTCAGTCATTTGGCAAATGTGCCTACTTTTGTAACCACCAAATTATATAACGTGGTGGGATGGAGGCAGCCTCACGTGCTTCGCCACAGCCTTGTGGGTCACTTGACAGGATGAGGAACATAATATGATAATCAGGGAATCTTGTCTTTCTTTCTTTATTCCCCCTCCAAGAGAGACAATTTCATGCTTGTGGGAAGGTGCTGTGCTGGCAGTTCTGGGAAGTGACACGCTGTTCCCTGAGCAGGCACCACGCACACATGGTCACACCGCGCGCTGATCCCGTGTATGCCGCGACACTGCACGCTTCCCTCATCCTGATGGGACAGCAGCCTCATTCCCACATGGAAAAACAACCTTTAAGGCTGAAAAAGCACATCAGGCCAGCTTAGGTGTTTGGCCTTTGTTACTACAGCTTCTTGCCAAGCCTGGCAAAACTTTAAAACTGGAGAATTCCCTATAATTTGAGCCAGAGCAGACAAGAGTTCATCTTATTAATACTGGTGGAAATGTGAAGGCCCATCTGCTAGAGGTACTACCTTTTACTTGAGGCAACAACTATAATTCTCACAAATCATGTAGTACAAAGCTTTAAAACTGCCTATTACAGCTGCAGGTGCAGCTATGGTATGGGCAAGGGGCTGAATGGGCATTAAGCAACCCATGGCTGAGTACTGCTGCATGGAGTGAAGTAAAGGGAGACACAGTCCTGCTAGAAAGGCAGGTGAATCTGCTGTAAACTACTTGGAATCCCAATCCACATTTAGGATCCTATCTAGGAAAGTACTGCTGACCTTCTGTATAGGACTCAAGCAATTGAAAGCTAAGCAATTTCATTGATACATTTCTGGAGTGAGGCCTGAGTTTCTTCTAAATGACAACTTTAATTCCAGCTCCTCTGCTCTGACCTTTAGTTGGCTTTATGTAGGCATCCAGGCTTGCAAGTTGTACATTGTACAAAGGGAGTTTGAGTTTGGTTTTCTCTTACTACACCTACAAGTGGAATGCCAGTCTGATGCACTCAGAAATGAAAATAAACACTGAGCAGAGTAAGCAGAAGCACTGTGGCACATGAGAGTTCAGTATGACTTCATTTGTCTAATGCCATCCTGAAGATTGATTTTTTTTTTAATAGAAATAAGTCTAAATAAATGTATTTTAAAGTCTCTTCAGGTAATATAGAATTAATTTATGTGGTACTGAGCAAAATTTTTTAAGTTTTACAGTGCACATCTTTGGAATTACTTTACAACATGTATTGAGTATTGCTGCATTCTAGCAGCCACTGTGATTTCTGCAGTTAAATGAAGGCTTTAAAACCTGATTTGAAATATGAACTGACAAAACTGTGAAAAGAGAGAATGTCTCTGTAAAATATCTGTAACTATTTACCTTCAAATGTGCAGGTATTATGCAATATAGGATCATAAATGTTTTATCCCCTCTTTATCCTCTAGGCATGGAGCTTATATTGTTTTGAGATCAAAATGTACAACATGCAAGGGGGAAAACTAGAACTGCTGATTCTCCCCAAGAATTATTTGTTTAAAATCTCCTTTCCTATGACCATTTTAAGCTGTTTCATGTGTGACTGTATGCAAGGGAAAGAAGCAGCTGGGCTAAAGAGATGTGTTTGTCTGTGCTTAAATATTCCATTATTAATTAGTGAGGTGCTTTCCTGAAATCAGGAGGTTTTACTGCTGCCCTTTATTTCTTGTAATTGTATATTAAAGAAATGGTACTGTGTTTTAAAAGATACTTAAGTATGTCATCAGTTCCAGGAAAAATTAGCAGAAGCTACTTGAATACTTGAACAAATTATACTACGGGCAATATTAAGTCATCTTGCCAGGGGAGGCACGTATGCAGATGGACCTGGGTTTGGGAACTTAAACAGAAAAACCAGAGTGAGTAGGAAGCTTATCTTGGGTAAGAGTAAAGAAAAGCTGAGCAAGAGCTCTCAGAGGAGCATCCTGTTTCACCCGCTGGGGGCACGTTCAGCTGTCTGTTTGATTCTTGCACAGCTGGGAAAGATCTGACCCTGTAAAAGGGCTTGTTAGTTTTATCTTGAAAGTAGAGCTGATAAATAAATTGGGAGGGGGCTAAAAAAACAAGCAAAGAGTAAAGTCAGTTGTTGCTTCTGCCTTCTCTGTGTGTGAGGTTCCTCACCCTTCAGCTGGAGTGCAAGTACTCAAGGAGGCTGAGTACCTGGAGCTGGCACAGCTGAGATGCTGAAACTGTGGTGTGAAGCACAGCCTGGAAACAGTGTCAGACATCTCCTGAGAACAGTCTGGCACTGAGGAAAGTCCCTGTGCTTTCAGCAGCAGAGCTACTACAGAAGAGTCCCACTCCTTCCCATTCCTCCTCTGTGGCAAAGGTTGATCCAGCAACCTTTGCAGCTGTGCTGTGAGTGATGGGCTGAAAAGCCCAGTGAGCGAAGTGGAAGGCTTTGAAATTAAAAATTAATACCAGTTATTAGGACTAACAGTTAAAACAAATTATTATTTGTGAAGTTAATTAAAGCAGCACTATTTTGGAGTTAAATTCTATACCAGTATCTTCCAACTGGAAAAACCACCTGAGTTTTGGCGAGGCGCTCAGGTTAAAATGTTAACAGCTGAGTAGTTTGACTGGTGCCAAAGTTAAATGTGTTTCCTCAGTGATTAATGATCAGGCTCAGCCTCCATGAGAATGTGGTTTCACAAGCCCTTCTTTCTCACAGTAGTGTGCTCTGCATGTCGCTCATTCCAGCCTGCTGCCACCATCACCTACGTATTCACTTGTGCCAGTGCAACAGCTGATGTGACTGCACTGTGAGTTAGATTGGGAAGCTAATTAATTCTGTCTAAAAACCTTTCCTGGGTGGAGGAGAAGGGGTAGGAGAAGTTAATTGTCTTCAATACAGTTCAACATGTGCCTGTACCAGCAGTTGTCCTGGCACAGGTAAGGTTGTGGTGTAAGGTGAGAGTAAATTGGAGGGACCAAGTTGTTAATGCCAGCACTGTTACTGAAAGGTTTGTGAAAATACACCTTGTTTTTGTACAGAGCAGCAGGAAAGAGGATGTAACCAACTT
The DNA here is from genome assembly GCF_024509145.1 of Vidua macroura. Classification (NCBI taxonomy): domain Eukaryota; kingdom Metazoa; phylum Chordata; class Aves; order Passeriformes; family Viduidae; genus Vidua; species Vidua macroura. The sequence continues at coordinate 26,161,079 of NC_071573.1, forward strand.
TTCTGGGAATTTCTGGGTTATATGTGGTTATTTTGCTCAGAGCAGAGACTTAGCTTGGAATGCCTGCAGATCCCTCTTCAGATCTCTTTTTCTGTAACAGACTGAACAGGCATCACCTTCCTTTTAAATTCTGAAAGAGCAGGCTGTGCTAGAATGGAATGGATGTGAGTTTATTCACTGGTAAAGAGAAAAAAAACCCTTAACCAACCTGAATTTTTCTGTATGTTACTGTTGATCTTTGGTGCAGTCATCTCATATCCTTTCCTCCACTGGGCACTGCTGCCACAGGAGAGGGTGCCAGTGGCCTGTGGTGCTGCACAGATGTGTGTCCCTTCCAGGCACTGGCCTCAAATCTGCCTCCCTTTGTGCTGTAAATCAGCCCTCCTGGACTGTCTTCTTCACTGCACAGTCTGTGCACTCCTTGCCTGGGTATCTCACAACTTTCCCTGAACTTTAGTTCCCTCTGGTACAGAGGTTCCTTGCCTTCCTTTTTCCAGGTATAGCATAGTAAGATTTTACACTTTATCCAGTACTTTCTACAAAGAGTTCTCCCAACTACATGTGCACCTCCTCATTTCTTACACAGAAAAATAGATATAGGTGATGGTAGCAGTGGAATACAATCACAGCCTGCTCTCATCAGGGTCTGGAATAGTTAAATAGCTGTCCTGGATTAATGCCACTGCTCAAGTAATCTGCATTTAACCATTCCTTTTGGCAGCTTATTTTGCTTATTTGTGTTTATATATCATGTTTCTGTGGTATGTGAATCCAACCAAATCCTGCTGTATGCCTGCAGGCATCTTGCATTGCATACCTGAGACCACACTCACCCATATCACTTTTACTTTTCCAGTCCCAAGTTCTTCCTGTGCTGTTGCTGCCCGAGTACACAGTGCTGTCCCTATGCAATGTAGATGGATATCTGCTCGACCCCTGTGATGCTGTGGAGCTCCCTTCACCTGGGATCTCAGGAAACAGGCTCATCTCAGAGTCAGAAATCAAGAGGAATGTTCAGTGATGTGATTCAGAAACCTAAGTGGGATCAGGGTGGTGTTGTGTAACACAATGAGAAGCTAATGATATTAAAGAATAAAGAACAATAATTATGCCCTGCTGTTGCAATTTTATTATAAAACCTCCTTGATCCCTTCAGTTCTATGTATGATCTATTAACTGGTCAATTGTCAGAAGCCTTTCTCCAGATTTTATTCAGTTCTCAGGTGGGCAGTTTTCCCATCTAAGTTGATACGATTTGGCCTGAGAAGAGGACCAGGAGAGAGCATTTCAGAGTCTGTGCCAGGCAGCAGTGTCAGGAGCCTCTAGGACTCCTCTGTAAGCCCCAGGCTGACAAAGCAGCAAATCCAGCCCACCAGTTCTGCCCGGCCCTCACCCTCACAGCCAAGGATTATCTTGGCTGTGCTTTATGTGGATGCGCCCGTCCAGAAACCAGCAATGTGCCGTGCTTCTCTGCTCCTCACCTTACTTCAGGAAGCCTTTCTCTGGAGCTTGCCGGATTCCTAAAGCGGGCTGCACGCCGGGGTGTCCCGGCCGGCAGGGCAGCGTTTCCCGAGGCTGTGTTCTGCCGCCTTCTCGCGGCCGCCCTTCTGCCTGCAGCCTGCGCTCCTGCGCTCCAGGCACTGCCCTCTGCGCTGCTCACGCCTTAACGCCGTGCCTGAAGGGCAGTGCTGCTGTTCCGGCTCTGGAAATGTTGCTAAAAGTAACAAAAACATTTAGGAAGAAAGTCTTGAGGAGAGCCGCAAAGATGCTCAGAGGGAGCGCCGTTCCCGTGCAGAGAGGCTGAGAGAGATGCGGCAGTTCAGCCTGGGGAAGAGAAGGCTCCAGGGAAGCCCCATTATGCCCTCCGGAGCTTAGAGGGAGCCGATGAAAGACGGGGAGAGCAACTTTTTACTCGGGCAGACAGTGATAGGTCAAGGATGAACAATTTTATACTGACAGAGGAGGGACTTAGATAAGATATTAGGATGGAATTCTTTAGTGACGCACTGGCACAGGTTGCCCAGAGAAGCTGTGGGTGCTCCATCCCTGGAAGTGTTCAAAGCCAGGCTGGATGGGGCTCCAAGCAACCTGGGATAGTGGGTGGCATGTGGCCTGTGACAGGGGATTTGGTACTAGATTTTCTGTAAGGTCCCATCCCAAACCACTTTATGATTCTAGGGTAAGTTCTTAACAGAGGAACTTTGTAACAAAGCTGATTTGAACTGGGACTTTGCTAAAATAATTCCGTTTCAGGTTTAGTTGTAATAAACAAATACTGGGGCTTTGCTAAAATAATTCTGTTTCAGAGTTATTTCGCTGTCTCAGCAATCGTTTTGTTGTTCCTTGAACTCAAATGGAGGAAAATTTGTTGGAAAAGTACAATCCATTAGGTCAAGAGATCGGCGTTATTGCTCTGTTTCAACTGTAAAGTGTTGATGAAACTTTGAATGTAGCTTTTTTCCTGCCATTTTCTGTATGGAGAATGGAGTGACAATAGCAGCTACTTTATGACAGTGTTTGGGGGTTGATTGAAACAAGGTCCTCAGTGCAAAGATTATGTGGTGTAAAAACCAGTAGGACATTTCCCAATAGAATAGGACCCAATTCTTTCAGAGAATCCTGTCTCAGGAGTTGTATTTTTTAAAGGGCTGAACAAAATCAGGGTGACCTCATGCCAAATATAGATCACCGTTTTAAAATTTTTTTGGTAAATTCTTACTGGAAAGCAGAAGAAAACTAAGGAAAAAT